>NC_134710.1:301316675-301626675 GCF_043290135.1 Rhipicephalus microplus
CAAGACAACGATTTTATCCTCTTACCCAGGTGATGTACAAAACAAGTTCGGAACTTCTTTCCTTTCATTTGTTTCCCTCTCTCTCTCTTTTTTGTCGCAGGAACGATGTGACGAGAACACTCATGTTCGGAAGTTCGTTTGCATATAAAAAAAAATCTCCATCAAATGGCGCACATTCATCACGGGAATTTCCTTGGACGTCATATCGCATATATACGTATATCACCACACGAACCCTCTTTGAATTAACATAAATGCAATTCGAGGGAGAAAGGCTGAGAGATAGAGAGAGAGAGCGTATATCTATAGGTGTTATACGAGGAATGATCGGCTACAAACACTGGGCGGCGTCGTGTTTCCGCGGCTGCCCTATATAGCTCTATCCGGGGAAAATATCGAGTACGAGTAATTTGTCGGTGCTCTAGATGGAAGATGGATCAGCACGCGAAAAAGCTAGGAAGCATAACAATTATCCAATACTGCGCTATATTTATTTTTTTTCTCTCCTTTTTTTTTGGCTTTAGTGCCTTACGATACGGGAGTTCTGAATAGAAAGAACAAGACGACGAAGAAGAAGCGAAAACACGCAATCAGCGGCAACATAATGCGTCAAGGGAGGAAGAATTAATTTAGACGAAGCGCTCGAGTATTGGACCTATACGCTGCGCATGCGAAGACTAATGCATATGTATAAGCACTGTGTACGCACGCGTAAAAACTCTAATGGGTTTGGGCCCGGGACTGGAGCGCACAGGGGGAGGCAGGTGGACGAATCAGGAAGGTATATGAAAGGCAATGTGCTCGGCGAGACAGATTCGCTTTTCTTATACCGAAAGCGTGAACTACATGCATGGATGCAGCGCTCATCTCTCCGAGCATATATGCTATACCGACTGCGCCATGTAGCCCCTTGGAGAAATTTTAAACATGGTATTTCGAGAAAAAAATATCTTACAAAAAGTTGCTCTAAAGTGACCTGTCAGGTGCCGTGGTCGTTCGTAAATGTTAAGGTCACTTCTATACGAACTATTAGAACCTGAGATTTTCAAATTTCATTTTACGGAATAACTTGACGGTGAGTTTGAAAATCATAGCTCTTCCGCCGTGGTGCGGACGTTGCTCGGCTGTTGGCCCGAAAGTATACGCGTCATATATGCTGGCCGTGGCGGTAGCATTTTGGCGGAGGCGAAATGTACTGGCGAAATGTACTGGCGAAATGTCTCGTGTACTCTGTGGGGCGCCTTAAAGAACGCCAGGTGGCCACACTTTTCGCGGCTTTCAACACGACATGACTCAGAATTATATCGTTCTTATAGCTCGTGAAACCCCGGGTATTTTTTATAGTTAAGAATCGTAACCCGTGAGATTACGAGGTGTATCTAACTCGAAAACAACTGCAGGGTAACGCCAGCTTCCAAACAAATACCGGACTTCGTGACGGGTCGTACATGGCCGTTCCAATTACTTTTGTGCTTCAATGCGCGAAGCTTCGTTATGGGACGGAAACTTGACTGAAGCAACAGTGCAATTCTAACGCATCTTTTATTGGGCGTATATTGTAATACACGCCACCCTCATATTTCGTATCGACCGGTTGTAGCTGGGAATTTTGTCATTCGGGATATTTATGAACAAGTTGAAACCGAACTAGTCCGTATTCATTAATCATTCACGAAATAGTGCCATTTTAATGTTCATATAGGCTGGCCGGGCGTGAAAATTTACTTCTGAAAACAACAATTACGAAAATCTCACGGTTAACAACTTGCGAAAGAGTTGTATCAAAACTTTATATAATGTGCTGTAGCCGGAGCACATGGTGTACCCTACAGGACGATGCACCCATACTTCGACAGCGCGCGACATTCGTGGCACTTTTGGCGTAAAATGCAGAAAAATCTGGACACCACTCGACGCACTGCAATGAAAGGCTAAGGTATTCACCAAACAAGACATCTCTCTAAACAAGACGTGCTTAGGCTCTTGGTTTCGTAGCTGTTAGATTCATTTCCTGTTCAGCGGTTAATGTAAGCGAGCCCCGTCGCGATGGTCTTGTGGCTAAGGTACTTGGCTGCTGACCCGCAGGTCGCGGGTTCAGATCCCGGCTGCGGCGGCTGCAGTTCCGATGGAGGCGGAAATGTTGTAGGCCCGTGTGTTCAGATTTGGGTGCACGTTAAAGAACCCCAGGTGGTCGAAATTTCCGGAGCCCTCCACTATACACGGCGTCTCTCATAATCGTATGGTGGTTTTGGGACGTTAAACCACACATATCAATCAATCAATCATGTAAGCGAAACAAGTTTGGAGTACTAATGGACGAAAGTGAGGGAACAGAATTGGTTACAAACGTGGATTACACTTTACAAATGGGAGCTTGTAGGAGGAAAGAAAACAGAGAGAGCCCGGTTACTGTAACGTAATAGACTGAGTGATACGTGAATCTAACCAACAGGACAGGTGGCTATACTGGTCGCCCCACCCTTCCAAAGGAAATGTAAACGAATCACCCTCAATATTGTCACCTTCATAGGGAGTCCCAGTGTGAGAATCGTAAGTTACAGCACACTCGAGCGAACCCTCATCTTGACGCTTTGTATGCGCATGGCCCCGAGTTTCTGATTAAACTATAGGCTCCGATCGGTCACACTGCACGGGCCGCTCGACAGGCGTCTCTTCCCTCCCCCAGACTCTGTTTCCACCCGTCAGGGCTCCGTCGTTCCTCCTCCCATCAAGCGCACTTTTCGACGTCCCTTCCCGAAAGTCGCTGTCGCTGTCGCTTGGGATACCCCTGATTAATGCGATCCGTAAGCAGCTACGTACACCCGTTGCGGCACTCCCACCGTATCCTCTAAACCTCCTCAGCTGCCGTGCTATCATGCTAGACGCATCTTCCCACGCTGCATCACTTTTTTTCTTCTTTCTAATTTAACGAATGTTTAGAGCTGTGCTTCATGCACACCGTTCGTTTTTTTCTCAATCTGCTTTCTGTCTCTTTTTCTTTAGTTCTTGCTCTTCCTTTGCTTCGGTTCTTTTTTCTGCTCCTAATATCCCCCTTCTCATTATTCTTCTTTGAACGAAAGAAAAAGAGAAAACAATCAATTTCGCTTCGCTTTTTTTTTTATATGCTCTCTCACTGTGGTGCTACATAATGCTCCGTTGCGCTCAATTTAGCCGTGCGTTTGAACGGACAATCCTATTTTGTGTCTCCGCGAGAGGTAACTGCGCTAAACAAGCACATTGAGCTTTGATTTCTGAGAGAACGAGGCGAGTGGGCAAGAGGCTTTCCCAAAGGGGATTGTCGAAATCGAAGCAAAAAAATAAATAAATAAAAGCAACTCTGGCGACGCCCCTCCCTCTGGCTTATCCGATTGTCGAGCGGCCGTCAGGTGGAAAGCAAATTAAGTGCGTCAGGCGGCGAGCCATGCGTGTAATGGATTTGTTAATATTGCTGCTATCAATGTGCGCGAGGAAGCAGATAAGGCGGCGTACACTGTTTAGCTCCCGCGTATTTTTTTTTTCAGTAAGGACGTACCTGACTGTATCTCCTTCAACGTGGATCTTCTTATCTTTCCCGGCATTGTCTTACCTTATAGGTCGGCTTGAGCCGAGTGCTCCTTAACTTTAACAGTGGTGTCAGATTATTTAAACTAAAGAAAAATGCGCGCACGTAGTGATAAGTTTGCGCGCCAATCGACCCGTAATACTTTACCGAGTAATAATCATGCCAGCTGTAAACGGCATATGTGATTCTAAGCACTTTTTTTTTAAAGTTAACAGATAAACATAGGAGTCACCCAGTAAATGTAAGTGAAGAAGGGAAGGTGAAATTACCGGTGTGATGGCATAGCACGCAAAACAATTGTTTTTCTTCCGTTGTTCTGTTACGCTATACTAGCAATATCTAAGTGAACACGACGAAGTGATATCGTCACGCAAATAATCCGCGCTACACGATCATGAAATGAAACTGTTGTTATCGAGGGAGTTCGCAATGGCATTGAAAGCTGTGATCGGTTATGAAAAAAAAAACAAACAAAGCAAACGAGGCGAATAGCTTGTGTATGACGGAAATTTAGCGTGAAGTATAGATGCAGTTCATGTTGCTATCCATGCGAACTTCACAACTTCTTTCCTTCTGTTTACTTTTCTCTCTCTCTCTCTTTGTCACAGGAACGACGCGACAAAGGGTACTCATATTGAGACGTAAACACATATACGTAAGCGTTCGGTGTCTCCTGTTTCTTATTAATCGTATAAACTGCAGCACACGCTCTGGACAGACTTATTTATAGTATTTTCTGGGACTGCTGAAGTGGCATCGTTCTCCCTGCATACTAAACTACACCGTCACGACTTGGTACAGGACGGAAGGGAAAAAAAGTCGCCAGGGCTTCCGTGCCCACCCTTCCATTTTTATATACAAAGAGAATAAAGGCAAAAGAAGGGCATGCGACACTGTAACTGCGTATTTGTATAATCAATAGCCGTGATCAGTGATCTTTAACAGGAAGCAGACAATAAAATGTCGGAAGCAAGGCAAGCTGTAGCTCGAACGAGCACGCACACACTCAGTTAACAAAGAACGGTCAACACTGGCTATTTCTTCGGCGTCGCCTTCTATATGCTTACGCTGAGCCCCCGAACAGAAAGAGGTTTTCGACAGTTTCCTTCCCGCTGGGTGACTCTAGAGAATAAACTTTGTTCTTGGGGGAGGTTCGAGTCTTTTGTCGCTCTCACTGATCAATACCGGGCCGAATAATGCGGCAACGTTAATCAAATCCGGCCGCTGCCCTGGCGAGCCCCAAGTCTTTTGAGACCCACGGTCTGCTACCGACTTCCGTTATTTTCCGCTAAAAAAAACAAAAAAAAAACGAGTGGTTATTTTATTGCGCTGCCGAGACCTTTAAGCCGTGGCAATAAGGAAGGCGCTCGAGAGTGTTATCCATCTGGCCATCTCATCGACCGCGGCACGCACACACACACCTCTCACTTCCGGCGTCCCGGAAACCACACGAAACACGCAACCTCCTCGCCGAGCTCTGCGCTGTTCTCTCTCCTAAAGAATACAAAAGATTGGGAACACAAAAGGGGGCGAGGGAAAGAAAGAAAAGGGAACGAACTCGTTGGACACGGGCTATAAATAATCGGGAGTTTTAGGAACCTGAGAGCAAGGGAGAGCTGAGCTTCGACAACAAAATTTGCCTCGACGAAACGCGCCGCCGCCGTCGAAGCAGGCGTCAGCCTCGGTCTTAATTACGGGGTTCACACGGTGAGACCTCATTAAGAATCGATGCTAGCAGGGTCCCAAGTTTGTGCGCGGGGAAAAGAAGGGTGGTGGTTGAGTTACACCAAGGATGCGACGGTGGAGGGAGTTTATTTGGTGTATGAGAGAGAGCAGGCGTGCACTGCGAGGAGGAGAGAGGAAGCGCGGGGCGCATCGATGGTGGGGGACTCATGAACAACGACGCCTGGGAACAAACGTGCAACAAAGAGAGATGCACGCGTAATCCTGGTTACCCCTGACTACTGCTGTTGAGCGCAGAAAAAAAATAGTGAGCGGCAAGAAAGCGAAGGCCCCAGTGGCAAACATCACCACTAATCAGGACGCGCGAAATAGCGAGAGGCTGGCAAACGGGCGCGTCGAAAGAGGATCACTTCGCTGCTACGCCATCATCGATTCCGCGGCACAAAGTCTGGAGACGCAAAAGGGATACCGGCAGGGAGAAAGAGTGGGGTGGCTTCTTCTTTTTTTCGCGCCAGTTTACATCGTCATTAAATCGTTACTGCGCCGCCGGCGTCAGCCACGCGCAACTTTGGAGAAGACAGTGCTGCGCAAGGCGGCGGAGACACCGCGAGAGGATGGGGGGTGCGCGCGCATGCTGGCACCGCACGCGCTACGAAGCATCAATTAGTGGCCTTGTGTAACCTTAAATTGTGCATTAGGGGATGACCCGACGCGAGGGGACACGGTGCCTAGCCGGCAGAGCGGTGATAGAGGCCGAATCAATTGCGGCGGGAAAAGGGATTTTCACAAATTGACACAGAACGAGAACCACTCGGCCGGAACGTGAGCTTGCGGCGTTGATTAAAAAAATAATAAAATTAAAAGTGCTAATACCAAGGGTCATTGGATATGTCTTATTTCTTTTGCATTACGTACCTTTGTTTTTTTCTAATAATTTATTGCCGATGTCATTACGCTACAAAACAATACGCAACCCAATGACCGGGAATACGGCGACGAAAAAAAAATGAGTATATGATGAAGACCAGCTGTTTAAATGGAAGTTAGGGCAATGGTTTTGATAGAATGTTCTCTCAATTGAACTCTTAACATGTGATATTTGCTAAATGAGTATGATTACAGCTGTATACTTCGCTGAGGTCGTGGGGAAGCCTATACTGCATGCGTCAGTCTGAACGTTTTCCAATTAAGTCTATAGGCGTTGCTGCATGCTTGGTTGACGCGCCTTCGCTCACGCAGCTCAAGAAAATGTCTGCAGAATATAAAAATGGGTAAACGTTAAGTTTTTGACTAAAGCTATGATAGGCAAAATGAACAACTGTATGCGATCCTTCTTTGCGGCGAAAAAAGAAAGAAGTGTGAAAGGACTATTTGAACTATTACAGAAAGCATAGAGTACAGAAAATCAATTGATGCACGCGACACGTGAAACGGAACGAGCCCCGAATCCACTGCTCTGACAACTCTGCTTTCAAATGAAAATGCAGTTATTTCTTTTATTCGTTTACTTAAAGCACGGGAAAAGCTGTTTATAGAATCAGTCGTGACACAATACAAACAGAGATGTTACACATTCTGCGCGTTGATACTTGACACTTGCGTTTCAACTTCTGCATCGTCGCTTTGGGTGTCGTTAAAGAGCAGCAAGTAAAGGCTGACCAGATGCTCGTCCATGATTGATTGATTGATATGTGAGGTTTAACAGCCTAAAACCACTGTATGATTATGAGAGAGACGCCGTAAAGTGCTCCGGAAATTTTGATTACCTGGTGTTCTTTAACGTGCACCCAAATCTGAGCGCACGGACCTACAGCATATTCGCCTCCATCGAAAATGTAGCCGCCACAGCCGGGACTCGATCCCACAACCTGCGGGTCAGCAGCCGAGTATACCTTATCCACTAGACCCGCGGCGGTGCCAGTTGCGCGTCCAATTGGTTATAACCTCCATTTGGGGAAAGGTAAGATTAGTGAAAGAAGGCGTAGGCTTGAAGAAAGAGAATGCTAATCCGGCGTACAGTAATGTGAAGCATGGAACTTCGCCCATCCTTCACTTCCTTTACGCCTCGTCATTATTTTCTTTTATACCCTGGCTACATAAATAATCGTCCTTCCTAATTTACAGGCACTATTTCGTTTGAGCGGTCGCGGATACATATTGACTTGAAGCACAGTATATATCACTACGTTCGTTGCCTTCCGCGCCATCGATGGACATATATAGTTGAAGAATATTGAATTCTGGCAACGATCTCAAGTCCGGTTTGATATAGTGATATTTAGGCTTTCTATTAACTGCGGCGCTGTATCAGCTATATAATCAATGCATAGAAGAAGGCGCGAAGTGTATAGGTGACGGGACGAAATGTTTGTTAAATATATAGATGAGCGCTCCCCGCCAGTTATCCTAATTCTCTGTGCCAAATATTACCGAAGGCAACTTTCCCCGGCCGCTATACGCCGTCGGGCGACAATAACAATAAACGCTCGTGTTCACGCCCGGTTAGTGGCCGGCTCGAGCGGAGGTCTGCGCGTGTTTCATATGCGTGCCCCATCGAGCGCCGGGTATGCCGTTACCTGGATCTCCTTTCGCCCGCCGAGTCCGAGGGCCACGCCTGTACGGGCAGCTGTAGATCGTTTACTTCTTGTCAGTGCTCGACCTACATCGAGTCGAGCTGCGCTTTGGCTTCCGGGGCTTCGAGCGCTCGGTTGACATGCTTGCTGGCCGTCGTTGTGTAACGGATACACGAGTTTCTGAGCGGCGCGTTTCTCCAAGTGTGTGTGTGCGCGCCGTAGTTTCCCGCTACCTACCGACTTCGCTGATGACCCCATGTGTGCTTGCAATCGTTGTCCCATTTCCGAATGCCGTAAACGCATTCGTATACTTAAAACACACACGTGCAGACCCTGTGGCTATGACCGATAGCGTATTGCGGTGTGTCATAACAAGAGAAACACTGCAAGCGCTCATAAGCGCGGGGAACGTGGTAGGATATTACCCCAAACTGGTATAATTCCGAGCACATACTTGGCCGATTTTCGCGGGTCATACACGTTGGTGCTGGAGGACATTTATTTTGAAGGATCGATGTGTGTGCGTGCCGTGACATTCTTTTAACTTCATAGTTTAGCTCACGAAGCTTTTGAGTTCATGAGAGCCCGTTCAACCTTTTCAATACGCGTTCGTGTTATGCTTTTTGCCCTAGCTTCTGTTCACTCCTTTTATATCCAGGTCACGTCCTATCGTGTATATGGCCGAGGCTTTACATCTTCGTTTTCAGGCAGTTGAGTTTTCGTATGGCGTTATTAATATTTTTTTACTCTTCAATAAAGTACTCGATATTTAACCAGCACTATAGTCACTCTCAAAGAAAAAAAAATATGCCGCTCGTGAATAAGGCCGCAGGAATGTCACAATCTCGGGAGCCGTTTGTGTTGTGTGTATACGATCGAGATGAGCCGTCACACGCAGACCGCATCTTCTTCACCTGGGCATGTTTGTTATGCGCCGCTCGCGAAAACTGATATGCTCGGAACCAGCGCGAATAAACACATCCCCCAGAAGAGGACCGCCGATCTGCTGCCGGAGATCCCGAACGAGCCGCGAGAGCTATTTTCCCGCGGCGAACCGATTTCGACGGCGGAATGAGAAATTGCGGCCTCCACAAGCAGGCTCGAAACACGCACGCACGCAAAACTCGAGCCGCGCTTGATGGGACGGTGGCTGTCTGTCCTCGCTGAGCACGGACGCATGGGTGCCACAACGCCGGGCGCGCAAAGTGTCTCGTCTTGCACCTTTGAGGATGTCTGCGCTGTGCTGAGCCATTTTGTTAGCGATATAATTATACTTAAAGCTTGGAACTTAAAGAAAACACATTGAAAATGAAAGCGCTGTTGTGGGAAGTGGAAGGAATATACTCTCACCTTTTGTTCGTTTTCTATTCCAGATTACTGATTTGATTGATTGATATGTGGGGTTTACGTCCCAAAACCACCATATGATTATGAGAGACGCCGTAGTGGAGGGCTCCAGAAATTTCGACCACCTGGGGTTCTTTAACGTGCACCCAAATCTGAGCACCCGGGCCTACAAGATTTCCGCCTCCATTGGAAATGCAGCCGCCACAGCCGGGATTTGAGCCCGCGACCTGCGGGTCAGCAGCCGAGTACCTTGGCCACTAGACCACCGCGGCGGGCGCTGTTCCAGATTACTTATACCTGCTTACAAAACGTGACTGCGGCCTCCGTTCATCAGTTGAGAGAATGCGCCTTCGGTATGTTTTACTTGCCACCGCATTAACAGCCTATCGTCGTCAAAGATAGCTCTTTTGGAACGCATTATATAACCAGTTAAAAAAACCCCAAACTGGATGGGGGGGGGGGGGGGGGGGGGAAGAAGAAGGAATACCGAACACCACACTTTCCATAAGCCGTTTTAACGCATCTTATGCCGAAGGTCGCGGGATAAAATCCCGGCTGCGGCGGCTGCATTTTCGTTGAATGCGAAGATGCTGTAGGCCCGTGTGCTCAGATTTGGGTGCACGTTAAAGGACCCCAGGTGGTCGAAGTTTCTGGAGCCCTCTACTACGGCGTCTCTCATAATCATATGGTGGTTTTGGGGCATTAAACCTCACACATCAATCAATTAACATATGTTTCAGACTGCTTTCAAAGGATGCCCAATGCCCAGACCTGGCGTCGCGTGCAGGGCGTTAAGCCACGCCAAATGCATAGCTAAACTTGTTCCACAGAAAGATACTCCATCCCTGCTGCATGATTAAAAGAAAAGACACGTCTCCCCCCCCCCCCCCCAAACAAAAAAACAGCACTGGACGCAAGAACAGAACAGTATACATGACGCGTGTTGAAGCAACTGCACTGCCGTTGCGTCTCGGCAGCATGCAGAGAGTGGCTGTTTGGGAGGAATTTACATACCCATTGACGACTAACGACTTGGGCATAGTTATAAAATTAATAAGGCCCCTAAGATACATTGGCTTATATAAAACATCTTCGCCCCCGCTGATCTAATCCGGCACCATGTGCTGCACGTCCTCCTTACTTCATGAGACATCAAGTGAAGCCATATATACTTTACGACCCTTCATATCGTAATGCGCAACTTTATACTTTGCGATCTTCTGCCGCACTGTCTCCTTATCGCAACGTATGCGCCGCTATTTATTTTTAGATGCGCAAGTTGCGCAACCATAAACGGACATTTCAAGAAAAAAACGTGATTTTGCTTGCGTTTTGTAAGTTATACCATTCCGCCATGTCGAAAAGAGTGCTGTCACAGCGCGACGACAAATGGGAAACTATAAAAGGCACGAAAAGAAAAAAAAAAGATCTGCAGCGACTCCAGCTTGAAGCTCTCGCACCACGCAGTTCGCCGCGACATCACAAAATTTTGAGAGCATCTGCAAAGGCCCATATAATTATTGACCAGTAAAATTGAATTGCATTGTGCGCTAAGACCACCGCAGACTTAGCCCGACAAGTACCATGAATAACTTGAACGTCGGGTTTTCTTCAAAACTTTTGGTTGGAGTCTAAATCATCTCCCAAGTATTATAAATGTTTTCGGGGAGCCGGCGGGGCCAACGTACGAAAAATGCTGGGCCGTCACACTGACACACCAGTGTTGATGTATTCGTGCGGCATGTAATAAAAAGAAAAAAAAAAGAAGCAAAGAAAGGGAGGCTGCTTTTAATTTGATCTTCTAACCCTGAACGTTAAGGTCGCGAGATTGGCAATGCGACTCTCCACAAATACTTTGTGAGTGTACCGTCCATTCCAAGGCTCATGTGCTTCTTTTTAGCCAGCGTCGCTGTGCATGGAATTGTCGATTACTCCGGCTAGACTTTTGGTTAGCTCATATGGTACAAAGGGTCCGTCTAGGAAATAAAATGGGGATGGAGATAGTTGGTGGCGGTATCGATTTTCAACCATGTGGAATTTCTCGTCAACGGCGATCGTTTTATTTCTTTTAGTTCATTGCCCCCGCCATGGTGGTCTGGTGGCTAAAGTACTCGACTGCCGACCCGCAGGTCGCGGGATCAAATCCCGGCTGCAGCGACTGCATTTCCATTGGAGGCGGAAATGTTGTATAGGCCCGTGTGCTCAGATTTAAGTCCACGTTATTGATAACAGGTGGTAGAAATTTCCGGAGCCCTCCACTATGGTGTCTCTCGTGATTATATGGTGGTTTTGGGATGTTAAAAATCAACGCCGGCGATTTTTTTACAGTGTCAGGATAATGGGGCTTTTATGTTCCTGAGACACGCTTGCCACGCGTCGCCTAATAGTTGAAATTCGCAAGAAATTCGAAAATAAATTTTTATTACCGAAAAACCATAATACCAAAACACAACCGAGTGTGCTTCTACGTGTGAGGTAATCATTTGCTCGAACCTGCCCAGTTGCGTATAATGGCCGCCACATGACCCTACCTGTCCACGCAATCCACCGCGATCGGCTGAAACGCTTACGCTGTTATGGTGAATACACGGCGAATCGTGTGTGTCTCACAACGCAACACCACTTTCCACCTATCGCACACTCACCAACACGGAAAAGGCAATCGCACGCTCAGCCAAGGAAACGCCGGCCAAACCCACACAATCCATAGTAGATAAGCAGACGCTGCAGTGGCACATCAGTACCATCACTTAATTACGCCAGGCAAAACTCAACGTCACACGCACAATGTTGCCAATAATTCTGACAAACAAGGTGAACGCTTTGAGGCAAGATATAAAGTTAATTTGGAAATCATCTGCCAAACTCTCAAGCTTGCAGCTTGGCACGAATGGCACAAACGTGCAAATGAACGTACCCAGTGAATTTCTCTAAGATCGATTGACCTCGAAAAATCGCCAGAGTGGGCCTTTAAACACCACATATCAATCAAATCAATATTATTTTTTTAGCTTCATGCTACGGTTGTATGAACGACAATTTTCCTTTTCATAATCCGTTCTCTACGACTGACTTTTCTTCCAAAAAAAAAAAAAAAAAGGCTTTAAGTGCGGTATATAAGTGTTTGGCTATAGTTATACCGACCAGAATTTGTAACGTGGTTAAGTGCTCTTCGACACGTATTTACGCGGGGTAAGCTGCAAAAGCCGCCTCCTGCATGCCCACCAACCTCGATCGTGCTTGAATCTTCCAGGAAGAAGAGTAGCGCCTTCGGCTAGGTTCAACGTTTACAGGACACTTCCTATACACGATAAAACGTCCCTCTCTAGTCCGCAGCGTTCTTGTGACCACCCGAGCTAAATTGTGCGTCATCTACTCCTCTAGTGCACAACACGCGACTTAGTGCCAAGTGTACTGAGAAAGAATTAATTGTTTTTTGTTTTTTTTTAGATACAAAAGCAGGCACACGAAAAAAAAAAGGAATTACTTTTTGATCAGCTGTCCTTCAGGAAATGGCTCTTGTGAATGAAATATTATACTGTAATGTATTTCGGAGATACGACTATTTATCGTACTTTATCGTATCAGTGAACCTAAACGAGTGATTTGTCTTCCGCAATGTTAGGAAAGTTTTGTCTCATGGCAATGATCACGCACTATTGGTCCTGCGGGTCTGAGAGTGAGCCTTTTAGGATGCCCAAAATATTTGGCTCCATGCTTTCTTGGCATACTTCAAACTCATACACCAAACTGCGTTCCATTTGCTTCTAGAAGGCATTGTGCCGCGCATCTGGTTTATAAGCCGTGCGCCTTAATTGGGGGCGTTTTTTTTTTCCCTTCTTCCTCGCCTTTTCTGTTTCTTTTTCTTAAGCGACAACTCGTAAAGCCGCGCTAAAGACCCTCTCCAGTTCGCCACTTCAGTAATGGAAATCGAGAAAGCCGCGCGGGACAGGCGGCATCTCTCATTCTCGGGCAGATGCGAGAACACCGCCAGACGACGGAGTGCATTAGCGCGGCCATGCGCATGTACGGAGACACACACGTGTGCACGTTCGCTCCAGCGGCGGCAAGCTCTTCGACGCGCCCCAGTGGCAGCAACAGCAGCAGCGCGATTCCAACGCTCCCTCGAGAGCATTTCCCCGCCTTCTCACCGAGAACGTGCGGCGCAAGGGCGATGGGGCGTCCGGAATGGAATAATCCGAGAGGTTGACAGCCGCTGTACGAGGGGGACGGGTGTGTCGCCCCCTTCCATCGTCGGCGGCGACGTGACGCTAAGGAAATGGGCAGCCAACTAAAACGAATACGGGACAGCCATTGGAAAGCTATTTCGCCTGGAGGGACCGCGCTCCTCTATCAACCGTTCACACTGTGTATATAGTATGTGGGCTCTTTTCTCAAAGAGCCTATTTGCGGCGGCTGTTGTGGCCGCTTTCTCGTTTTCTTTATTACGCTTACTTTTTATCGCTATGCTTTCTTTCTCTTTGCCGAACCTTCGCGGAGACGTCGCAGACGACACGCCCGAGAGCGCAAATCGAACGCGCGCGCATCTCGGGCCCGTTTGCCCCTTTTGTCGCCCGCGAGTATACTGCGTGTTTTGCCGCACGACTACTCCGTAAAATCCGACGGCAGGCGACGGCTATGTCGAGCCGAAACTTTTTTTTTTTTTTGGTACACGTATGCCACCCATTTTGTCGTTCTGTAGATAAATCTGGCTGCTCCGAGGTCGTCCTTACAAGACGAAGTCCTTCGTATGTATTACGTTCCCCGGGAGAGGCGCTCAGGGGGAATAAGCCGGATTCGAAGCCAGCGCAGATCAAACCTCGAGATCTCTCCTTACTTTCCAGTAGTAAACAGGCCGGGCAAGTCGGCGCGAACTAGAGGTCGAATCGAATGGCACATGGAGGGGGAATGTCCGCCCGCATATGAGTTTGGCAACTGTATGTTATACGAATGTAACTTCTCTGTATAGAGCAACCGACGATGTGACTGCGCTTTGAACGTTTTTTCCGGAGTCCTCCACTTCGGCGTCTCTCATAAGCATATGGTGGTTTTGGGAAGTTAAACCCCACAAATCAATCAATCAATCAATTGCTTCGAATGTTGGAGTGCTCATCGTCGAATCGTGTTTTCATTTTCAGACGCCCCTAAACCTTCTGCCGGAGTGACATAACGTGATTCATATACGCACGCATTACGAAAGCAACAAAATGTAAGGAAACAAAAGAAAAAAATACCAGTGGAATGGAAAAAAAGCGCATGTCCTAGACGGTGGCCCGAATACGCCAGTTCACGTGAACGCGTTTTTTGCTGACAAGTGCGCACGGAGCCTCCTTCGCTGCAGCATATAACTGCGTGGCGCCCTGACACGCTAGACGTAATACGGATGCGGGGCTAACCCCATTGTTTCGTAGGCCCGGTAAAAGCTGGCGTCCTCCCCGCGGCCCGCTCTGTCTATACGTGACCGTCATTTCAGCTGTAAGGGCGAGCTTATACGAAGGGCTCGTGCCAAGTAGCCTTCGCGGCACGCCGACATGTGGGCAGCGCGTGCTGCAGCGTCGCGTGTGGCCGCTTCTTCTTCTTCTTCGGGGGCAGCGAGGAAAGGCGTCTCGCGAGAAGTGGGACAGGCCCGAGAGGCCGGTTCAATCGCAACGGACGAGTGCCTCCGAAATGGGTCGGCAGCGCCAGTGAGCGCGCGCTTGGCGTCGTCCCTCCGTAAACACTGGCGCTGCGTCCGCGCGGTTTCAGTGCTGCGCCTGATTACTGATTGATTGATTGATTGATATGTAAGGTGTAACGTCCCAAAACCACCATATGATTAAGAGAGACGCCGTAGTGGAGGGCTCCGGAAATTTCGACCATCTCGGGTTCTTTAACGTGCACCCAAATCTGAGCACACGGGCCGACAACATTTCCGCCTCCATCGGAAATGCAGCCGCCGACGCCGGGATTCGAACCCGCGACCTGCGGGTCAGCAGCCGAGTACCTTAGCCACTAGACCACCGCGGCGGGGCTGATTACTGATCGACGAATGTCTAGTTTACCAGCGTGCTCGAAATAGCGCGGCAACACGCTTACACACGAAGAAAAAAGAAGGTTCCTCGTGCCATCATGTTTTTTTTTTTGTTTGATATCTGAGCGCTCTTTTTGTGACAGTCTCTATTCCGTATAGTGCTACAACTGCTACAGCCCCATCACCTCATCCGACAGCGACTGCACATTTCGATAACAGCGTGCAGATGGTGGGATGTAGTATAAATCACCTGTGTACACGTATACAACAGTGTGTCGCAAATACTTGCTCGCTACTGTCACGGCACGAGCCGTAAAAAAAAAAAAACATTAAAGGAAAATTTATTGAGTGCCTATCATGTGGTTTATCTGTATAAGTTTATTCAACTGCTGCGGCAATGTCGCAAGTGCATGAAAATGATCTCGGTGCGGTGTGACATGAGCTTTGGACTGAGTGCGCCGGGTAAGTGACATAAAAAAGCGTCGACAACGCTGCACAAAACATCAGAGTTCATTGCGGGAAGTCCCCCGATGAAAATACAATGGGGATGCTGCGAAAGCTAATTAAATTTAAAAAAGGAAAACAAAGAAGCTGACAGGAAGCAGCCTGCAATGATTGCGTGAGCAGTAAAAAATAACGCACAGTGCGGGACCGGCCAGCCGCTTCAAATTAGTTTAAACGCCGATTGACTGTATAGCGTTGTATGTGCCTGGAGGGCTTGTGCACTTCGCTTTATTACGCTTCATTGGGGCAGTATTTTATTGGGGTAATTATGCACGATAAAGACTGATGCGAAGGCTTCAGGTAAGCAATAAGCGCTTTAGTGAATGAATAATTAAAACCGAAGAGCAACAGACGTAATGTCCGCGCATAAGTTGGGATTAGTGGCGTGCACGTGGCTCTTGACGTATGTGCGGATGCTCGTATAGCGTGCTGGTGCCAGCACTACAAAAAATAATGACAAATTCTGCGTCATAAATAATTCTTTATCGCCAGTTATTCAGTTCGTATCTTCCCCCACTCAGGGTATAGATTAAAGCAGACCGGATGTTATCTTTATTAATCTATCTCACCGTCACCGCTGTATCCGTGTGTTCCGAGCATACAGGTTATACTTTGTGACTGTATGCCAGGAAACGGATTGTCAGCGGGAAGGACCTGCTCATCAGTTCACTGGGAAAGCTTAGTCGCATATACGTGTGTTTCAGGGAATTTCAAATGCAGCTTTTTTTTTTGCTTGATATAGTCCCAGGAACGATAAACATGACAGGTTTTGCATTTCCATTCCTTTGTACACAGTAGGGACAGTGAGTTTAGCTCCGACCACAGCGACATCTAGGGCAATTCCTCAGGGTGGTCGCACAGTAATGAGCTATGGAGGGAACATGCTTGAACATAGACGTGTTTATGCTAGGGTTGTCGCGGAGGCAAGCGAGCGAATGGCTACTCACACTGAGAGTAGACTCCTGGCGCGCAGAGGGCGAGGGCGAAGGAGGTGAGTAGCCACCTCCAGAGTGTCCTCCGATGGCGCATGCGCACGCAGCGCGGTACTTGTGGCGACGCTGCCGCCATGGCGGCGGGCTCGATGCTGGTAGCGGTCGGAGCTTGTTGCCGGCGCCACTCAGGTGGCCATCGCGGACTCTTCACGTACGTTCTGCAAGGTAGCGGAAAGAAGCAAAGAGAAGCACTCATGTCAGCACCGTCCTCCTAGTTCGTGTTTCTCTTTTGCTCTTCGCATTTCATTACACTTACTTCTAATAACTTCCTCTACTTATAACAATTACTCTACTTACTTTAATGACGTCCCCTACAACGTCCCCTGGCATTATTGTCGGTTAGTTTTCAATGATATTGAATCCCACAAAAAAAAAACAGCCCTTAAATTAACATTTTCCTTCTTTCTGGTAAGCATGTTTTACGTTTTACGTTAGCGAAGCGGATTCGTTGTTGCTTAAGGGCAGACTTCCCATGATAATTACTAGACAGAAAAGCAAAAAAAAATATTTTTCAACAGCGGGGACGAAGCTGTACCTTTAAACAAGAAAGAAAAATTAACCGAACGACAATTTTTTTCTTTCCTTTTTAAAGGGAGAGCGAAATTTTCCGGCTCCAGAATAAACATAAATATATCCCCCTTAACGCATGGCTTGCACTGAACACAACATATTTAACAAAGTACATTGTCGTTCTTTATGAAAGGGAACACGCGATCGCTCGAACTGCTCTCTATAACAGCTGCCTACAGTATCTTACAGCGCTTATCCAGCGGCCATAACTCGTTCTTTTTGTTGTTGTTTTTTGCCAATAGATGACGCCAAAAGCCAACGTCTTTTGGTGTCGGTCGATGGTGGTCCTGTAGGCGCAGGCCACGTGCTCACGGGTTCCCTTTCATAAAGGACGACAGTGTACATTCCAGATCGACCTGCTGCAGTATAGCAGAGCTTACTGTGCAGCACGCTCAGTGTGTGTGAAGGCAAAATTAATATAAATATGTGAACGTACGTATAGTCTCCTGTCCGCAGGGTATATACATATATCGCAACCAGCTTTATCAATGACTCCGAGGATAAAAGTCTTACAAAAAGTAGAAAAAGCATTTTAGGGACTGTCGGGCGTGGAATGCTTTTCTTATTAGATGGTTGCTGGAAAGCGTTGAATCATTTATAGTAACCTATAGGAAGCGTGGGCCTATTATTAATCGAATCAGGTTCTACTAATCTTATTTTCATTTTAATCCGGAGCGTTAGCAGGCTTAAATAGAAAAGCGTCGCTCTTTGCTCCGCGAGAGTGTACAGCTAAGACCGCGCATTTTTTTTTTTTTTCCAGCATTGCAGTCGGCGCTGGTGTGTGTTCTTTCGCCGTTGCTCGCCCTGATCGTTACCACATGGCAAGAACACTGGTGCGAGAATTCTGGCTCATGAGTGGTATCGAAATACACTGGAGCTTGCGCAAACTTTTTAGTATGTTTCAGTTTTCTGTATATGTAGAGTCCTGAAAACGTGACTGGGACGCCACAGACTAATTAAAATTGTACACTTACAAGTGGCAATTAGGGGTCTATAGAATACTGCGTGTTACACGTGAGTCAATTAGCGAATAGTAAACATTCTTGTTCTTGTTTATACCCCGCTCTCTTCTTATGCTACACAAATTGAGCAGCCAGAGCAGATGTTGCAGTGTGTTTCTGTCGAATTTTTACCTAGATAATGAAGGTATTCCGAACGTGCGCCACCAGTCGTAATGAGATCTAGGGAGTAAGGACAGAAAGGAACAATAGAAAAGCCAATAAAAAAAAACAGCCCAATAGTGCATGCCTCGTGCAATAAAGTCTTCGTAGCGCTTCGTAAAAAGCAATAGCGATAAATGCGCAAAATGAATCCGAATTCGAGATATTCTTAGAAAGAACACAAATGACTGAGTAAAACAAAAAGAAATAACAGATGAAAGAAGGGAGAAAGGCTGCGCTATTTTGCCGCATTAGCACTTCCAGGGAGGTAGAGAGAGAAGGAGAGAATGAAATGTACGGCGTAGCGTCGGGAATGACGACGGTGACCCACCGCGATGCCCATGGGAAACGTGCAGTACGCCGGCCGCAGTTTCGCTTCTCGGTCGCACTCACAGCCGGGCGTGCGCAGCTTTGCCATTATGCCGCAGTGCCCTGAAAGAAGCAGCTCGTAACGAGGCCTTGTCTACTTCGTGGTGTCAAGTCGCGCAGCGAGGGGCAACGACGAGTACAGGAGAGGGAGGGAATGAACTCACTTCAACCACCGTAATGCGAAGAAGCAAAAAAAGGCTCAGTAAGAATGAATTAAAAAGAAAGAGATAGAGAAAATAATGGAACGAAAAAAAAAAAAAACTAGACCACCAAGATGGGTCGACCTTGCTCCACTCAGTGCTAGCTTTTACATAACGCAGTCTGGCGGACGAGATGCCACTGCCTCAACAAAAGAGAGAGAAAGATAGGCTGAGGAAAAAAAAGAAAGGGGGTTATGACGAAGACAATGGGCGGTGCCACGCCACTGTCCGAGAGTGGAAATTAAATGCGCGCCCCTGAGAGGAGGGAGGCCCTACTTTCTACGTCGTCGAGCGTCGTAATGGAGTTCCCAAGAATAGAAATGGCACGTTTCGTAAGAAGTTTTTTTTTTTTTCGGGGGCGAGAAAATGCGGCTTTCGCAGCTCGAATGGCGGCGGAACGGAGCGCGCGATCGCGGGATAACGGTCGGAGCCGCTGTGTGAAGCGACCCGATTCCGTGGCACGCGGCCCCTGAACCTCCGCGAATGCAAAACGAACGGAGAAAGCGTCTATCGTTTGGACGAGTGTCGCTTGTCTTTTGAGGGACGGTGCTTTTGCCGCATCATATATGATGCCTGCATACCTGGTGATGTGTGAACACGTGCCTCTTATAATTGAATGACTAGTCTGTCTTGATCATACCACAACGACACAGAGGCCTTCTATGTGTCAATAGTTTCTTTTAGAAGAAAGGCCTGCTGCTGCTGCGCTTAGTAGTGGCTCGTATCTCATAAAGACGATAGTCCTTTTTAGGGGCGAAGCTCCTTAGGGCGTGGGCTGTGCGTCCTCTGTAGCCTGTACGTAGCCACCTCTAGTTTAGTTCTTGTAGTGTTTACTAGATGGTGGTACTTGTAGCTGATGATGAAAAGATGCAAGATGTTATAAACTAGAAAGCGGTACTTGTAGTTGATGAAAGACGCGAATTACACGGAAGATTCACAGTTTACCGATGAATCCCTCCTGAGCTTCGCCCATTCATCATCATTCACCCCGTGAATATGCCGTAATTTTTTTTTTGGATACTTGAACGCATAAATTTTGGTCCGTCTGTCGGTCTGCCTGTCACTCGAATCAGCCAGCCAGCCAAAGTTTAAGCACTTGCTGAACGTTCAGACATCTTGAACTAGTGGCTGCGTTTGTAACTGTGAACGTTGTCGATCAAAAAGCAAATATTGCGCATATATGAGGCGCAACATCAACATGTAAGTATTACGTGGTGTGCTCCTTTACTATAACATATATAGGTAAGTTTAAACATAAAGACCCCAGTGTTTCTTCTGCGCTGAAAACGCGATGCTATGCACAAAAAAGCCCTGTGCTGACTCTGCGGACGATGTGGTGCTGCCACCTTGCTTCGGCCCCGGGTTCTGCACAAGCTCCGGCAGAAAACTATCGTGTATCGATAGTCTTCTGCTGCGAAACACGCAGATAGGTGGCCCCCCCCTTTTTTTTTTCAGATCTCGAACTTTACAGACCCTTGCACGATCGAACGCCTAAGCGGAATGCGGCTTTCGTTTTACGGTGATTGCTGCTCTGTAGAGGCAGTTGTTCTTGCCACGTCTTCGCTTCTTCGAGAGAACCGAGAGACTATGGTGCTATCGCTTCTATTTCTGTGTATATATTCTTATTTGTACTAATGTCTACAAAATAAACTAGCTTTTATTTCACTTGAACGCTTTGAGAAGCGCATAGCTGAAGCGTATGCGTGATAATAGCGACATTACTGTTGCGTTGATGCATGACTACATGGCACCGAACGCCTTTCTGTGCTTTCTGGCAACCTGGGTGACTTTTCGTATAAGTCAACCTCTCCATGCATGGCCCAGCCCGTTTCCAAGATTCTCCCTATTTCAAGCTCGCCCCCCCCCCCTCCCAAAACAACAACAACAAAAAGAAAACACGTAAATGCAAGATAACCAGCACTGAATATGTTAAAGTGTTGGGATGATCTGTTCGAGCTCAAATGAAACCTACGTCAGCTGCAAGAAGCGGCATATGTTCCACCAGCGACAATACTGAGAATTAGGAGCGATATAATGTAATAAAATGACCGTACGCTTGCATCCCTTACTTTTTTATCACGCAATTGCCACCACCAGGAAGAGGAAAGACAGTGTATACTTCCTAGATTTGGAGCGAGTAATTGAAAAATAAAATAATATAATCGCATAAAGAAACACAAGAGGAGAAATAAAAACAGGCTTCGTTAACTTTTTTTTTTTTCTGGGGATTTCGGAGCGAACCGCAGTAAGTACAATTAATTTTCCGGAACAAAGCCACGCGGTTTCGTTAGCTGATGCGTTAGGCCTGCCTTGTATGTCCGTGGCCCCATTTGAGCGCCATTTTGCTCATTTTTTTAAAAAAAAGTCGGACACGCCGGCGGCGGCGTGAGGTAATACCTCTTGGCGCTTATTTAATTTGCGCGCAGTCCGCTTTATTCGCCTAATGACCACCGGGGCCGCAGTTCCGTCCGGTCCGCTTCGATAAACCATCTTGCGCTTCTTCCGGTGCGTGAGGGACGCGAGCGATTTCGCCGAAGCCTGTCTGGACGGCCGCTCTCGGGTTTTCTCTTACACCATGCGCCAGCCACAAAGACGTCTGCATCAATGGCGATCCAAAAACTGCGGCCCGGGATAAAGATGCAAATCATCGCGTTATTTTGCACCAAACGCGCGTTTAATACAGAATACGGCATGGCAGAACGAAAACAAAAAAAAAGGGAAAAAGAACGGTCCATAAGCGGTGTAGCGCGGGTCATTGCTTTTATAACGTATAGGTGCATGGGCGCACTCAAAAGAAAGCAACTATAGCGCTCCCTGGGATGACGTCAAACGCGGTGAATAATCGGCCGCTGCTGCGTGCAGATATAGAAAAAAAAAAGAAAGGAACGGCGCTATAGATATAGATGCTGCCGAGCGATGGCGCCACAAAAGTGTAACGAAACGCGGGCTTGCGGCGCAAGACAATTCAGGCTGCTTCCACAAAGGGCGAAGAGCGATGAAGTGAGCGCTGTATGGCCGCTGCGGTATCTTCGTTGCTTTTTTTTTATTATTTAAAAACGGTACCTTGTACATTTCTGCCACTGCCTGAGCGCGTTCAACGAAAGTGATATAAGAGACAGGAACGCGTGCTAACGCTAATGGCATATTGTCCCTTTCGTCGTGCCCGCGCGCAGGTCCACAGATACATACGCACACCGTCATAACGTCTGCTGTGTATAGGATGTTACACGAGATTTTGTGCGCGAATGCGCAGGCAGCATTTTTGATTCGCGAAATCTGAAATCCAAAGCATATTCAGCAACGGCAAGAGTGGTTTCTCAATTTATTTCGAAACAATTGTTTTCAGCGAACAGGATAGTGCTCAGCAGTCTGCAACATTACAGAGAGTCTCCAGAAAAAAAGAGGTGCATGATTTTCGCTTTCTTTTCTTTAAGGTGGAACTTCACTCACTGCTCATTCGGTATACAGTGCTCGCCAGGCACTCAGACGATATAGCGCCCAGGCAAGATGCATATGCTATTATTACACGCTCTGGGTGCGACATTGAGGCCTTTGTGCTGCGAACAGATAAAAAGCTCGGACAGAACGAATCTGCGCGCGATTGTTTTGAAAGAAAGTTTGCTCGCTCTCGTCGCTCTTTGTGTGTCCTCTTCGGTGCTTCGTTGTTTTGACATTTTTGCGAACGCCCTGAGCGCTGCCGCAAGCTCATTTCGGGGGCTGCTTTTGATTCTGTATGAAAAGAGAAGCTCGTTCGCGTTAACAGGACTACCATTGGTTTTGGGAACGGCACTCGTATTACCGCATTCAAGCAAGTGCTGTTGGAGTCCTGGAAATCGTTATTTTAGCTTTTGTAGCGTTTGCAGCACTGCTAATCTATACAGCCGTCTACCTCTGTCCATAGAAAAGGAGGCAATCGATGGCTACAACTGCGTGCGTCGAAAATGCCGAATTTCGCGTGACACACGCAGCTTGCGCGGAAGCATAATCAATTTTTACGGTGGGAAATGTAAGCTCTGAATTTGCGTATACAAACCGAAACGTATACGTTAGATGTTTACTTTCATTTTACTAAACTGCGACACCTCTGTTAAATGCCCATTTGAGAAAACTTTTGCTAGTATTTAACGTTTGTTCATTGTAACTGCTTGACAGAAATGTAAAGATGACATTTGAGGTGAGTAGGGGGGAGGTTTGTTGGTAATCAAACGATAATTTGCTTCTTGCTGGTGTATCTGGGAAGACAAGGTTCAAGCACGTTAAGCGAAACCGTGGTTATGCTGCTAACCACGGTTGTAGGAAACTGAGCAGTTGTAGGAAATAGCGGCGTCTAGATGAAGGGTGGTCTAGCCGCTTTAGCCGAGGATTCTCTTGTGCTGTGCAACAAAATTTGAATGGCACTAAATGTGGTTCAATGTGGTCGACCGTGGTTGGTCGTAGCCACAGTTAGCTTGCCTGAGTAACAAGGGTATAATTTTGAGTAAACTGTTGCGCTAACTGAATGTAATGCGGTAAAAACGTGTCCCAGAAGCACTGAGCATGCCAAGTGAAACTGTGTGACAATAAATTACGTATTAGCTTGCTGTTTACCGGAGAAAACGCAAAGCTGCATGCATATTGAGGGCATGGCATATGAAGTTCTGAATCAGCCACGAGATCTTCGATGAGTGTAAATATTTTAATACAAGAGAATTGTGCTGGGCTCGTTGTTCTATTCCAATTGTGATCAGAACGCCGTGGCAAAAAAAGCGGTTGCGCAATTTAAACATTTAAACGGCCTTCGAGGCTTTGCGCGCATGTTATGCGAATACCGAACGGGGGGGGGGGGGGGGTGTTTATGTTTACAAGAAGAAAAAGAAAAGTGAGCCCGTAACTGTCTGCAGCAAAGAGCGACACCTCAACAGTACCTCACAAGGGATAGGGGTGAGGAGGGATTAGAAGGATAGGAATAAAGGTGTAGAGAAAGAGAGATGAGGGAAGCCAGAGAGCGACGACATATTGAGGGGATAGGAGAGATAGGAAAGATGGAAACACGGTCACAGGAGTCCGAGGATGGGGCACGACTTGCGAGAGCTCTTGTGGGCGTCAGGAGATGACGTAGAGCAAGTCCAGTCGGTCAGAGCTACACTGTCGTCGGAGGTCGGCGTCAGGAGATGACGTAGGGCGAGCCCAGTCGGCCAGAGCTACGCTGACGTCGGAGATCACGAGGGCACAACCGGTTGGCACGGAATCCAGCAAGCGAGTCCTACCGAACGTTGGTGGGTGGTTGGCTATAAATGCCTAAGGAGTTTCTATAACAACGAGAAATGCGTAGTGAGTGGCTGGGGAGTGAGCATGGCGAGCGCTACTGCGGCAAAGTCACCTCGCTTACGCCGTCCGAAAAAAACAAAAACAAAAAAACTTACAAGACTCGAGAAACCAAAGAATTAATAAGACGCGATTGACACAGCTTTCGAGCTCCACGAGCTCAACAACATTTCACCGGAAGTTCAGCGACGGGACTTAGCGACACAGCAGATGGACACACCTGCACATTCACGTCGATAGATATATATAAGTCCTAGTTTTAGGGACGAAGCTCCTTGAGGCATGGGTCCGTCGTCACCTGTATGTATGCATGTACGTGGTAACCACCTCGCAGCATACATCCACGGAGTGAATGATGATGAGTGGGGCGAAGCTTCGGAGGGTTTTATCGGCAAACTATGAATCACCCACTGGCCACGTCCGTCCGTCGTCTGTCTGTCTGTCTGTATGTCTGTCTGTCTGTTTGACGCGCGCACTGAATGACAGACGCATGGATGGACGCACGAACGAACGCATGGACGGACGCATAGACGGAGGGATGGATGCACAGACGGGCGCACGGATGGACTCACAGACGGACGCACAGATGGGCGCACGGGCGGACGAACGGCGGACGGATGAACGGACGGACGCATGCCGGAAGCAAGAACGAATGGACGAACAGAAGCGCGGACGGACTGACGTACTGACGGACGCTTATCTGTAAACAACTGATTCGCACTGCATGGCGGAAGCCTACGTGGTGGCAGTGAAAGTGGCACACTTAATCACATGGATCCCATGGCTTCCGCCTAAGCTTCCTATCACTCATAATTCTCCACGTTGTCACTCGACCTACGTCCACGCTTTCATAAATGCCTACAGCAGCAAAGATACGCTAATCTATGCCGTTCCTTTGTTGAGAATATTACGAGACCGCGTCGTCACGCTCCTGAGTAAAGACGTTTGAAGCGAATTGGTTTGCGAATGTTTTTTTTTTGTTTTTCTTCTTTTTTTTTCACTTCTACGTATTACCCGTTTCTTCCTCTGGAACGGCATAACACCCGTTATGCAGGGTCCAGGCTTAATGGTAGATTTCATGGGCCGTATACACTGCCTTACGCATTTCTTCTTCGTATGCAGAGGCCCTTACTTCATTCGCGGAAACAAGTGACCGCTGCGATGCCGCCCCGCCATCGTCGTCCTTGAACGGGTGCGCTGCTTCCCACGATAAGGAGGAGCTTCCGAGAAGGAGCCTAGTTTTCGGGAACCGTTAACCTACTAGCCTCTCGGGAGACCCAACGCTAGCCGTGTGACACACGTAAAAATAAATAAAGAAGATGACAAAAAAAGGATAAAAAAAGTAAAAGGAGCAGTCACGGAATGCGCGGCGGCACAATGAAATATACCACGCGTCCCTGGGCAGTTCCTCCATTGGCAGCCGCCGTTGTTGCCCGCCGCTACTGTTGCTGCGCGTGCTGAAAAGAGGGAAGAACGGCGCGCGACCTTCTCCCAAGTTCGTGAGCTCGCACTCAGCCTTATTTTGTTTCGACTCGCATCCATGCCGATGCGCTCGCTTCCCCCGTCTTTTTGTCGTGTTTTTTTTTTTTGTACCCTCTTTAATTTGTTTCTTCTCCCGCGCGAAGTTCAGTGCAAAGTGAGCAGAAGGACAGAAGAGAGAAAGGGTGGCAACGGTGAAGAAAGGAGGAGGATAAAGATGGAAAGGAAATGCAGAACGAGATCGGCCAGGCTCCCGAAGAAGTAGCAGTCAACAAGCGCGGAATCACGTCTGCCCGAGAAAAAGAAGAAATATATGGAAGACACGGCAACGCGCAGACGAGCGCGCCGGCGCCGCCGTGCACGAAACATCACACACAAAAGGACGCGTGCGGCGATTTCTTTAGGACACACCTCAGGGCCGATATAAAAAGTGAAGCTTCTGCTAGACAGCCGGAGTGGACCATGCATACAGCGCCGCCGCTGTTCGTCTTCTCCTAGATGGCGCAATGCTTCTGCGGCGCGGATCTTTTCCCGGGCTGCGAAGGGGAATAATAATGAGCCGCCGAATGGGAGAGCGAATAACCGCACGTACGTGTGGCGCGGTGCTCTGGGCAACGTTGCGATCGGGCTAG
The DNA here is from genome assembly GCF_043290135.1 of Rhipicephalus microplus. Lineage (NCBI taxonomy): Eukaryota > Metazoa > Arthropoda > Arachnida > Ixodida > Ixodidae > Rhipicephalus > Rhipicephalus microplus. The sequence goes on from NC_134710.1 coordinate 301,343,061, forward strand.
ATCGCTTGGCATGTTCGAGTTGGGCAACGCCAGCAGACAGCGCGAGCGACGCGAGCGCCAAAGCGGCCGCCGGCTTCACTGCGTTTCCGGTCGAGCAGGCACTGATCGGCTTGTCCGCGAATGTTTATGGTGCCTGTTCGAATGCTATAACAAATGACGAGGACGCGAATGGGCGGACAGAGTCGCACGCAAATAATTCAAAACTGGGTAATCAAGCAGTTGCCTGGCTAATGCAACGATGCTAATGCAGTGGTAGTACTGAACGTTATGACCAATGTTATTGGATCACGCGTTTTTGGCTAGAGCCGATAACATTGGCGTGGTCACGACAACTTTTGGAGGCCCGGGTTGCAAGTTTGGACTATTCAGTCTAGAAAAACCGAGCGATGGGCGAGTTTAAATTCCATTGTGGGTGGCTTGTGAATTCCTTGCTGCCCGTGTTTTTGCCTGAAATTCCATCCACAACTAGATAGTTGTTGCCGCTTGGTTGGTCAGTCAACGAATGACCACCCTCCCCCCCCCCCCTTTTTTTTTGCCACAAATATGCAGCGTGACGCTATATACGCTATATGTCACGTTTGTATATTATGTAGCGTTTGTTTCTAGCGTGATGTAGAGGCGATATATTGCTAAAAGACGGATGCTTGAGTCATACCTTTCTGTTGTATCGCAATGTTTTACTTCTGAGGAGGTTGCTCGATGTGATGTGCATGTATAAGATAGAATGGGACCTTGACTGATGAGAAGAGACTTAGTACAGTAATGATTGAGCGAGACGCTCACTGATCCGCAAGCACTGCAGCCTCGAGTACCATTAGTTTCCATCACAAATACATTTATTTAATGCAGATGCCCAATATGTAAGGATGCAATGCTTTCCAATAGTGTACGACAGCGAGACCTTCCACGCATGCACATTTACCAGATACAGATATGTGTATACGCAGTGCGAACGTTAACAGCATATGCGTAAGTTGGAGAAGTTATTTCCCTTTAAGGACTTTCAGAAAGCTTGAGTCGGTGAGTCACGTAATCAGCTTGCAGCCCTGCACGCCACGAAGAACTCTCAGCGACCACAAATTTCTGACGAAATTCGTCCTTCAAATACGTTGCTGCCGCAGCAGCATATCATAAAAGTAAAACAACGTAAGAAGTCAGCGCTCGCGAAAACCCACGGACGCTTGGTCAAATTAGACTACAGAAAAAAAAACAACGAAAAAGAAAATGGTGCAATAAAAAAGCCGTTCGGTACATCTTTTTGATTTCGAAACTTCTGAGCTGCTTTCGAAATATCAGTGCACTTGCGAGGCAAGCCACTGCTGTCCGTGGTGTCGCACGTTTTAGGGGCGAAGCTCCTTAGGGCGTGGGCTGTGCGTCCCCTGTAGCCTGTATGTAGCCACCTCTAGTTTAGTTCTTGCAGTGTTCACTAGATGGCGGCACCGTCCCCTGTATGTAGCCACCTCTTGTTTAGTTCTTGCAGTGTTCACTAGATGGCGGTACCGTCTCCTGTATGTAGCCACCTCTCGTTTAGTTCTTGTAGTGTTTACTAGATGGTGGTACTTGTAGCTGATGATGAAAAGATGCAAGATGTTATAAACTAGAAAGCGGTACTTGTAGTTGATGAAAGACGCGAGATCCTATAAAATAGGAATGATGTCACATATGGCGCGTGTCATTGGTTGAAGGCAATCGTTCGATTTAGTGCGGCGACGTACGCTAGGGGGAGCGATGTAATAAAATCGAGTGGGCAAAATGTACAGAGGATTCATGGTTTACCAGGTTTACCTCCGGAGCTTCGCCCACTCATCATCATTCACTTCGTGGATATGGCAGAATTTTTTTGTTGTACGCACAGCCCTTCAAGACACAAACCACCTCTCAACTTTCTTTCCACCCTCGTATGTTGCACTGAAGCGACCTCAACCGCCAGGTGTGCCTGGGTGCTGCTGTTGCATGCCGCCGACAACTTCGGGGGCAGCCAGCCAAGTCGCGTACTTCGACGTTTCCGAAAGACCCTGCTCGCTCGCTGGGCGGCCTCGATTTCAACGCCGCAAGCTGTTCTTCCTTGGTGACTTGCGGCGCCACCGCACGCTCGCGCAAAGGCGGCGCTGCGGTGGGACGATGCGGATGCGACTGGAATGCCGATCTGTTCGTTCCGTCCAAGTGCCGCAGCAGCAGCGGACTCCGCGGGAGAAGGAAAGAGAAGCGTTACGGCAACGCACCCCCGAATCAAGGGGGCGCAACGCCTCGCCGCGTTGTCGCCCGAGCAGCGTGGGAAGAGCTGTTCCTAGAAAATCCGGCTGCGACAGGAGGAGCCTCCGCGTGGACGTACGCTACCGTTTGACCACGGAGACGAAGGCCAACCGGAGCACCTTCAAGGTTTCGCTGGCTCTGGCATGTACTATAATCGTCTCGGGCGGCTATCGCTTCAACAGATCGGCTGCTACGTCAGAGAAATGGGCGTAGACCTCGCCTTGGGAGCTTCTTAATCGACGGGATTTTGTGAATCGCGCTCAGGAGCGCCTTCTCAGCTCGTCTGGGCATCGTATATAGTACAGCTATCACAAGTAGGTGCGTTTCAGTTAAATGCGTGATTGTGATTAGCAGGGGACAAGAGGAGAAGTGACAACAACGAGGAAATAAAAAAAAATAACCTAATAACTTCAAAGAAGCCCAGCGTACGTTGCAGTTGATGCGAATCGGGCACCTCGCAGTGGTCTCGTGTTACTCGCCGGATTTGAGGTGGTATGCGTGCTGAAAATTCGGGCGTGTTCCACGCAATACAGAGGGAGCACGGGTCGCGGTATAAACGGGCGCCTTGTCTGCGGCCTAGTGCACAGAACTAAAGGCGCAGTTTAAGCGGCCACGCTTCTGTGAAGTCCAGCCATACAGGGTTACTGTCGTGGATGCCGCCCCAAAGTTCGCGACACCGACCACTAATTGGTAATTGCACGTGCGAGTTCCAAGATTCTCGTAATTGCAGCAAGATTATTCCTCGAAAGATTAACGAATTCTGTAGCAGAAAAAAAAGAGGAAAAGTATATGAAAAAAGAAAAGAATGTGACACTGAGACTTCCTAATCACATTGCCGAGTTGATAAGATAGGCTCTCAGACTCTCCGAAGGAATGATTCTGGCAAGCGAGCGAGTTCTTAGTTCCTCTGACATCTCTGTCATGAGAGTGCCACGGTATTTTATATCGCTTCGCCCCCTCTACGCCCGCGTTCTCCACTTCCCACATATTGCCAAAATGCCTCCGCGAGCGCCACCTTTGAGAACTGAAACTCTGAGATTTTTTAAAAGGCTTTCTTTCTAATTTAAATGTCGGCTCTCATTTGGCGCTCCCAGTAAGTGCTTTCTATTTCTCCGTGAAAGACCACCAATTTTCGAGGCTGTTCGCTTCCGGCCTTGCTTGATCAGTTTTTTTCCCCCTTCCCTTTACCGCTTTTTCCGTTTACCGTACTACGCGATGGCTCGGTTTTTTCTCCTCTGATTTGCACGTTCGCTACTTGGGCTCCGACTATCTTCTGACCGCAATTTAAGCGATTCATTTGTCTGCCTGGGGAACATTAAGAACAGAGCAGGCGCCATTCATTCTCACTGCCATTTCCCCTCCGCGTGGAGAACGTTTCGGGGCTGTCGTTGTTGGCGCGGAATTACCCTCGCCCGTCACTTCGAGAGAGGGAAAAATGCCGCAAAAGAGCGAAAGCTTGACGCGACCCGGTGAAGATGTGCGGATTTCTTCGAGTGAGAGCTGCGCTGTCGGGAGCCTTATGGTGGTTGTTGCGCCTTCTTTTTTTTTTTTTACATCTCAACGAATCACGGGACGCTTTCAAGTATATTGGAGAGACTGTCGCCGCCACTGTGTACTCGGCAAAGTTTACTCCGGAACGTGTCGTTTCTGTGGTATTAAAAAAAAAAGAAAGCGAAGCGTTGATATGCGAAAGAAGAGGGTCGAAAGAGGCGAAAGCAAATGTTCACTTTAGGACTCATGCAGCAGCTTTGAACAACGAATACACACGTCGCTTTTGAGCAATTTTCTTTTGTTAAACATTTCGGCAAGTAAGTCTTACATGTCAGTGCAGCTATCACAGGTTGGTGCTCAACCCCTTATTCACGAGGGCGGACAACAGTGCTACAAGCCACGATGAAGATTGAGGAAATGAACCATAAAGGCGACGAAGATGACGATTGAAAAAAAAAAAAAAGCTCGTGTTGTTGTGGCCGCTCTGCCATTTTGGCTGAAGGACACTGTGTACTCCGTGTACAATCTGTAAATTCAGTCTACTCTATCGTTCTGTCTACTCGACCCCCGTGACATTTTGGTGGATGTGACAATATTTTTTTTTCTCATTTATGTACCTGGTTGTGCTCAGAATGTGGCGATAATTGTTGTGATTTTTTATGATGAAGAACTTGTTTTGATGTTACTCATATTCTTTCCTACTGTATGTACCCCACTCCTGCAATAGCCCTGCATTGGGCTGCAGTATTTGAAAATAAATAAATAAATAAATAAATAAATACATAAATAAATAAATAAATAAATAAATAAATATTGATACAGGCCCACAGCCACACGATGAACGCTAACTTTAGCGCGGCCATATTGACATATATGTCTGATCCCACAGTTGGCACCTTAATTCGTCTATTTTCCTGGCAGTAGCCATTCCTTGACCCGCGACGTCTTGAACGGTGCATATATATATGACTGGTCTTCGAAGCCCCGAATATTAAAGGCGCTCGTTTGCTAATACACGGCATGCATTTACTTTATGTATAGGGCAGCCTAGCTGCTTAAGCAAGAAGCAGGAAATAAAGAAAACGGAGCTTTGAACGTACTTGAAATTATGAGGTTTAGTCGTATATACTACAGACGCCTCCTTCTACTACGGCAAAGTTTTCACACGGTGCCATATTGCACGCCTTCCCGCATAATTATAATAAATGAGCTAAAAGTAATTCTTGTGCCTGCTTGGGCGCGGCTGAACTTATTGTTCGTACTTGTATAGTCTTTTGAATAAATAAATAAATAAATACACAAATAAATAAATAAATGCGCATATTGAAATATTAATTACACAAAGTCTAGTTTTTATCGTGTCCCGTAACTACTTGATGCACTGCCCCCCCCCCCCGCAAACAAATTTGTTTTCCTCCTTCCCTCTTTGTCCAATGAGTGGCACCAACGGATATTCAAATAGCATTAATCAACGGTCCGCATCAAAGCGAGTTCACCGGCATACCAAAAGTACTGAGGCTAACCCGGGCCTTACACGGACGACTGCTTCCCCATTGACAAGACCCGCACACTCAAGGCAAGTATGTAGGGGGGCGGGGGGCTAAACGTGACAACCGCGTTGCCGAAACGATTTCAAAGTTTGCGACGACCAGCGACAAGTTTCTGAACGGGGAACGGGACGCCCTTTCTTGTAAGCCTCTATATTTGTCAACAGTCCTTGTGCACGAAACGAAGAAACCTATACCTCTTCGCTGCCTTTATTTCAATGTCGTCGCCCGAGAGTTGGAGGCTGCAACGTGGGTGGAACAAATCCGCAAAGTCAACAAGCCCGAAGCACTGCTGCGCGTCTCCACTCCCGCCTTTGCGGCAGAATTTCCTTTTTTTTTTTGTTCCACTCCCTCTTCTTTCATTGGCCCCTCTGAAGCGAGTTCTTTCTTATTTCAAGTTTTACCGGTGTCGCACGCTTTCGAGCGTGTGAGAAGTTGCGAGTGTGGGTTGTTCGTGCTGCTCTGCAGTAACGAGGAAAGTCGCCCACTGTTGGCGCGTTCCTGCTCGTCTTTTGAGGATCGTCGCTGTTTGTCTTTCTCATCCGACACGATGACGACATGATGCGCGGCTCGGGCTCTCTTTCTCCGTTTTTTTTTCTTTCTTTCTTTTTGCTTATTGCGATGCATTTGCGGGAGTGCAGTTGTCGCGACAAATTTGCTACTATAACGGGGAGAGCGTGAGACGCCGTGGCCAAAGGTGTGTCCGAGCGTACGCCGGCGCAGAAAGCGTGTGCGCGTGCGTTGATCCGGTTTTTCCAAACCCGACAGGTGTGGGCGACCGTTCATCTAATATGGTTGCGCGACACACATCTCCGTGAATGCGCACCGCCCACGTAGTATGTTTGCTATCCGTTCTGTTGTCTTTTAAACGACTTTATTCTCTCCCTCACAACGCGTTGACGTATATAGGGTTGAAAATACAGAACAAGACGTGACTACTGTACGCCACATTTTACGCTCAACAATTGGTTTATTGATTGATTGATCGATTGATTGATTGATTAACTCATTCTTTCCCCAAAATGACATCGAACACTGTTTTCACCCACTTCTCGGGCTTTTTCGCAGGAAACGATGGCGGTGTTAAATTCGAAGTGTCAGTTGAACGATTTCAGTTATGCAACTGCCAATAGGTCAGTCTGTTACCAAACACTCTTCCTTCGCACCTTTACATACGTGTGGCCCGTTTACTTCGCATTGTGTTTTCGCTGTTTCCCCCAACTCAGTGACTGCCCGAGTATTTTTGACATGTTCAGGAGGCCCACCCGACTTTTGTTTCCACCCGATTAGCTGATGTTTTAACCCTGTATGTTATGAAGTGACTTGCTTCCTTGACGCTGCTTGATACTTAGCGCCACGTGAATTCGGGTTCTACAACCTGCAGCACCATGATATGACAAAGACGTTATCTAAAAAAAAAAAAAAAACAATTCGGCCTGAATAGAGTGGCAGAATAACAAAGAAGAAACTTAACACCTATAAGATGAACCAGACAGCGTTGTTGGCGTGATACTTTCCTAGAAGCCTGTCATTGAAAGTGAAATATCTAGGGAGCGATCACTTGGACGACAACGGGAAAATGTATTGAAAGCACACCTTCTTTGAACGGTTTTGGTTGTCTCTCGCGCGAGCTACATTTGGGCGTCTCTGACATGCTTGTAGTGTTTGTGCGTCTTCGTAAAAAATAAAAGAGTATTACAAAATAGACACACACACACACACACACACACACACACACACACACACACACACACACACACACACACACACACACACACACACACACACACACACACACACACATATATATATATATATATATATATATATATATATATATATATATATATATATATATATATGAGTGTGTTGGTCAACATACGTTGAGCGCCTCATGTAGATTATATATATACGGAATTGAACACACACCGATGCACTTGCTTGCACTCATTCCTATAGCGTTTGTTTGTGTCATCGTTAACAACAGTTTGTGGCTATTTTCCGCTCAATCCCGGTTGAAAATAAAAAAATTAAACTAACTAACTAACTAACTAACGAACGAACTAATTTAACCTATTTCATGCATTGCCTCATTATCCTACGTACCATTATTATCCCTCTAATAGTCCTAATGTCATGACACGCACTGCTCAAAATGGCATTCACTCGTCCCTGAGGAAGTCGCGCAGCGAATAAATCGCGCAGTCGGCCCATTAAGACCAAAGTGTACTTTTCCTTTCCTTTCACTGCGCCCAAAGACCGTTATTCGGACGCACTTACTCGAACAACGCTCGCGAGATATGGCGTATAGTGTTCGAAAAGGGAGCCAGCCTTCAGGGTATGAAGGGCTTATGAATTATGTCGACTACTGCGGGTATACAAAGCAAACGCGAAGCGCGCTCCACACTAAAGGCGCGCAGGACGAACTTGCTTCGCTCAAGGCTCACTGTGTGTGTGTGTGTGTGTGTGTGTGTGTGTGTGTGTGTGCGTGCGTGTGTGTGTGTGTGTGTGTGCGTGTGTGTGTGTGTGTGTGTGCGTGTGTGTGTGTGTGTGTGCGTGTGCGTGCGTGTGTGTGTGTGTCAACTCCTGCGGCAAACTCCTGTAATTGCATGCTTAGACTTGCCAGGGTCACCGTAACAGCGACAACAAAGTGTGCAGTTCGCGTTTCTTTCGATATCTCTCGTGCGTATATGTATTTTTTCTGTTTATTTTATTTCTCGCGATTATTATTATTATTATTATTATTATTATTATTATTATTATTATTATTATTATTATTATTACGGCTTAACTCGAAGCGTTGGCTGCCGGCGGAAGTCATCCCGGAAGAGACGTGTCCTGAAAGTGCGCTCTCGAACTGCAGCCGTTCGATTTAGGCTTAACTAGGAGGGCGCACTTCTCACTTGCCCCGAAGCGAGATTTAAGGATTGTGTTTTATATGCTCGGGTGATCCTACGTTAACAGCGTTATACGTTTTTTTTTATTCGCGTTCCTTTTTGTTGTTGTTTCATTCTCAGCTTTCTTGCACGCCTTAATAACCTCCCTCTTGGGAACGCCGACGAATGTTCGGAAATGTCAAAGGCGAACAGAAGGGTTGCGAGAAAAAACAGAAACGTCGTGACGAAGCCAAACGTGCTGCTTCACTTTTGGCAGCCGTGCCTGGAGGCAGAAGCATCGCGTCCGAGTATGTCCTGCGGAGCGGTCATTTCGTGTACTTGTGCATGGAGAAAGCGATCGCGGTCCTTCATCTTGTTTTTCTTCTTTGGCATCGAGAAAGAAATTAAAAAACAAACAAAATGAGGCCTTGAGCGTGCGCCAATGCAGTGCGTGCGTGACTTCACTGACGAGCCACTGCCACTGGTCATTTATGACTCCCTATACACTTCGACGAAAGCTGCAGCCTGCGCACGATGCTGCGAGAGAAATGAATTTTGGCATGCTTGTTTCTCTGGCTGTCCAAATATGGCACGAAACATGTGACATATCAAATAGATCAGCTCTTTTGATTCCTTCATACTGAAATTATGCGAGGTGGTAGAGGGGAGTGCGAGAGTGTTTGACGTGCCGAGATAGAATCGCTATTTATCCTGTTTGCCAAAGATCTGTTCAAAGTGTTTCCTATGCTGCGCTTATACAACGCTATAGTGTGTGCTGCCAACGGCCACGATATTTCTCCTTGGATATACGACACAGTGTGCTTCCAAACATTGCGCACGGGCTATAATACTTGGAACGGCCGATAAGTGTTTACGCAAAAGCTGCTTGACATAACCCCCAAACAGCCGCCGGGTATGAACTGCAACAAATGGCCAGTCAATTTTTTTCTCATACTGCTGCGCTCAAGGAGCTGTAATAAAAACAGGCGCTTATATCAACGCTTGGAGGCAATAGGTTTGCCTGGAAATAGCTTCGATTCACCACTCTGCTTTACAGGACCTATGAGGTACAGTAAAATATAAATAAAAGGAAAAAGTGGCGATTCACATGTGGTTTAGTGTTTCCGTGCTCAGCAGCTTTTGATAGAAATCAATTGTCTCGAAAGCTTTTTAGAACCGTATTAGTTTTTCGCTTAACTTTTTAGTGCTTATTTATATGCTAGATGAATTTTAACACACACTTTGCATAATTAGTCGACAAGAAGCCTTGAATCGTTTGCAACCCACGACGTTTACTATACCGTCTTTTTTTACACTTAAAAAACTATAAAACTACAATAAAAGTCCCACAGTATATCACTCATTCTATAGGTCTATACAAGGGCACCTTGAATCGCATTTCCACAACGCGCGCCTGGTATGGCTTGCGTGCTTAAGGCATGCGCAGTCCGTACTGCTTGAACTGGTGATCTAAACATACAGCAATGTTTACCTTCTTTCGGCCTTTTAGAGAACAAAATTTTTGGCAAGAAGGCGCTGATTAAATGGAATTCACAAGAGTCACAACTTGCACGGCATACAAGTTGATTGATAAGTGGGGTTTAACGTCCCAAAACCACCATATTATTATGAGAGACGCTGCAGTGGAGGGCTTCGGAAATTTCGACAACCTGGAGTTCTTTGAAGTGCACCCAAATCTGAGCACACGGGCCTACAGCATTATCGCATTATCACCTGCATTGAAAATGCGGGCTGCCACAGCCGGACTTCGAGGTCTTCGATACCGCGACCTGCGGGTCAGCAGATGAGTACCTTCGCCAGAAAACCACCGCGGCAGGGCGCACGACATACAAGTGTATAACGAATGTTACCGTATTGATGCAATGGACTACACGCTGCTGGGCACTGAAATTCTCAAACAGTTCTTTTGTCGCTTGTTCGCTCAGTGTATTTCATACCTAGTTTTTTTTTTTCATTCTCGTTTAATTTTAAAGTGTATCTTGTTCTTGGGGGTAATGAGCCCCACCGCGAGTCCCACGGTAATTAAAAGCTATCGCATCACTGCCATTCTCCGTGTCAACCGAGCTAGGTGCGAACGCATCGGTTAAGAGGAAAGGGGCATCATTTTCCTTCCGATTAACACGCGCAACCCGATACGTCCCCTAGCGACGTTGGTTCCAGCTTCGCACGCGTCGCGCAGAAAAAGATTCGCTGCTTGAGTTAGAAGAGCGCGAAACCTGTCCCACCACACGAATGCGACGGAAAGTCACCTGAGGGCCTTCGCTCGTCGCATGCGGCAGTGACTCGATACGAGAGTGCATCGCCATCATCCTCTTTGGCGGAGTGGAGGTTCAACGGACGCGTACGCAGAAGACGTATACCCCCTGGGGAACAGAACGTGGCTGCTCATCTATGTTCTCGCGCGCTTGCGGTCTTCTTTATCATTACGTGGCGTTTACGGGCCATGAGCGCGTTTCACGGAACTTTTAATGATGCTCCAAATTTGTTCTTCGTCACTACGGGTAACGCGAAACCCCGTGAGTGCTGTCTGCGCTTTCTTTTCTTTAATTTTCTCGATGATGGTTTCTTTTCCCGAAGGGGAAACCCAACAGAAACTTACGCGGAGTGGAGGGACGCGGCAGAAAGAGAAGGGACCAAAACGAGTGAATCGCGTACGCGTTTCACGTTACGCGGAAGTGTTGCGCGTCCAAAGTGCGAAAGTGTATTAACGACCGCCGCCCGTAAACACATGCTGCAAGCCCGGCCACGTTGCGGCAAAAGAGCGCAACAACCACGATACAGCTCTCGCGCGAATCCGCTGTCCGTTCTAGGGGCTTCGAGCGGCGCAGAAGTGCCGGGAGGAGTGATAATGGTGGACGGAAATAAATAACAAGGAAGGAAGCATCGCGCATCGATGGGCCCCGCGGCCACAAATCAAGCCAGCACCACTCCCGTCCCAACGTCATTGACGCCGACGAAAATGACCGGGCATGCGCACGAAGCCAGCTCTTTTCTGCGAGGCACTGTTGCTGGACGCGCGACGCAGAGGCATCGGTCGCGCCCGATTTCGCCGGCAGCTGACGCGCTGGGTGTCGAGCTCACCCCGGGTCCTCCCGCTCTCTTCTGGCCGGAACCGATTGCAGGGCCATTCAAAGACCTCCGGGCCCGAACAATGGGCGATGAACGCGATTATAGTGCACGCCTACTCTGGCGCGCGCTCGCTGTTCCGTCGAGGGAGAAAGGACCAAAACGGGCGGCCTCCGTCCCGGTCTGGTCGGAGGCGACTGACCCACATCGACGCCCGGCCGCCGGTGCAACGAGACGGCCGTGCGCTCCCCTCGCACCGTGGAGGAAGACAAAATGGAGCGTCTACGGTTGGGACTGGCTATAGCTCCGCCTGTTACGTGATCGTCGAGTGGACTTCCGAATGGAAGGCCGGCTTCGCTGACCGCGACAAATTACACCCCGGCGGTCTGCTGGGGGTTATGCACTCACGCAAGGCAGGGACAGTCCATGAAGTATATCTCCCAGTCACTGGAGCTAGAGGTCGTGCGGAAGGTCATTCTGTATGTATTCGACGCGTTAACTGAATGGCGTCTAGAAATTGCTCAGAGGACCTGTTTTCCCCCCTATAGGTATCTCGATATGGTACATATTCACGCTTGGTGCAATCGTAATAATGTCCGAATTTTAAATTTTAGGGGCGAAGCTCCTTAGGGCGTGGGCTGTGCGTCCCCTGTAGCCTGTATGTAGCCGCTTCTAGTTTAGTTCTTGCAGTGTTCACTAGATGGCGGTACCGTCCCCTGTATGTAGCCACCTCTAGTTTAGTTCTTGCAGTGTTCACTAGATGGCGGTACCGTCTCCTGTATGTAGCCACCTCTCGTTTAGTTCTTGTAGTGTTTACTAGATGGTGGTACTTGTAGCTGATGATGAAAAGATGCAAGATGTTATAAACTAGAAAGCGGTACTTGTAGTTGATGAAAAACGCGAGATCTTTTAAAATAGGAATGATGTCACATATGGCGCGTGTCATTGGTTGAAGGCAATCGTTCGATTTAGTGGGGCGACATACGCTAGGGGGAGCGATGTAATAAAATCGAGTGGGCAAAATGTACAGATGATTCATGGTTTACCAGGTTTACCTCCGGAGCTTCGCCCACTCATCATCATTCACTTCGTGGATATGGCGGAATTTTTTTAGGCGTTAAATGAGGGGAGCGTATTTTGTCCTTGCACTTCAACCAATGGCGGATCTAGAGGGGAGCGGTAGGGGTGATCGCCCCCCCCCCAAAGAAGACTGTGTCAACCCCCCCCCCCCTCACATCAGTGCTAGTAATCAGCATACTATTACCAAATAGAAATAATCACTGAAATCCTTGTGAGCACACATTGACAGTATTGATGCTACGAAGGGGCTTTTTCTGCTCGTAGAAACAAAGTCACGACCATGCTCCCTCTCCTATGTTACTTCAGGTGACCCCCCCTCACCCCCTTAAATCGAGTGGCTGGATATGCCCCTGGTCTCTGCGACGGTGCCTCAACCATAATGCCAAACATCACCTATTTGCATTTTTGCACGAGTTCTGCTTTACGCCTGGTCAATATTCCCGTGAGAACCTCACAAAAATGTAATATTTTTTATTGATCGTGGCTGTGTAAGACAGAACCACACTTGTCTAGAGCACCCAGCCAGCCTCTGCAGCCGCTGTTTTCTGCAGATTTATGCAAAGACCGATGCCATAATGGAACCAAAGATGGTCAGAATGCATAATAGGCCCTTGTACCATAATTCAATCAAGAAAGAAAGCTTCTAGCTATCGTAAGGTCGAAGCTGCTGCCAACAATTATCATACCTTTGTTTAAAGCCGGCAACCGAATAATTATTAGCAACTATCGTCCTGTGTCACTGACGTCAGTTTGCTGCAAAGTCATAGAACATATAATAGCAAAGCATATCATGGTTCACTTGGAGGTTAATCACTTACTTGATGACTGTCAGCATGGATTTAGAAGTGGCAAGTCCACAGTGACGCAATTGATTCAAACAATTCATGATTTCAGCTCGGCTATAGACGATCACAAACAAGTTGATGTAATTTGTATTGATTTTGCTAAAGCCTTTGATGTTGTAAACCACACTAAACTGCTCTTTAAACTGAGTAAAATGGGATTCAGTGATGAAATTTTAAATTGGATTGGCGCCTACCTGAGTAAACGCAAGCAAGCAGTGAGGATTGATGGTTCTTTTTCAGCTACGCCCCGCCGCGGTGGTCTAGTGGCTAAGGTACTCGGCTGCTGACCCGCAGGTCGCGGGTTCGATTCCCGGCTGCGGAGTCTGCATTTCCGATGGAGGCGGAAATGTTGTAGGCCCGTGTGCTCAGATTTGGGCGCACGTTAAAGAACCCCAGGTGGTCAAAATTTCCGGAGCCCTCCACTACGGCGTCTCTCATAATCATATAGTGGTTTTGGGACGTTAAACCCCACAAATCAATCAATCAATCTTTTTCAGCTACGCTAGATGTGTTTTCAGGTGTGCCTCAAGGGTCCGTGCTTGGCCCGCTGTTGTTTTTGTTGAACATAAATGATATAAGTACTATTGTAAAGCCACCTGTTAAGAAGAAACTTTATGCTGATGATTGTTTGATTTATATGCCTGTAAGCTGTACTGATGATCAACTCGAGTTGAATAAGTGCCTTGAAGATTTGGAATTGTGGTGTTGCGAATGGGATATGCAAATTAACTTTAAAAAAACAACATATGTACACATTACCAACAAGAAAAATGTTCTCAATTTCCAGTACAACATCGGGAGCAACAAACTCAGTAAAACGTCCCATTTTAAATACTTAGGGGTGACAATTACGAACAACCTAACTTGGCACTGTCACATTGAATCGGTTTGTTCTGAGTCATTTAAAAACTGTGTTTTCTACGAGCAAAGATGCATAAAACACCGAAACATGTGAAGCTGCTTGCATACCACACATATATTAGACCTAGACTGGAATACGCCTCTGTGGTTAGGAGCCCTCACCAGAAACACTTGGTCAACAAGTTAGAATGTATTCAGAGGCGTGCAGCTCGGTTTGTGTGCTCTAGATATAGAAGGCGGGATTCAGTAACTGATATGCTAAATTCATGCAATTTAGAATCACTGGAAATTCGAAGACGGAAACAAAAACTTAAAACATTATTTCGTATAATCCAAGGTATATTCAAAATACCTAAAGACGAGTACATACGCCTTCCCGGAAAACGTAGCACTAGATTGAATCACGATGCCCCCATTGAACCTTTTAGCACTCGCACTGACATCTTTCGGTGGTCATTTTTCCCGGATGCTATAGAACAATGGAATTCTTTACCCCAACATGTTAATAATAGTACAGATGTGCAAACTTTTGACAGAGAAATTGATGCTTATTTTGGTAATGGTTGAAGTACTGCCCATTCTGTTTTCCTGTGTTTATTGCTTAGTGGTTTTTTTAGGTGTTCTGTTTGTACTCATATTGTACTCCCTCCCTGTTATGACCCTCAAGCGAGGGTTGACAGTATTATTAAATAAAATAAATAAATAATAAAAAACAACAGCGTCGGCAGCCACGCACTCTGCTGCTTTAAATAAGTGTGATTCTATCGTACACAGTCAGTGTTATTCAAATAACACTTCATACATTTCATGCATCAAGTGTTAACCTGTTCAATTTTCCACGAACTAGAAGTTTTAATGCCCTGTGTGTCTACAGTGAGCAGTTTTTCGTTTCAGACGAGACGTTCCTTTTTCCGTTGGGCTGTAAAGTGTCAATTTCTCTCGCACCAAACGCATGTTTTCCGGCTACAAAGCTGTAGCGAGAACTGTGCCACGTGCCCCATTCCTTGCTGTCTCAATCTGCATTCCCAGTTGGACCTCGTATGGCAACGTGCCACTGTTATGTCCCTACTTAGGCAGGCTTGCATGCAAGCTCGCTCGTAGCAACTGACATATATATGGGCATAGCGAAATGTAAAGCGCGGACTGATAAGAGAAACAAACAAGCGATATCAACTTCTGAAGGAAAAACGGAACATAGCGCGACGAGTGAAAATAAAAAAAAAATAGTGCAATAAAGGCGCGGCCAGCCTGAGCGGAGAAATGGAAGATGTAAAAATGTTCACGGCACTCTATAGCTTGCGTTTATGAGCGCACCTGAAGGACAACCGCAGGATAGCTACAGTTGTCGTATACTGACAGTGGCAGCCATCTCGTGCAATTTACTAAATGTCACCACTGGCTGGGCGCGTATACCCAAGATGCACACCGCCGACAACAAAGCTGCCGCTTCGTTCCACTCGCTTCACACTCTGCACCCTGTTGCTTCTCGCTGCTTCCTTCCAGGGCAGAGAGCTCTGTCACTATGATGACAAGTTTGCCTCGGTGATAGTAGCGAGTGCATGTAGTCAAGCCCCTAAAATGTCAACACGACGGACAGTATATGGTAGCTCACGCACAGCGCTATGCGGCGGGCATTTCTCTTCGTCGGTGGCGTTTTGAAACTGGGATCGCGAGAGCTATAGGGCCCACGTGCAAAACAGCTCAAGCTTTGCATTGCCTCCGCCTTCTTCAGGACAAGAGGATGAAGGCTGCGTTCAGTCGACGACAGAGAGGAAATATGTTGGTCTCTTCGGTACAGAAGCCATTTTTCCGGCGGAATGCTCCCGCACCCTGTCGGGAGACCCACGTGACATGTCCACGCTTCGGGAGAACTAACGTTCGCTTTAGTGAGCACCTCACGACAAGAGCAGCGCGTGTCCAGAAATGTGTCGTCCAAAGTGGGGATATATCTGGGCCAGTTGGTTGCAAGCACGAGTTCGCCAGGCTGCGGTCACGCTACATGATGAATAAATTTTGTGTCTTGTTATACCTTGATATGAGATGTGGTGTTTAACGTCCCAAAACCACCATATGATTATGAGAGACGCCGTGCTGGAGGGCTCCGGAAATTTCGACCACATGGGATTCTTTATTGTGCAACCAAATCTGAGATCAATGGCCTACAGTATTTTCGCCTCCATCAAAAATGCAGCCGCCGCAGCCACGATTCGATCCCGCGACCTGTGGATGAGTAGCCAAGTACCTTAGCCACTCTACCACCACGGCGGGGCTAACAAGAAGTACGGGCTATATATACGTTTGTGCCTTGGTTGTTTGTTCAGAAAAAAAGACGTGAAAATTTTTGCTTTGCGCATGTATATACCGTACGGCCGGGAGCTGTATGTAAACTGTTTCTCTTCTGATTGAAAAAACTTAGTTGAAAGTCAGCGCCGCTTGTTCTGGTCTCTCCTTCCTCTGTGTCCGTCTTCTTTCTCTCGCTGTTTGCTATACCGAGGAGTGTATAGTTCTGTCACGGCCTGCTTCACGGCCAAGTCCCCAGAAACTACGTAGGTGCTCGAAGTGCTCTACTCTGTACTGGGTCACGGGACTCGAAGACGGAAAGTAATGGCATGCCTGGCCTCACAGGTGCAGATTGTCGTGCAATGTTTACGTACAAAAACTGCGATCAAGTTCACCGTTGCTATGTGACGTCGTGAAGTCACCAACAATCTTTAGTCGGGCCTTTATAATAACGGGTCCAGCTGTGTTACGGTAATAATGTGTAATATATTTGAATGATCGTTGAGTTTTATTTTCGAGCAAAGCTTTTAGGCACCCGCTGCTGCGTTGAGTGTCGGTGTGTTTCGTCCGTCATTGTTACTCACCTGAACGGAAGGAACGAGCGCGGAAAAAATTGTAAGAATGAGGAGGAAAGAAGAGTGTCACACATGACTACGAGAATGCACCAAATTGCGCAGCGCGAATTGTTTAATGCATTCTGGAGACACGTGACTACTCTGGAAGCTTTCACGAATCGTCTAGAAAAGCCGACCCGCTTGACCCGCAGATCATATTTTGACGAGGTCATTATGAATTAGGAGCGATGTAAGCGGTTCGTGTGTAGATATGTTTACAAAGAGAGGGGAAGGGGAGTTCAGACGTTTGCATGTTGTTATCCCATGCGGTCCTATGGCAGTATGCTGCCAGTTAAACTTTGCTACCCCTGAACACACGTCTCTCTCAGGCATATCACGAAATCTAAACGCGTAGACCTAAGCCCAAATTTCACATTATAGAGTATCACTATCGCCACCAATTTATTAAGCCGGCAATGCTCAATGAAAAAAAAAGGAGTATAAGTTCTTTGTAAGTGTGAAGCAAATAATGCGACTCTGCGTAGGTTGTTAAAGTTGATGTGCCAAGCAAGCCTGACGCTCCTTGCTAACCGTAGATGGCTCGTAACCGCACTCTGATTCTTTGCCATTCTATTTACCACTGAGAAAAATGAAGAAAATTTACTGAACGTCAGCACTATATACCCTTTGACATGGGGTAACACTATGTATGGAGCCCGACTATGAAATCTTGATGGAAGCTGGCCTGCGCATATTGTTGCGCTCTTTCAGATCAACAGAATCCGTACAGTTGAACTCAACTCTTTACACCGACCTCGTCGCTTCTACAAGCCATCGAAGTACCCCCTTCCTCTCCACAGTTTTTTCTATAATTGCAGGTAATAGCACCGGTAATAGACCGAACGATTCCGGCCCGTCGTCGGACCGGATGCTTTCATCGATCCGTATACTGGGGCAACCAGCGCGAGCTCTCAATGCACTGACGGAGGTTTCCTTCCGAGCCGCGCCGAACCACGTTCACCCGACTAGCGTAGCGTCTGGCATACGTACAGCTTTCCGTGAAGATGAAGACCGCATCACCGAGGTGCATCAGCACAACGGATGGACTTCAGGCGAAGTTCGCTGGCTCCGCCACACAAGCGCACGCCAGAAGCCGCCCGACCGTCGCCGTAGCGCGGGAGGGCTCTCTCTGCAGAAACTTGTAGGCCCGTGTGCTCAGATTTGGGTGCACGTTAAAGAACCCCAGGTGGTCGAAATTTCCGGAGCCCTCCACTACGGCGTCTCTCATAATCATATAGTGGTTTTGGGACGTTAAACACCAAATATAAACAAAAAAATCAAACAATCTATCTCTCTGCAGGAACCGCTTGGCGGCCGCAACAATTACGAGGCGTCTGGCGTTATCTAAGAGCGTCGGACCGGCCGAACACGAAAGCGAGGTCGCAGGCATTCGGCGGTCGCCGCCGCATGCAGCGCGGATCGAAAATCGAACCGGCACGCGCTCTCAGAATCGGCGCAAACACACCGGCACGGGCTGTGGTAGGCACGCACACACACGTATAGCGCCCACCATGCGAGCGGGGCAAGAAGTGCGAAAGTTGCGAGGCCGCCCCGGTTGAGGGACACGCTCAACCCACTCGCGCTTCGAGCGAAGTGTTCAGAACGGGTTTGGCGATAGACATCGCGCGGCCATTACTCACCGGTGGGTTCGGGGCGACTGTTACCCACTCGGACATTAAATGCCTCGCGCTCCGGAGGGAACAGCTGTTCTCATTTTCGTGCCCCCGGCGTGATAAAGGTGTATACTGGCTGATCCCACACTGTTGATGTGCCCAGAGAGGAGGGAAGTGCTGCCCATACGCCACGTGTACATTCTTCGAACTCGATCGAGTGAATTCAGACGGGAGGACAGACAATCGCCCTGAAAAAATAGACCGCGATGGCCCGTCGTGCCAGCGTGCATGTTATCGCTAAAAAGTTAGGGTGCAAGAAAGTATCGATATTGCTAAAACGAATAAGTTGAAGTTGGTTTAAGTTCTTTCAGTATTTTTCAATGGCTTTAGCTTCGACGGCCATGCACTGTTATGCAGAGCGAATTACACGGGTAATTTAGAAGGGGGCACAGCAATTAAACTAAAACGGGAATTTAGTCGCTCGTATGCCTTTCATCATCTCGCTTTGATAGACGAGGCTTGACTTTGTTGGGTGTCGACCAGTTTGTGAGAAGTGATACCGCAGCAAAATGGTGAACAGAAAATTTTCAAGAATAATGTCTCACGTGTGGGCTGGTAATAAGCGTTTCATTAAAATAAAACAAGTACTACGTTTGTGTTGCAGCATAATTGACCTTATAATCAACATTTCTAAGCGTAACAGGCACCAGAATAATAACGCAGCTAGAGTTAATGTGGCTTTCGCGGCGTTTAATTGTAGTGGCATACAGAGTATTGCCAGGAGAGCAGTGTCCTATTATACGGCTAATTTCGTAATTTTTTTTTTAGGTTGGAGGTAAGTTTATTTACAGAAAGGCAGAGAGGTCGGCCTGAGCCGACCTCTCTTTCGTAATTGTCTGTCATGATACTTAACCGATTGCTGCTATGGAAATACACACAAGTGCACGTTGGCCGACCTTCAGACAGTGCATTCCAATCGCGCTTCTATTCCACCGACTAAACTATTTCAAGAGGTCGTTTAAAAACCACGAAGAAAAAGCGCTGAGGGGAAAAGCGAGCACTCGAAGTGGTCCCGGAGTCTCTTTTGGGATTTCACCGTCTCTATTGCGGCAGCAAAACCAGTTTCTCCAAGTTTACCGATTCCTGTTGGCTCGGCTCCAAGTCGGCCGGCAGGCAAAGTGTGTAGCTTCGTATGTAGCTGCTCCCCCGCCATCTCAATTCTTTTCAAAATCGGTATCATGACTCAAAAAGAATGAAGAGCGTCCTTGGCGCCGCGGTCTTTATTAGAATTGCTTGCAAAGTCAGACGCACCGAGGAGTCATGAAAAGAAGCAGAATTACGTCGATTGATTTTTTTTTTCGGAGGCCAGCATGCGCCGCTGAACCCTTATTGACACTAAGTCAAAGTTAGATTGAGTAAGCACGGCTGATTTCAGTAACGCCGGCGAGCGTTTCGTCAATTCTGCTCTCTGCAAGAGGATACATTGGCGCAATTCTAATCGCGACAGAGACAAAGAAAAGAACAATGACTAGTGAAGGATTCGAAGTAAGTGGGCAGGAGGAAAGAGATGACCCCCCCCCCCCCACAAAAAAAAAGGGGGGGGGGGAGGCAGCACACTAAACGACCCAAGGCATCGGCGCAATGATTCTCTGCACCGCTCGATACCAGTTGAATCGTATGTTCTTAACCGTATGTGTAATATATGCAGGTTGCGCAGCCATTAAAATTAATATGTTTCAATAGCTTCGTTTTCTATGAAATTCATGAGCTCGTTAAAAAACAATAAAAGGTGCATCGAATGTTTTAGTTTAGTACTGAATTTTGATTACTTGAACACCCGATCAATATTTTACATAATGTGATTACTCCTCCACTTGAGTCATGGCTGCCTTTTCTTTATTTTATTACTATATTTTTTTTAGAGTGAGAGCTCAACGTACATGGTTAAGCCTATAACATGCAGATGTGTCTTTATGCTACTGGTTGGGGGATGAATTTACCATGAAGTTCTTTACTAGTTGTATGTCTGTATCATTGATGCTGATAAATTGTTATCACCAGACTAACTTTGCAAAGCAGTGTTCAAGCGAAAACAGTTTACGATATTAAAAGAAAACCAACAAAAACGCCTCATTAGGGACATCTGCACCTAACGATATATTCCCAGAGACAATAGAGGGGTGGGTGAGGCTTTAACAACGAAGTTTCCCCGCGCATCTTGCGCGAAAAGTAACACCTCCGTTCAAGAGCTGGCTGCGCAAGGGAGCCCCGACTCTATTCGGGAACAACGCAACGGGAATTCATATGCGGCACGTCGCCACTGCGTGGTGGTGCAAGCTCAGCCCCCGCCCCACGTGAAAGGATGACGATGCTTTGGGAGACATAATGGTGGTAGAGAGAAAAAAGGCAAGATTCCATTAACTATACTACCGTTCAGCGCAGTGCAGTCGTCTATGACTGGTGGATTCATCGTATACTAACGACACACGCCGACCGTTATAACTTCACCAGTTAGGTTATACAGTTATTTTTCAGTTCACGTAAGCAGCGTGTATGTATGTAGAGATACAAAGCTGGAAGTACGAAGGATATAGCACGCTACTTTGGCTACAAATCATCTTCCTCGCATACAGGTGACGTAGCGAGGCATGCGTTTCCGCAACGGAAATAGTTCGTCCACCGCTTATGTGATGTCAGGACTCATTGCACCGTACTATCCACAGTGCGAAGCAGTTGGCGGGTAAGTAAGTATAGGGGCACACCTTTCACGCCTTTCCTCTCTCCACTCAACGATGACATCCCGTCGCAGCTGATCAAATGCACGTAGCACAAAATAGGTGGACGAGGGAGGGTGATGCCGAAGAAATGGCTCGGGGTGTTGAGTTGGAGGAGGACAGTTGCGAGGGGCAGATTGAAAAGGTTCAGACCACGGCCTCAGACGCGCAGGATTCAGCACTGTTCGGCGCATCCTCCGGGATAAAACAAAATACACGCAGTATATAAGTGCCGAGGAGAATTCCCATTCAAGTTCTTCATCCGCCACCTAACCCCGCTCGTTGCGCCAGTGTTCGGTCATGGTTCCCACTGAGAAGAGGGTGTCTCACAAAAGGGGCTCCGGGAGTTCCAGCATGCCTCCGCGTGTCCGCTGCATTCTGTGAGACAGATTCCCATCCTCCCCAACCCGTGCTACGCCCTCTGTGCTTGGAACCTTCCAAGTAAGGGACCAGCATCCGCTGTCACTTTGGTGAATGAGAGATACACTATAGAGCAGAGAACGCGAACCATCTTTACTGAGCTGCCGCCTGTATACAGATGCGTGGCGCGAGGCTTCGGCGTGTACGATTCGGGAGAGGCAGCAGAAGCAGCAGAAGTGCGCCCGATCGCTGTCGTGCTAACACAAAGGCGTGCTGGAGACTATCCGAAATGGTCCAGGGGGCCCCTACACCAGGGCCGCAATCATTCCCGCCTCGCGCGAAACGCACTCATTGAAACGACGTGCTTTATACGTGTGGACGTGGTGAGCCTTGGCAGCGCGCACTTAGCAGCATGCGTCGAAATAAATAGGCAAAAGCCAGTGCTAAAGAGTTCGAAGCCCCTACAAACTCAATTCGCTCAAGAGATAGTTCAGTTGGTTGATGAAAGTAAGAGGCGGTTTGGGCTGAGTGGTCGAGAACAAAATGGCTCACTCAAGCTGTGGTGGCTCGAGCTACAGTGTTTTCGACGCCGTGGGGAATAAGAAACTGTGTCATTCATTTAGGGATATCGAGGTGTTGCTTTCTACCCTCCCGATGCAACGAGTGCGTGATATTTGGGATGCGAAATACGTGATTCGATTAAGAATGGTGACATACAAGGAGAATGCTGTAGCTTGCCACCTTTTTGATGATTGCCCTTTTTTTCGTTATGTTTTGTTAGTTTCGTTCGTAGGCTGATGATAAGCAAGAGAAAATAACTTTCCGGTCGTTTCATTTTTTGAGTCAACCATGGTCGTTATTCATACTAGTAAAATTATCGAGGCACCTGCAGTGCCTCCTTTTGCATAATGATTCCCATATATTTTTTCTTGTGTTTCACGAAAAAATACTGGGCTGCGAAGCTTTGTTTCTTATACTTTGGTACAGATATATCACATGAAAGAAAAAAAAAACGAAACAGTAAAAAAATACAGTATCTCCCGTTAAAGGGAACCAAGTGTAGGTGCGAAGTAGAGGACGCTAACGCTTACACTAGCAGCGACATTGACATTGGCGCTCACGCGGCGTTGCGTAGAAGAGAAACCTGAGGAGGAGCAAAGCGCGCAGTGATGAACCAGCGTTTTCTACTGGAAGATGCTAATCGCTGCTATGGGCAATGAGAGACAGAGGACTCCGATCGCACACAGAGAACCGCAGTCCGCTTTTAGTTAAAGCGCACGCGTCGAATTTTTATTTATTCAACAACGCACAGGAGAAATCTCCTACCTTCCCTACCTTGGAGGTCAAGATCCAGTGCCTATATATATGAGGTGGCCAGTGAATGGTTGTGCAGCGCGGGCAGTCGGTTTTTTCAATCAAGAAACTCGCTAGAAGACGCTGCCTGCGTCGGCGTTGCGAAGCAAGAGAGGGAGGGGGGACACTCCTGCGCAACTGCAGGGGTGTAAACGCTGCGGGAGGAATGCCTAAAGGAGAAAGGGGGAGCGAGCGTAGGTTATCAGACGCTCCCTGCGTCTGCGTTGCGAGGCAAGGGGGGGGGGTAGCGTGAAGGAAGAGAAAAAGGGGGAGTGGACGTGCATGCGCAGTAAAGGTGGTCACGCCGCACACCGGATTGAGTTCGGCCCTAAGCTGCTTCGCATATAAAAACAAGAGTTAAGTACACATTTAAAATGTCACAGCTTTGCCGCAAAGGCGAAGCAATGAACGTGATAGCAACAAATTGAAAGGTTGCGCGCAAAATGGAAAGCAGATCAAAACGTGCCCCGCGTTTCTCATGCACAAATGACGCATGAAACGTACTCACAGGTACAAATGCACGCAAATAAGCGTCTCAGTTGTTACTTCGCTTTGTCTGAAAAGCGCGCGCTTTTCGCTAATAAAGACTGCAATGATTGATGTGATCTTTGTGCGCCCAGTAACTACAACAGAATCGTTCCAGGTAAAGCCCGAGGCCAGCCAAAACGTACGATCCTGCCATCCTCTCCACCGCAATATAAGGGCGCGCGAGGGAGCGTCGCTCCCCTCCTCTAAGCGGGGCTAAGTACGCGTGGGGAGAGAAGTAGAGCGCGTGCCGCCACGCGATGTGTGCGACGCGCGCTCATTGCGTCATCTTGCTGGTAATGCTAAAAACTTGACAATCCCCCCCCCCCCCCCCGACATCCCCATCAGCATCGGTTAGTGGCAGATATAAATGGCTTGCCGTTTGAACGTCGAAGGACATTCTCCTCGGTGGCTGCGTGGTTAACGCCTAGCAGTCACAATTCAGAGGACCGAAGTTAGAATACGCGCTGGTGTCTTTTTGTGGAATTTTTTTTTCTTTCTTGCATTTTCATATATACAGATACGTATACATATACGGTGAGTGACGACGACACCCACCCCGACGGCAAAATCCAGCCGAGAGTGTCCGTATAATTGCTATCGCAATAAAAGATACCTGAAAGAATCTGAAACTCTCATTCTTTTTCCGCGAAAACACCGCTACTCTCAATGGTATGTACCCCTCGACTAAAGAAGGGTTGCAGTTCGAGTAGGGACTCCTGCTTTGAAGGTAGTATGTGGAACACCATTCGAATAAATAATGAAAGGATCACGCATTCTAAACAGCGCGAAAAGAATGAAACCAATGAGAGAAAAAAATAATTTTGAGAGTCGGTATCGAATGTCGTGATGCAAAGAATAATGGGGAGCAAACTGGACGGGCAGACAAAAAAAAAGTTGAGGCAGGCTAATTAATCTCAGTGGCTCCGCTTACCATGAGTGCTTGTTTCGGCATTAGCAGAACGAAGCGACGCAGCAGAAGACGCAGCAAAGTTTTATAAACAGCACTGCACGATTCCACGCGGATGAAAACAATCAGTCTACTCGTGTCTTCCTAATATTCGCAGTGCCATACATAGATCTCGGCGTATGCCCCGAAAAAGACCGTTTATATGCGATATACATGGGTACAACATGGAAAGAAAATAGGTGGGAGGTGGCTTAGGCGATTCGACTCACAGTACAGGAAAAAAATGAGCACACGTTCTTTTTCTTGAGAGTACGAGTGATTCTAGTACTTGAGGTTTTCTTCGAACCACTCTTGAGACAAATCGGCGAGTCGCTTGCATAACGACGAACAATTTTCGAAGCTTATATACCGAAGAGTAGAGGCGGAAAAAGAGATGAACTTCTCGAGTGGATGACGACTTACTTCGCACATAAAAGAAAGGTTAAAGCTTTTGCGTATTGCTCATTGTTTTTCCACTTTTGTTTTTATTTTTCATGGAGGGTCCATCACTGCGATTTTCCGGGTGAGCACGGAGAGTCGTTGTATAAGGGCTCAAGGTGGGCCGCAGGTTTGACTCCGGATCGCTGTATAGCCCAATTCACTGTATCGCGGCCGAGCGCTCGACCCAAATTTGACCGACTGGTTGAGAGACTGGACACATTGTTTGTGGCTACAGCATGCTTTACTATAGAAGATGGCCAGAATCGTCAGCATGCGCATCGCGCTACGTGTTACGCATGCTGTCTATTCTAAGTGCAGATTATTTAAAACTCCGATTTCGTATTCAAGTATAAACACGGTGGTGTGTTCAGGCATCGGAGGCATCCAGTTCTTAGGCCAACGAATCTCTTTGTTACGTTTTTATGGTAAGAACTTGTACGGTGCAATAAATCCTTGTCGTAGTGCGTTTGCCCTGTGCGTTTGCCCTGCCCTGCATATTCGCCCAATCGATGGCGGCACCTGTTGTGCTTCAAGCAGAGAGGAGATCCTTTTTTGGTGCACGTAACACGGGCTTTCATATTATGCGTGTTCGCGCCAATGGAGCTGTGTTTACATTTTTGGCGTCAAAGTGCGGGCAAACTACGCTTGTAGATGCTTTTTTCAGAAATGAATAGTTGCCATTGGATGGGATAGTTGTATCGCAGAAAAGCTAGCTTTACAACTACGAAAAGCGTCAAATAAACAAGTAAGTCGGCATAGATTTCGCGTGTTATATTTTAACAAAAAAAAAATGCTGTGATTTTGAAGTACAGATGAGTTTAGCAAAATATATTATCAATGCCAACAAATTTACCGCGTCTCTTTAGTGACTCTTTGTGCTCCGTTTATGACCTGGATCAGAACTGAATTCTGAAGCGCCTCTATGGGAGCTTTAGCCGCATGTTGCACATTAAAAGCGTGAAAACTGCCAAAACACTGCATCTTCGGCCCACACTCCGCTGTAATTCACTGTAATTTTTTTTTCGTATTTTATTGAAGCAAACGAAGAGGTCGTAAATCAGTGAAAGTTAGTTTGCCTTTAGCTTAACGGGGGTGGGATATCCCTTCTTCGGTTGCGCTAAAACTACCACAATATCAACGACAGGTAACGAAAAATAGTGAAAAAAAATGAGTTGCCGCAATCACTGCGCAAGGCGACCGTTTAGCCAAATCACGTACGTACTTGCGAATGTGCTTCGGGGCTCGCGAAAAGGAAAAAAAAAATGGCACGTGGTGAGCTCGAGCACGTTGAAAAATTGTTCCCGCCGTTAGCGCAGGCAGACGTGTGAACAAGGCCTAAAATGAAGCAGTGAACCTCGGTCATAAATCAGCGAGGTTTTCTTTTTATCTGAAGAAAGACTTGAAGGAATTCACTAAGCCGAAAAAAAAAATAACACGAGCTCACACACCTTCACGCTTTTCTTTTTAACCAATTATTTTGCCATCATCGCAGTAGCAGGTGTCATTTAACGAATTTGACTGCTGTTGCGGCAGTAGGCTCACTTGGTTCGAGCAAAAGGATTAAAGATGGAAATGAAGCAGTAAGAGTTGGGGTTTTGTTTTTTAGTTAAAACAAAACGAAAAGTGGGCAGAGCTTGCCGCTTCTGACGTAATATAGGTTATATCCTCTTATAAATTTCGTGTCAAGGTGTCATACGAGAAGGGTGTGGAAATTTGTCTTTTTTTTTCTAACGAATAATAGAAAGTACGAAGGAACTAGCTAGAGAGGGAGATGGTTTTGTCAATGCGCAAGAAGTCAACTATAAGTGAACCCCCCTCCCCCCCCCCCTTCTTGTACCACATGACAGAAACCTCTCACGACGATTTCGTGGGTCCGAAAAGCGGAGTGTGTGGGAGTGACTCAGGACGGGACGCTTTTCGCGCCGAGATATTATTTGCTCATCAAGAACAAAATGGAATCATTTTCTTCGGCCATGCGAGAAAGAAAAGAGCAAAGAGAGAATAAAGAAAGAGAGAGATAGATTCGTACTTACACTTCAACTTTTTTACTTTCCCGAAAGAAAAATTTCATCCCTGCAGACATCTTTGTCCACTGCGCGGGAAGACGAACGTATAGACAAATTCGTCCGGACGTGGCCTTAATTCCTCGTTAGCGCATTCACTTTTTTTCTTTCTCCGCTTCCGCGAAAGTGCAAATGGCTGTCGCAATCTTTCTTCTGGTCTGCTCCCGTACACCGCCGTGGCCTTTCGTTGTCCGCCACCGTCGTCTCCCTGCACCGCTTTCTCTTCTATGCTGCCTGATCACTCCGCCGTGCTTTCCCGCTTTCCCACATCTGCGTTTTTCTCCTGACTGCGTCTTGAACTTTTCCAAGACGCCGCTGCCCGTGCTGTTCACAATTATGGGTATTGGTTGGAGGTTTTATGCAATATTATTATTATTATTATTATTATTATTATTATTATTATGTTTTAGTTGTTAGGGTTGTAACCGTCATAAAATGCAGCTTGCCAACGTTTTGTGTTTGAGCCTTCCTGCCACGGCGTACGCAGCAACATTGTCGAATGAATGATCACTGTGCGAACTATTTCGAATGAAAAATCACCGAAGGGCTTGACACTTTTCGACTGCACCGACAACCATCTCCCACGGCGCTCTTCACTTACGGCATTAGGAGAAAGTGAATCAAAGTGGTTGGCATGCTGCAGAAATATATTTAAAATCCACGATATATAACATGTAAACATGTTTGAATGTGCATTCTTTGGGTGCGTACGTTCCAGCAGCCGTTCGCGTTCTTCTCTATTTTAGCTGTGAGAAAGGACTGATAACACAAACCTTCCTATTCAATTACATTAAAACGAGAGAAAATGAGGGAGGGGGTAAGTGTTTTGCGTACTATAATGTTCGTGCGGGCTGACGTGATTAAAAGGACTCTAAAGAGGAAAATGCCTACTGTGTGTTCCTTTTCAAAAACTATTTTTCCCAAATACATAAAAAAAAAGAAGACGTTTGTTTGGCAAGAAGAGGCTTACCGCGCCGGCTTCTCATTAGGGAATGCATATTAAGTCTTCGCCTAACTTAGTTGCTATATCGAAATATATGTTGTACTTACATGCGTTATAAGCTTGAAAGCAGCAAGGTTTTGCACGTGAACCATAGCTTCAGAAGTACGAAAAATATCATCGTAATTAATGACATGATACTGGTACACTGGCGCAGTGGTTTATTAGTGAAGTTGTTACTACGAAACTGATAAATATTGAGTTTCGAAAAAACAGTGTCTACCTTAAAATCAACTCATCTTTGGATTGCACACTCAAGTAGCTGATTAATTAATTTATTGATATGTGGGATTTAACGTCCCGAAACCACCACATCATTATGAGAGACGCCGTAATGGAGGGCTTTGGAAATTTCGACCACCTGGGGTTCTTTACGTGCACCCAAGTCTGAGCACGCGGGGCCTACAGCATTTTCGTCTTCATAAAAAATGCAGCCGCTGCAGCCAGGATTTGATCCCGTGACCAGCGGGTCAGTAGACCAGTAATAAATTCAATAAGTTAACTCAGTTGAATTTTCTACATTGCAAACTTGTTGCTTCCCTGGGTTTGACATAAAGTAAATTCTCTATAACTGATCGTAGCTTCTATCTTGAGCGCTTTTTACTTAGCATTATTTGCGTTAGCTCACCTACATCTGGACTAGACTTGACGATCGGGCCATGGCCGCATCAGCACGTATGCGAAACCGTTCAGCAGAAAATGATTGGCAAATACGTCTGTGGCGTAAGTAGAGCTTACACGAACAGTGTACAGGGCAAGTCAAGATCGATGACAATCAAGGAAATACGCTGGGCTCAACTTATCTGACAGCGCAGCCGCTCATTTAATAACAATTCTGTGATTACAAAGCAAAGCGCAGATGTCCAAGATGCATCACAAATACCACGCCTCGCGTTGTGTCTGCAACTCACCGAAGATTGTGTCAGCACCTCAACTTCCTGTATTGTGTCTCATCACGTCGATGTCCGAAAAATTGCCAGAACACTGTACTCTTGCATTCCGCGCTGATGGTGCACCTATCCGGCTTCCTCGTAGAACTTTCGGTTAAGGTGCCCCCCCCCCCCCCGCCCCAGGGTACTCGGCCATCTTTTGTAGGAAAGTGAATCCTGTTACAAGTGTGCTATTATGCATGCAGGGAGGAGAATCTATACGTGGGAGCACACAACGTAGCGTGCGTGCGTACGTGCATCGCAAAAAGGGTCGCGATACCGACATCAAGTTTGCCGAGAACGCAGCCCGCAGCGCCCTGTTAAGTTCATTTCCCTTTGCACGAAGAAGCTGTCTGATCGAACCCGGTTGGCTTGTCGAACACTTCGCAGAAGATGACTCGAGCACTGGGGGGCATCTGCATGCACTGCGTGGCTTGTGTCCTTACAGTCAGTGTGACTGACGATGCCGCAATCCGTTGACCACGAGGAAAAGAAAGGAAGACTCGGCCAATGCGCGAAGAAAAGCAGTCAGACGCCATAAATTTCAGGACAGGTCTTCCTTTCTCTCTCTCTTTCTACTAGTTTCCTTCTGAAGCGCAGATATCAATTGTTCAGCCCTATAGAGGACATCGACGGGAAATATATGACTTTTCTCGGCTTGACGAAGAAACAAGGGTACTATCACACGCCCCCCCCACCCCCAAAGGGGGGAAGGGGGGGCTGGTCGTTAGATTCCGAGGGCATAGCCGAGCAGAAAGACGCTAGAATCCCTTCAGCCGTGCTTCCTCCGCTTCCTGCACACTTCTTCCCCTTAGACTTCTCTTTTTATTCTCAGCACTGCTGTTCCTAACACTGATTTCGGGCCTCCCTACTTTGTTATTCTTTCTTTTCCGCTACGTTTCTTATTTATTTCCTTCACATTTCCCTTTCCTTTCTATTTCCTGTGGCAGCCAGTGGACGGCTCCTTTATCGGAGCTCCGCAGGTAGCAATTCATTCACAACTGGAGAAATTGCGCGTTTAGCCCCGACAATAGGGCGAAATGTATGTCATCACCGTCATCCCGTTCTCCCTTCGACGTCCTCCCCAAAATCGAAGCTCGCGCCTTGGTCAGGGGCTGTCGCGCTTCCCGGCAGCTCAATAAAGACAACCAAGGTGTAGGCGACAGCACCAGGGGCATATAGATGGATAGGGTTAAATTATGCATATTGAGTGTAGGACGTGACGGTGGCCCAAAGCCGGTTCTCGGTGAAGGCAGCCGAGGAGCACTCTTTGTCACGGCCTAATGACAGTCCAACAATTGTTTCGCGCCAGAATTCCGCAATCGCGATCGTATATGTGTCTTCCATGGCCGTATCCCGAGAATGGCACCCGGGCCCGAGCACGTTTTGCGAATGAGTCCTCAGCACAAGTGTGGCTTCATCAATCACTGCTGGCCGAACGCGCAGTCTAGGTAACCTGCCAAGGATCCACATTTTTCTCCACCCATGAGTCGATCTTTTTTTTTTTTTGGCCCTGCTTGTTTGCTCGCCTGCTGTTCTGGTCCTTTTTTTTTTTTGAAAAAAGGAATTGTTCTCTCGTCGTAAAAGAAAACGTGAAGACGTGGAATAAGAGACTGAACATTTTTGTTCCCTGCTCGCTGAAAACGTTGTAGCAAATTGGGCGGACGTAGAGAACGAAAATGCTCTTATTTATAGCGTGTCATCTTCAGTTCCTATGAAAGACTTTCTTTTCAACTTGCGAATCAGTAAGTGTGTACTCGAGCAAGAAACGTTGAGTTTGAGGTAAGTACTGGTTTATTTCCTTTTTCTTTTTTTTCTTGCATTTTGCATTTTGCAGTGAGAGTGATCTACAGTAAAAAAAAAAAACGAAAAAAATTTGCGTGTTCAAGGAACTGCTGTAAAAGAAACTACACTTAACGTTCTATGAGCGTTCAAAGCACCGTGTAATTTCATGCTGCAAACAAAAATATGTGAAATCAGCGAAATAGAGATTTTCAGGCATTATATTGCCGCATTGTCAAGACTTGAAAAAAAAAAAAAACCGATGCAATAGTAATAGTGAAGACTCCTTCGCTATACAATGCTGTAGCTCATAACTCATCTCTGCAACATGTGTTCCTACAGTGGCTGAAATTGCTGGTCTATTTACTTACTAAAGCTACGAAGACATGACTGTTTGGATTAAAACGAGGGTACTTTTGTAAGCATTACGCACGTGGATCAATTTTGGTCCACTGCGCCACGCGTACCTTTCATGCACGTGATTGGCAATCAAAGCGATAATGAACTGGAGCATTTTCAGCTTGCGACATCCAGTCAAAATATGTAATTAAAAAAATAATCAGATTAACACAGTGAAACGTCAAAAAAAAAAAAAAACGGGAAGACTTCACAACGCCTATGTATAACGGAAATCGATTACCTAATTACATCGTTTATAGTACTGTACAGTAAGGTAGTGGTCACTTCCGGCTAAGTTACATTTCCTTGTACATTTTTTAAGCTTGTAGCTGAAGTGCTTGTAGCCGACATTTATGAATGAAGCATAAAGAGGCACATGGTCGCCAATAAATAGTGCATGATGGATAGACAATAGCGGGGGATGTGCGCCTGATTTAAGCAGTGAGCTGGTAAGAGGGCAGTAGTATAGCCGATGTGGTATCGTTTTTATACTGTCAAGACATTCATATACGTGCCTGAGAATTTAACGCCAAGTGCTATAGTTCCCATCTGTGACGCGGTTTTTATTAACTGCGACATATTTATTCACCGCATTCTAACCACCGCAGGAAAGCAGTCTTCTGTTTGCCACTTCCGTGGCTCGAAACAAGCGAAGATTGCTATATAAGCATGAAGTATGAAGTATGAAGTACAAGTATGAAGAACAAGCTTTACGACAAAAAACTGGAGAGAAAGTGTGTATAACACGTTTCTTGACAGTTTTGACATCGCATTGTTATCAAATTTCTTGATACGATCGAGAGAGACTTTAGACGCGTCCTGCATCCCTCCTCGCACCCCCTCACAAGCTCTCTGGGCAATAACTTGTGAAACGCGCAATGAAGGTATATTCTTAAAGGAAATCTTTTTTTTTTCACGTCTCACAACGTTAGTCTTGCTCTCTAGTGTGTGATCTATAGGCATATTCGTGAAACGAGTTTGTTTTAGGCTCCCAATCTTCATGTGCCCTTTGAACTCACCTGACCAAATCCTATTTGCAAGTTTCCATAAGCGAGAAAGGAAGATTATGCCTTGAGGGTATTATGATAAGCACATTCGATTAAGAACGCGTCCACTTGTAACAAAACACGAAGAATAGTCTCTAGTCTTTTGAGATTTCCGTGGTGTTAGCGTCACGAAGGGCATGTATAATTAAGAAACGTGGACGGACGCTGAGTTTAGATGGAACAGAAGAGGATGCTATAGAATGGATCACAAAGGAGAAACAAGAAGTTCTGGAGATTTGTGAAAAAGCTTTGAGGTCATTAGCTGTGCGTGTAGTATCTTGCTGAACCGATGTCTACCTCACCGAGCGCTCTTGCCCGGAAGAGCCAGCGGCGGATTCGAAATCATCGTCGCTGATTAGGGAATCGAATTTGAATACGGAGTAGGATTACACAGTGGGGTTCCGCACGCAAAGGTTTCATTCCGAAAGGCGACTTATGGATAGATACTTCCTCTCCACACGGGAATATTGCGCAAGAAGTGCTGAGGCAATATTCAGGCGCTTTGGGAGAATCAGTGCTGTTTTCCAGCATGATGAAATTACCTATAATATAACGGTAAGCCATATTTCTTGGTAGAACTATGTTGATAACGTAAAACATTCTTCAGTGGCTGGCGCACCGACAAGTGGACATCTCTGCGCCAGCATACTTTGCTCTTATAGAATGCTGTTTGTCTTGATTAATGTGTGTGGTTTAACGTCCCAAAACCACCACATGATTATGAGAGACGCCGTATTGGAGGGCTCCGGAAATTTCGACCACCTGTGGTTCTTTAAATGTGCACTCTAATCTGAGCACACAAGCCTACCGCATTTCCACCTCCATCGAAAATGCAGCTGCCGCCGCCGGGATTCGATGCCGCGTCCTGCGGGTCAGCAGCCGTGTGCCTTAGCCACTAGACCACCACGGCGGAGCAATGCTATTCACATGTCCACCCAATTTCACCCAACATTAATGGAATACAGCCTTTGTATTGTAAAATACTGCATCTGTTTGTTCCTTTTTTTTCGATTCAGAAACAGCTGTTACTGAGACAATAATAAGAAATAGGGAGGGAGAGAAGGGGGTGGGATGTGGAATTGGCGCAACGTCTAGCAGCTATATTAGCCGTACACAGTAAGCTACTTTGTCCCACTAACGTTTTGATAAATAATAATAATAATAATAATAATAATAATAATAATAATAATAATAATAATAATAATAATAATAATAATAATAATAATAATAATAATAATAATAATAAACATATCTGGGGTTTTCAATGCCGAAACCACGACGTGATTATTCAGGACGCCGTAGTGAAGGGCTCCGGTAATATATATACCATCTGTTGTTAATTAACGTGCACTTACTTCTTATATTTTTCGCAACATTCAGGTAAGGTCGTCATAAAAAAAAATGCCTGCGAAGAGCATAGTAACACTTGATCAGCAATATCGAGGCCATAAGCATGCTTATACAGTTACGATTGTGATGGTAATGACAGCTATCCACACATTAGAAATACTCTGTGTGGACCGTAATCATTACTGCTTGACGAGCATGAAGTGGCTGCTTGAATTTGCGGCTTTTGTGGCTCACGCATTTCGAACTTTTGCAAAAAAAAACAACAATGGAATAATGCGGAAGGCGGTAGATGTTGAAACACTTTATGCAACTACATATACGATCAAAATCAATCCGCATCGCCTTGAACCACGTCCCGTTACATATATAGTTGAGTGTTACTTAGTAGTTTATTATATGATAATTTTGGAAGGTTGAACCTCAACAATCATCGAGTGTTATACTTAGTTACGCTTAAGCAGAATAAATCAGTCAGTCATACAAGACACACATTCCTCTTCATGTAATAGACATAGAACACTCAACAGTAGTGGATTCTTTTCATTCCGAAATTTTTGTGCGCACCGCACTCGAAGGCTTTAAAAAAATTCATATACCCCCTGACCGCCTCCTTTTTTGCAGTTGTAATTATGCTTATTCATTTTAACCATTGAAGCCGGGGACAAGTACAACGCCATTTTGGGCGCAATCACTTGAATGCTCGAAAATCATCGTCGAAATCCTCGTCTGTGGAGTCGGGCAGCACATATATAGTGCGCTAATATACAGCGTTCTCGAAAGCTTTTGCGTAAGAAAGGGCAACTGCTGGATACACAAAGAGCAGTTTCGCAACAATGCCTAATGAGTTTCGAATGATCGCGGATGACCTCTCATATAAGCGGTTATCAACGACATGACAAAGCTCCGTGCGCAAAGGAAGAAGCGCGGTCTATAGTGCACCCAAATCGCACTTACTAATGACACTTCTCACTCGCTACCACAGAATCTACGGCCACGGAAGATGGTTGGCGATGATTTTCTGCCTTGATGCTGGAGAATGAGACGACCGGTAGCCGCCTATGTGTTTTATTTATGCTATAAGTGTTTAAAAAAGTGCCAAGGCTTCAATGCTCTCGATTCAAGACCAGATCCATTTAACTTGACGTCCACGTCATCCATGCGCCATTGTTTGAAGCTCTTCTGTGATAGAACCACCATTGACGTAGATCGTTAAGATTATTAATCTCATAGACGCTGAATAGATAGAAAGGCAGCAATTTTTAATCCCACCTCTGGGAACTTTAGCCAGGTTCATCGCCTGGCTTGCTACTGCTGGTGTCGGGTGATGAGTTTTGGTTTATAGGATGACAACGTGTATATATATATATATATATATATATATATATATCATCCGCAACACCTTGCACCGTGTCACGTTACATATATAGTCACTTATATAGAGGCTGGGGGAATCGCCGCCGTGATTGCTAGAGCATCGAACGCGTTATTCGGAGGTCGTAGGTTCGATTTCTGCTCACGGCAAATTATTCTTTCACCCTCTTTTATTTCTTCTTAATTACATTACATTGGTTCTAATAACTTCCTCTATGCATTCCTTGGCGTTAATGTCCGTTAGATCTCAATAACATTGTGTCAAAACACGAAAAAACGAGCCCTTAGGTATACACTTCTCTGCCACACACACACGTATATATATATATATATATATATATATATATATATATATATATATATATATATATATATATATATATATATATATATATATATATATATATATATATATATATATATATATTCGTATAGGGAAGAAGACGCACGTACGAAGTGATTTTGTTGACGTTTCGGTCGCGGGTCCGGCCTTCATCAGAATCTGTTGCAGGCCAGACCCGCGGCCGAAACGTCAATAAAATCACTTCGTACGTGCGTCTTCTTCCCTATACGGATAATCTTACCCGGACCCTGCATCCCTTTTGTTCTTGGTATATATATATATAATAAAGTACAAAAATTCACTCAGAAAGAAAAGTGCCCCGAATCGTCGTTTTTCTTTTCTTATGTTATTATCGCAGCGTTGAATTCATTCAAATGCTTTGCCCATGCTTGCCCGGCAGACATCTACGCAATACCAAAACCGTCAAGCGCACAAATACCGCGCGCTGAACTGCGATCCGATAGCAATTCGATTTCCTCTTGGTCCTCTCTTTTTTGAGGCTAGCAACACGTGTGCAATTTTTGTTTTCATATAGCTGCTGAATATGGACATGAATCCTTTTTTTATACACCCGGCTTTTAGTCACAGTTTTTTTTTGTTGAGAAAGATGCTTTTGATAACAGATAAACCCGAAGGGCGGATGTAAAGTAAATATAACACGTGGTACTTTGAACAAAACATTCGTTTTGAGGCTGCTGCAATAGTATGTTTCGGTTGGAAGAGTGTCAGCTGTGCGTCAGTAGCCGCGTCCAAAAAAAAGATAGCTGATGCATCTGAGGAACCACCACCAAGGCGTTATGACGCGATCAGAATCTGTGCTTATGTGTATTTTTCTTGTTTGCTTATCTTGCGGTGTTCGAGACATAAATGAATGTTGTACATTATTATAAACATTTCGCTGAACGTAGAATACCGAGTGTGTTTGCTTTGTGTGTTCTCTTCGTTGATTTTGGGCGCAATTTTTCCTGTAAGACGAACAACCAATGCTGCCGACTGCATTCGCTGAACAGTTTTTAGTTCCTCAATCGGTTACTGTGTTATCGCCAAAACGCTTTCGAACGCGTCTGCACGTAAGCACCGTTTCCCTTTCGTAGTTGGCTTCACCGCATTAAAGGAGCTCCAGCGGAAAAGCCCTATTTCGATATTTCCTCTTTGACGGGAATGGTGACCTACATTTGTGCGTATAAAATGTGTCCGCTAAACATGATTATCAATAAATAACAAGCAAAAGCACGGTCACGCGTAATATGACATGTCGATTTACGACTATGCTCAACCTACTTGATGCATCAAAAAATGACACACGCCTGCTAAAACAAAACAAAAAGAAAATTAACTCAATGTGCCACCCCATCATACGGAACGCATGTCAAGAGCTGAATGCTTACAAATATTGTAAAATCCTGTTGACCTTTAGTGCGGATGGAGGGTGAGATGGCATGCGAGGCATTTGGTGGTTAGGGGCATAGAGTTTCCTAAAATTAACTAGAGGGGACTCTGGTGCTCTGATTGTTTGGCGACCATGGGAATGATGGATAGCAGATGGATTCGCCTAACCTTCGCACTTGCGGATGGCGAATCGTACTTGTGGCTTCGTTTATTGCTGGTTACGGTTTCATTTTGAAGGAAAGAACGAACCCTTTTGAACTTTGTGACCCGATTCGAAATGGTAATCCTAAAAGAATAAGGTGGTGAAGCGCAACCGCTGAGCATTCGTTGATTTTTGTTTCGTGAAAAACAGCTCCAAGCCACACGAACACACATGGAGTAGGAAGCAGGCCAGAAGTACAAAGATTAGACAAATATATGTACTACCCATCATTCCCATGCTCGCTGAAGCGCCTTGCGTTGCAGTTTCCGTAGACACCAGCGCCAGAGTTCCCTCTAGCATATATTAAGAAACTCTATGGTTGGGGGTTGTAACATCAGGCAGTTTTGTTGTGGTGAGTGAGGCTACGATTACTGCTCCTTAGCGTCCCCGTGTCACATGGCAAGGCAGCGCAGAAGCCACTTCAAG
This sequence comes from Rhipicephalus microplus, assembly GCF_043290135.1. Taxonomy (NCBI): domain Eukaryota; kingdom Metazoa; phylum Arthropoda; class Arachnida; order Ixodida; family Ixodidae; genus Rhipicephalus; species Rhipicephalus microplus. The sequence continues at coordinate 301,380,310 of NC_134710.1, forward strand.
GTGTACATGGTCATTGACGAGATCTAATCGTGAAGCGCATGGACAGTTGATTGCTTGATATGTAGGGTTTAACGTCCCAAAACCACCATATGATTATGAGAGACGCCGTAGTGGAGGGCTCCGGAAATTTCGACCACCTGGGGTTCATTAACGTGCACCCAAATCTGAGCACACGGACTTACAGCATTTTCGCCTCCATCGAAAATGCAGCCACCACAGCCGGGATTCCATCTCTCGACCGGCGGTTCAGCAGCCGAGTACCTTAGCCACTAGACCACCGCGGTGGGGCGCATGGACAGTTTCACTGCTCTGCCCATCGTACAGACTTGGTCAATTTAAGTGTAGTGCCTCTGGCTAAGACAGCCGTGTCTGTTTTTTATTGAAAAAAAAAACTATGATAGTGTTTTTAGAAGAAATGACCTAGCGAGAGCGAAAGAGAGAAGAACGAGAGAGTAGGTTCTTCAATAAATTCTGAAAACGGTCACCTGAACTTGAAATCAGTGTGATGAAAAATTAAATTTTTAGTCAAAGAGCATGTCGCAGACGCCGAACACAACATCCGACTAACGAATCTGTCATATTGAGACCAGCATTCTTGAGGAATCTTTAGTCTAACATATAAGCGTAAATGCACATATGAATTCCGGCATATGTCGGAGGAAATCGGAGCCTTTTTGTGAGATATTGTAGTCGTTTGTTGCTTGAAGATACGCGGAACTTTTGCTTACGGAATTATAGCGTTCGCGCATACGTTCCTGACCTTCTGAAAGATTGCTTAAGCAGGAAGTTACCTCACTGCTTGAATTGGTCTTGTAGCACAAGGGCGCACCTAAGCAGTTTGCGGTTGCATGCAATGTCGTAAGATGTCACTGGCTGCGGGCTGTTCATGGGCTTCAATAAATATATACGACAGTACGTCTCAGTTATGCTGCATTAGGTTTTTTCTTTCAGGCACGATAGCTGGCAAGGTGATTTAATTTGAATCTGAAGTATTGTGTCTTAAATATTGGCACTGCGAATAAAAACACACATTAATGCGCACGATCCCGAGCGACTTAATCTCAACACACGTTCAAGTTTGCAACAAAATACCGTCAAGTGATTCACTTTTTTCTTCTTCGCTGAAACATCGAAGCCACGACTTTTAACAGTAGTCTCTTAAATAAACTCAAAATAAACTTGACGAGAATGACACTCTGCAGGTTCAATTCAGGTCGTTTTGATAAAAGACGCAGCCTGAAATTTGGAATCAAGCCAGAAGGTATGTGAGAGCTTAGTTCGTTTTGGCGGGAACGTGTGCACCAAATCTTGGGACAGCACTCTCCTTCGCGATACACGGGGAACAGCAAACAGCACGTCAGTGCACCTGTCAGCTCACGGCTACGAACCAAGATTAAAACGAGTTCGCGAACCACATTACTTCGCTCAGGCTTTCGTGTACCTTTGAAGGTGCCGACTAGCACACTGTACTGCATGCCGCGTTGCTAAAGGGGTCATTCTCGAGAGAAAAAAGGCATAGACGAGCGAAAGAAACTAGAAAACCCGAATCGCAGCGTGAATAACGGAAAAAGCACCTCCGATTGACGGCACATTTATAGCTATAAGGGCGTAGCGAATTCCGGGACTCGCGTCCACGAGTATGCAGATATGACTGCCAGTATAGTGAGGCGACGCTCAACGTACGTCTCTGTCGACTTCTAACGCCGCTGAAACTATAGCGAAGAGTGACGGCTCCAAACGTTTGCTTTCCTTTAGCGAGTCTGTTGGTCGCCTTTCTCGTGGGGCGCGCTCTTTATTCGACAGCGTTGCACTCGCGAGTCACACAGGTGGAAAAAGAAAAAAAAATCAAAGAAGGAACTCCTCCGAGAAGAACGCGGCTGCTTGCTATGCGCAGTGCAGCGCGTGCCCGGAGAGGCATCGCCGCCGAGTGGTGACACACGCGTGCCCCACTTTTGCGACGCCTTTCTCCTTTCCTGTTGCGCGCCTCAGCGATGGCGGGCCGCGGAAAAACGCGACAGCCGGTGTATATACCGTATACGCGGTGAAATATTCAAGACGCCGGGCCCCGTGCGCTTTCGCCCCTGCAGTCCTACGGCGGAGCTCATGTGGGTCAGTAGGCGCCCCCTCAGCGGGGTTACGAATGTACAGTGCGGTTGACTTGTTTGATGGGACGGGACGAACAAATATCCCCGCTTCATGGTCCGCCCCCTTTGGCTTGACCCTAGCGGCCCCTTCCCTCCAAGAAAGGCGGCGAAACCCTCGGCCGTTCTCGCCGCATGACGAGAGCGTGGACAATATTGTCGTTGACCAGCACGTCAGACAACGTTCGCACTTATTTGCATAAGTAAGGAGTTGTACGCGCTCTCCCTATGTCTTCGAAGAATGCAAAATGGATCAACTGTGAACGTGTTGTGGCGATGAGCATTACATTATTTCTATTCCTTGATTTCATTCTGCGTGTAACGGACTGCTTGCTATGCCGCTTCTATACTTGAATGGAATTGAGGTTATTCATGTTCTGCAGCTGTTACAATCACCCAGTACAGAAATCTGAAGAGAAGAGATACGAGGGGAGCTATGTACTTTAGGGTTTGAGAAATGCACGAGATGCAGGAGTAATGGTGTTGGCACTTACGGAATGGTGTCGTACAAATCCCGAGGAAGTATATCGAAGCGCCACGTACAAGAATTCACGGAAAGACACTTCATAATTTAATCTGAGCCGTGTACAGGCATACTGCACTGCGCTGCTTTATGGAGGTACGCTGTTCGTTGAAAACTAAACCGGCGCCCGATGGCGCGGAGATTATTTTCGAAAGCACACGCCCGGAAGGACGCGACGTTGGATTTCCTCGAGAAATATAGATTCAGCTTGAAGTGAAAAAAAAAAAAAAACAACGTGATGTGCCCCATTACGATTGCGATGGCTTTCGAAAATTCTGAGAACGTCCCACTTTAAGCAGTCCGCGAGGAAAGCATCTCAACACGCTGACACGCATGGACGAGCCCGCATAATACTGTGTGCTCGGTGCAGTGAATTTTATTTCATTTGCTTTGACGTAATTTTTATTGTTGTCTACGTCCATTCTGGTGCATCACCCCCTTTGTCCGTTCCTTACGTCACACATTCAACAATTTATAGAGAAATAGAAGATCAGGTGAACTAAAAAAAAAAAAAAAACCCTTTACTGTACTTCAGTAAAAATACGCCTGTGTCCTAATGTGATCCGTGGTACGATCACTTTGGGGAGCATATTTTGCCCTTTAGAGATTAACCTTTCACGGCAATGCTTCAGCTGTCACTAAGTGCAACAAACTTTCTTTCTCCTTTTTTCTTTCATTTATTTCGCACTTAATATTAGCGCTTAATATATATAGCTTTTAGCGTCTGTTCTTTTGGGGCGAAGAGCGTTTCATTTTCGCTTTCTTTCATAGCATTCAGGGAGTCATTGCCCAATCTTTATGCGGAGCTACGTTTGTTTTTACGAGAGCACGCAACAAGAACAACTAGGGTAAAAGCAAATTCGTAATATGATATCTGAACAAACAATTTTTTAGCTGACACGCACCGCTACTGCCCGAAAAATTGCGTGTTTATTCGAAGAATGCACCTCGCTTGACTGCAGTTTGTTTGCATGTGCATTATGCGTTAAACGCGGTCCCATCAAGGTCTACAAGACGGCGACATAAATTACGAGGAACAAGCTGAAAGATAGCAATAATATCACAACATGCCAGTGCCTCCTCATTGGTCGTTCGTTGGCGCTCTTTCAGACAAACCACACACACTAGCTCGGAAATGTGCTTTGCACTAGTAAAGTTAATATCAGTTTCAATCACCACCGTAAGGGAGAGGAAGAGCGGACTGCCGCTGAGGTCATCAAGCTGGAGTCCGGCAACTCCTGGCGTTCAAGACTAACTAAGCCCGAAATGTAGCAGTATACTTTGGTAGCGAAGGTGTAACGTATTTCCTCGTTCTCTTTAGGAACTCTGAATGTCATCGCGGGAATTTCAAAAGCTATGAATATGGGGGTTATTCTTGTAAGAGCCACACGCTCCATAGTCTCTAGTATATTTCGCCAGCGTAAGCATGACAGAGGTCCCGTGTCCACCGTCAGCTGTAAAGCTAACTGCTTGAAGTTTACATTCATAGCATCTGATACATAGAAGTCTGCAGCCTTTATGAGCAACGCCGCACGCTAAATCACTTTAAGCTATTTAGCATTTGCTTTCTAGTGTTCACTACAGCAAAGTTGTACACGCCGAGGCTAAATGAATGTTAGCAGGCAGGTCGTCTATGGCTCAGGGATGTGCCACCGAAATGGAACAAGCCGCATTACCTGCCACTGTTTTGCATATAATGAATAAGCGTCCGTGGGATAAAAGGCATGCGTCATGACAATTGGTCAAATCACACTATACTTCCCCTGCACTGGTCTGCTTAAGCGTCGTGCAACGGAGAACGCGGCCGAAATGTGCATGCTGCTCAAATGGCTTCTTAAGTCGGGTACGAAACGTCAATCGCATGCGGCAAGCCAGACAGGACGACGCATGTGGCGGCGAAAAGAAGCATGCCGACTAAATGAAAAAAAAAAACTTTAAAGGAACATGAACTACACAACGCGAAAGGAAGTTTAAATACCTATCTGCACCTTTCATTAGAATTCTGTGCCTTTTTGTACCTTTAAACAGAGTTCCGTCTTACTGCTATGCCGTGTGCTACGCATCATCACAGCTTATTCGCTTTGACGCGGAGTGAAATGGCTTCGTAATAAACTCAGTGATACATACTGGCATTCCCTTTCAACCTCACTGGTCAGCTATCTCCATAGACTGTAAGGGTGGTGTTCCTCACAAAGATCGTTAGGGAATACCTGCTGCGTTCTTGTTAATCTCTTTATACCATACAATGCATGTATTGTTAAGAGGCAAATGAATGGCGAATACGTTACTTCCGAAAGGAATTGATTAGCGTAATAATGTGTCGGCGCACTTTCATACTTTCAGTGTCGCTACTTGATATTATGTGCTTGATAAAGTGGAAGCTTTATTCGGTACATTCGCACAATGGACGACAGAATGCATTTGTGAGGACTCTGTATTGCTTCGCAGGATCAGCATATCGTTTTGATAACTGCCGTTATCAAAACGAAAGCTGTGGAAGATACCCCAGGAACGAATGGCTGCCATAAAGTGCATGGCCAGATACGACAGCGTTGATCGGTAAGCAGCTTGCTTCTTCAGGGAGTTGTAAGGTATAACCCGGAGATGACTGTAGGAATAGGACCGAGAAACGGCGTAGCTAAAAAATAACACTAACATTGAATATTTTCGCGCAGGTAGTTCACACTTGCGGTTACTCCTGGCAATGCTCCAAGTCCACGTCTGTCCAGAATTTTTGTCAGACGGAGTAGATGCACTGAAAATCTGGCCAGACTAAGGTATCTCGGGATTCCAGCAGTCAACCGCGTATGACAAGGACTCACGTGCTCGAAGAAAGACGAGATAAAGAACATTCCTGATCGCAAATGAGTAATCGCGTTTAAGCGAGAATTGAAATTAAACTAAGCAGAGCTGTAAAGTGAGAAGTGGTGAGCTTTAGCGTGACCTTAATCGTCCTTGCCAAGTTGTCGTACGAGTTGCCGTAACCGATTCGAGATGAGGGCAAAAAAACTTGAAAACTTTCAAGCGGACATTGCGCGTTGCACAGCCACCAGACTTGGCACTTATCGTATACTTGATGCTGCGAGGAGGAATCGAATCCTTACAACGCCTCAATGAGAGAACACGTACAGAGTTTCATTGCAAAGTTGTGCGTGGATAGAGTGCTTGTCACGTCATGCTGTGGTCCCGAAATTCGCGCATTGTGTGTATGTGCATACATAAACGAGCAGTCTTTATTACGCGTGGCACTCACTATACCTGACAATGTGTGACATATGCTCCTCTACTGCCCTGCTTGAACCCCCTCCTGCTTAATCTCGTTATGTGTTTCGCGTGTGCTTCTAAAAAAGAGTGTAGTCTCTTTCACCCGTTCTCGACCCTGTTATAGGAAAGCTATTAGCTCGGGCACCTCGCTATCTGCTCTGGGAACTCGAATCTTTTGGCGATCTTGCTCTTCAACTACACTCTTGCGTTCTTTGTTCATTCACGATGCAGTGGGTTCAAGAGACGGCCGACGCTCGATCGTGAAGCCCCAACAGATCTGAAGCGTGTCAAGTCATGACGCGCGTACACACAAGTGCCGTTTCACGCCGACGATGGTTTGGCGAGTCCCACGCCACCTTTCGGTGAACGCGGTAACTGTTGAGGGCCTACTCGCCGCGCTCTCGGAGGGAACGCGAAATGGAGCAGCGTATTGTCGCGTGTCTGTCGAAACTTCAGTCTGAATGGCGGTCCGCAGGCATGCGCTGCTTTCCTTGACAGCTCGAACTTGCTGTTTGCGCAATGTACGTTTATCGCAAGGTGTAAGAAAACTTTATCGCGCGTATCTCTTCTACTTGCGTTGCAGCTGAAGTAACTATAGCTGAGTGAACCCCTCCTTTTGATTCTGCAGCCAGTACTGCGGCGCAGAAAAAAAAAGGGAGAGAGAGATTGAAATCTGGAATCTCTCACTTCTCAGTTGAAAATCTTCGAATGACGGGTCCTCGCAGAGCTTGTCCAGAGAACCGTGCACTTTAGCAAAAATGGATTTTTTTTTTCAAAGCACGTCTACTTCAAAAAGTAAAATAGAAAAAGTGGCACTTCAGCGCTTTGAGAAAATTACCCCATCGACGGAAACCCAGGAGTTGAAGTGCTTCTCTTTACGCGAGAAGCCACTCTGAGCCGTAAGCAAGCACAAACGCTATCGCTGACGCCGCAATTTAGATACTTCTTAAAAATAACCAGTTTCGTGCACGCACTAAACACTCGATTTACAGCAGCATTTAGGGACACTAAGGAATAAAAAGATTTTACGCGTATTAGTAAAGTACTATTTCGCCATCCCGAAAACACCATTCTTACCATGAGACAAGACGTAGTTTTAGCGAGAAAACAAAACGCACGAAAATAAAGTGTGGGTGAAAGCGCCACCCTGAGATTCCCGCACCAAATGCCATGACGTCATAAATTTCGAAGGTGTCTATTGTGCCCTACATAGCTTCTAATTGATAAAGCTCATTGACATCTACAGGTGCCGTAGACATAACACACAAAGTTTCCGAAAATTTCATCTAGCCAATATTGTTAAAAACCTCTAGCCAATGGCACAAATTTTTGACGTCACGCGGGTATATTACAGCGCGAAATGTAAAAACGAAACTTGAACCTTGAGTTGCTTCTTTGGTTATCAACTTATAACAGACAAACATGCGGCGTTGGAGTTCTCAAAGTGCAGTTTATCAATCTAAACGCAGCCATTGTACCTCTTTAGTGTTTCTTTAAGAAATGCATTTTTGTAGTCAGCTTTGCAGAAATTAGGCTTCAAGGTCTTTTGATTTGTTGCCTCTTTTTCGTACAATTCAAGGCAAGAATTTCCCTTAAGTTTGACGTTTCGTCTCTCTTGGCGTTCACTGCGTCATCCTGTGTTAAGCTGTTCGTATCAAATTCGTTTTCCTTGGGGCTGAGCTTTATTCAAACAAACGACCCCGTTCCTTAAAGCCCCAAGATATTTCCTGTGTCAGTAAATGAAGCTTTGCTCCTTTTTTTTACGACAAATGAAAGAGGTGTCATGCACCGGATAAAAATAACTAAAATAAAGCAATATATTTCATTAAAGTAAACTCAACGAGGTTGGTACGAGGCTGGAGGAAGGACCCCACGTGTGAACGGACAAATTTGAGGCGTTAAGTATAGCGAAACACAGAAGCAACGTTTCTGGCACTGCGCTAAAATGAACACAAAAAAAAATCACAAAGACAGGTGGATGTCTCAAGATGAAATTAACTTTTTTCATCACTGCAGAGATTTTTAAACTTGTATTTTGCTCTTAGGCTTTGTCTGCTCCAAGAAAATGGAGTTCGTTTTCTTGAGTCGCTATCAACTGGAAATTAACGCTACGAACAAACAACGCCATTATAACAGGTACAGGATAGATTACTCGGTATAACGAGAAAAAATTGTGTATTACAGCAATAGAAGTATCGCACACAGTGCTTGCGTAGCTTCGCCTGTCGACATTTCCGTAAGCTTTCTTTTTTTCCATTTAGAATATTGCTTTTCCATAAAAATATGCACGGAGACAAAAAACGAAGTTTGCAGAATGTGTTAACAAGGAGTCACTAACTCTGTGTTTATTTCTCGCATCAGAGCAAACCAGGAAATCGCCCAACACGAGGAGGAAAGTGGAAAAGGTTTTTATAACCGAAGCCCATGGCGGTGTTACGAATCGTTGTCGACTTATAGACTTGGTTTTTAAATTAAAGCTTAAACTGATGGCAGCAAGAAGCCAAGATGTACACAGCCGAATTTTGATGATGGTAAAAAAAATTAAATAAAATAGACTTCTAATTAACTCGAGTTGATCTCCATTAAATTCCCCCTTGCCCCGTCGTAATACAATCTTCTTTTTTTTCTTTTTGAAGCATTTTCAACAAACGACATAAAACGCATTAAAAACACGATCAAGTTATGTCGAAAGGTGTCCATAGGCAGGTAACGATGATATTCGTTACGTGCTCACGAACGCCATTCAGCAGTCTCCGTGATTCACGTTCAGGTACGACGAGACAAACAAACGACAAAGGAAGAAGGTTGCAAGGGGGCACACGGATTACACACGGGTTGCAAAAACGCTCACAGGGAATGAGACAAAAAATTGTCACTCACCTAAGACAGCTAATCCGTGCGGTGTGTTCGACGCGGCGGGCACACAAAGCTAGCGCCCAAATGTGCGCGTCAATCCGAAAAAAACGGTGCCGTCCAGTCACAAGCTCGGCCCTTCGTCCCGAGCAAAGCCTGCTTACTAAATCCGAACAGTGGCTCTCTCGGTTCGAAGGCTGTCGGACGAGTTTTGGACTATATTCACAATTCGCCGAAATAATCACTCGCTCGTCTCCTCAAGTCGTGCCGATGGTCCGTAGAGTTCGGTTGCTGACACTGTCTTCTTGTCCGATCTCGCGCCGATGGAAGGGACGCAAGCCGTCACTGCTGCTCTTGCGTCACCGAATGCCACTGAAGAAGCCGAATCTTGCGGTGAACAGTCTGTAGACCAAGTTGTTTTTTCTTGCAGAAGTCGCGAGGTTTTGCGTCCAGAAAACACGGTCGACAGTCGCGGGCGACGAGTCGAGTTGCTTCTCCGATGTCTTCTGCCGGGATGAAGCGCGGCTGCGCGTTGAAGCGACGCGCGCTTGCACACAGCGTGTGGTCAGCCGCTATGGCGAAAGGCTCACGGCCGGTCCGCTAAGGCCCGTCCACCTGAGCGAGTTCACCGCGAGCGTGCGAGCGACGCCGAGAGCCGAGCGAAACTGGCCCCGTTTGCCTCTTGCCTCCGAGGGATGCAAGAGAAACCGGAGGATGGGGAGAGTGCAGGGAGCGGGAGAGAAGGCGTCCTCCTCTTAACGGGACTTGGGCGCTTCTCCTCCCCAGGCACCGTTATACAGGCTCCGACGGGCGGGCGCGCTCTCGCCGGCCGACGATTTCTCGGGACCGGTCTCCCCTCCTCGGTTGACTGTCCAACTCTTTCTGCGCCCCCTCCCCGCGCATTCACTTGCACCGCAACCTGCGTGGCGGTGGAGCACGCCGAGTGTGGCATGCCCGGCTGCAGCGGCACGGCTTCTTCCTTGTCGGCCTGCTCTTTTGTCTTTGTCGCGTCCCGAATGCGGCACGCGGAGTTCTCTTTATGAGACCCCGAACACAGTCTCGCGCCCTCCTGGCCCTTAACAGTGTTGTCGAGGCAGCGGCGGACTCCGTTGCGTTCAGCGGGGGGACGACTTCAAAGATGGGGAGGGCGGTGCACGACGACCAAAAATAATTACTCGAGCTAGGCGCAATACGCGCACGCCGCTTGCAGAATGCTGCTCGTTATGGCACGAGGGTGTTGTGGGAGAGGGCACTCGCAGAATTAGGTGCAGAGGCGGCAGCGTACCGTTGTATTGAAAAGCATCGCCATTAGTTGATTGCCTCATATTACTGCCCCAAACCTGGATTAGCATGGTATAGCAGGCTCACCTTTCTGCAACTTTTATCGAATGACGCGCACGATAGCCACTTCATACGTTATTTTATGATGAATAAGTGGGTATCAGTTTTACCCTCGTATTCTAGAACGCCCCTTTACTCAACTCTTCACCTCCACTTCAGAAAGCTGATGGGAGCGCCTTCTCTAGGCACGGCAAGTCACTGCATATCAGCGATAATCTGCTGCGATTCTTGAGTAGCGCAGCATCCTTTTCAGCCGAGCAGCGGCGCAGTGCTCCACTCTGTCAAGTGAAGGGTGAAAGTTGAGTCGAGGAGCGTTTCTGAATACGGGGGTTAGTTACGTATACTTGAGCCAAGATCACACTGCACGTGATTTCGGTGATGAGCACATCACACTGCACGTGATTTTGGTGAAGTATACATACTAGCACGAGTAGAATGTTCCTTTGATCACGATCTAATATGTTGTTCAATCAATCCTGGAAGGACTAAGTACGGCAGTGGCATACGCAACGGTAGCATATGTGGCTACCCAGTCTCTATAACTTTGAGGCATTTTCTTCTTTTTTATAAAGATACGGTGAAATAATCATAAGCCTGCCTTACATTGTTGTTAATGTTGAGACTTGCGAGCTATGTTATTTGTGTTCTGAGTCAAGTCCTGTAATCAGTACCTTCAGTCAGGAATCTCAGCCCACTGCATAAACCTTATAAAAATCTCTCCTCTAGGGGTCCGAGGACGGGGCACCACTGGCGGTCGACGACAAGATCTCTCGCCAGTGGTGCCCCGTCCTCGGACTCCTGTGACCGTGTTTCATCTTTCCTATCTCTCTTATGTCGTCGCTCGCTGTCCCAGCGCATCTCTCTCTCTCTCTCTCTCTCTCTACCTTTAATCCTATCCTTTTAATCCCTCCTTACCCCCATCCCTTGTGAGCTACTGTTGATATGTCGCACCAGATGCAGACAGTTACGGGGCTCACTTTTCTCTTCTTTTCCCTGTTATAACCACAATCTCTCTGTCAAGGCAACGTGCCGCTTCGGTGCAAGTTTATTAACCTCCTCATCATATCTGCTTTAAAACACGCACAGCATTTGGCTCGTCGGTAGCCGCTGAACGGCAACCCACTGGAATGCTTTGATAAACTCACATACAGACATCTTCTGCTTGTCTACCTATTTATTTCTTCGTATATTTATCATAGTCTTTTCAGACAGCCGGGAGGCTTTTCCAAGTAGGCGCGGAGTCATAAGATTCGGAAGTGGCAGATACGAACCACTCACAGACCCTTTAGAGAAAAAAGTAAATTACTGACCAGCTCACTTTCCCGAAGTTTCCGGGAAAAAGCTTACTTCTTAACGTCCGCAGAACGTTCTAGTGGTCAGAAGATCGCCGCTTGAAGGCATCCTCGCAGCCACTTTCCGACGTGCAACTCTGCTTCTATTTCTTCTCGCGTTGCTTCTATGGAAGCGCCGAAGTAACGAAATAAAACAAGAAACTGCGAAAAGAAGAAAAAAAAAACCTGAAGGTGATACCGGTACAAATCGAGGCGTCGTGCAAGCAAACAGGAAAAGAAGTGGTCGCGTGATCATCGCCGCCACTGCCGCTTTGCTTCGGGCCACGTGCCGCAGCAACTTCTCTCTCGCGAGCGGAGAGATAGAAACGTTCTCCGTCAAAGTCCTTCGAGAGGAAACGTCGATCGGCCCCGCCGAGTAGCCTCTCCTCGAGCTCGCTTCGGACGGCCCGAGAGCTTCTTCCGGTCAGCGGGACCGCCGGCCGCCCACACCAATCCGCGTACGACGGTCGCGTGTCCAGAAGACTTTGGCGGCTCTTATCGACGTCGCTCCAGGAATGAGCTCGGTGCTTGGAAAGCAAGCAGGCTGAACAAAAACTCCTCGCCCGAATCAATGAAAGCCACATATGACGCTCGTTAGCGACGCGAGAGCTGTGAGGGCGGCAGCGGTGAGCCTCTTTCACATTTGCTTGCGAGACGACTCTCTTTTTCCGAAGAGTCGTCTCGCAAGCAAATGCTTACATCCTTGCTCATCGCACCTGCGATGATCGAACTCGTTGGAGATGGATCGCTACGGCGCCTCTTTGCCTTGGCACTCGAAGACGTTGGGAGTGTTGACGTCAAAACGTGACCAGCCGTGGGGGTGGTTCGATACGCTGTATACGCCCACTTGAAGTGTCCAAACGTCTAACCTCGAGTAGGAGGTGAGAAATTCCCGGAGGTCTGGCGTGGGATTTCGTCCGGCACCCTTTGGGCTCACCGGCGGCTGGACCACTTAGCCAGGGACTGATGTGGCGTTCTGCGGCGTGTCAACCGCTTGTGTGTGAGAAGTTCGAAGGACAGCGCTCTCGCAGAAGCGTCCATTGAACCAGTGCCAGCTACGTAACTGGCTGGACCCGCAAATCATTCACACGCAGCGGAAAAGACCACAAGTGACGCTACAGCGGAATGTGTACAATGAGGTGTATATTTTTTTCTTACAATATAGCGCTTACATAACAAATCTGTAACTTTCTGCTAACCTACTTTCAAGATGAGCATTCATGTCAGATTCTTCATGGACAATCTGGTTTCGAAAAATGCTGTCTCTTTACTATCTTGTTTAAAGTTCTGCTAATCGACGTATTCGAATGAGGGCTAGTGATCAAAAATATCACCGGAGTATTTCGTGAAGTCCAAATTACCACCGTCTTTTGATGTGGTACGTTGAGGGTCATCAAGCCTCACATACTGAGCAAAGAGTTGGTTTCCAGGAGACAGAGAGAACGAGAAGAAGGCCCAAATGAGGGAAAGAACGGAAAAGTAAAGTGTAATGAAAACTTTTTTTTTTTTGCATTTCCTTCAAACGTGGTGTATCGTGTTTGGGTGTCTATTTTCATATATGTGTTTTCCTCTATCATCTTGAATTCTCTGCCACTGGGCTCGATTCCTACGGCTGCCATGCACCCAGCGTATTTTCTAGTGGGGAGAGAGATAATATGACTCGGCGCTTGGTTGTTTATGGACACTCATCTGGAGAGGCAGCCTCTCAATTTTCTCTCCTTTGTCATTCCGATCCTCTTTGACCCGGCGCCATGATCTCTTATATAGGTTACCGAAGTAGCATCCTTGCTAGCCTCAAGCTATCTTTTCCCGGAGCTCAGGAACAGCCTACGGTGTCTTGTCAAGCGATCAAACCGGCTATCTCATCCAGCACATCATAAAAATGACTCATTCGGTCCTCTTCTATCTAACTCTTTCTACAAAATCACAGTGGTAATTTAAGGATTACGCCCCACCACGTTGGTCTAGTGGCTATAAGGTACTCGGCTGCTGACCCGCAGGTCGCGGGATCAAATCCCGGCTGCGGCGGCTGCATTTCCGATGGAGGCGGAAATGTTGTAGGCCCGTGTGCTCAGATTTGGGTGCACGTTAAAGAACCCCAGGTGGTCGAAATTTCCGGAGCCCTCCACTACGGCGTCTCTCATAATCATATGGCGGTTTTGGGACGTTAAACCCCACATATCAATTTAAGGATTAGTTTTTCTTTGGTAGATGCAATGATAATACCACCTGGCAGAGTTAGTTCTATTAGTTTTTAATAACAATGTGTCTACTAAAGCAGTTTCACGGAATAAGATTTTAAAAACAACCCCAGAGAAATTTCTACCATTGTAGCCCTAAACCTCCAAAATCAAACTGGTGTAGAAAGTAGAACCAACACAACTTAGATAAGAAACATTGTGGAACAGCTGAATACATTGAAAATTTGACGCATAATTATGTGCCGACAAACCACGCTGGTGGATGTTCGAGGAGCCTGCTTGGCTGCTGACCCGAAGGTCATGTGTTCAATCCCGGCCGCGGCGGTCACATTACGATATAGACAAAATGTTAGAGACCCAAGTATATATCAGCGTGCTTTAAACACCAGAAGGTCAAACGTTTTCGTAGCCCTCCACTTCGGCGTCTCTCATGATCATACCGCGGTCATGGGCCGTAAACCCCACATATTAATAATATTATTAGTCCGAGGAGCCTGAGCCATCCTTGGGCAGAATTAACGCGATCGAGGCAGATTGCTACCTATAGAATGATCACATCAGTGACCCGCGCAAACCGTCTCCTTTTGATCGGTGGAGTATATGAGTGGCGTGAGCGCGTTCACGCGTCAACAACACTCAGCCGAAGCAGTAAGCTACGTTGCTGTATAGTAGAAGGCAAGCACGGCACGCCATTGCGCAATCACCGGCACCTGCAGATACCTGCGGAAGCCTCGCTTTACGCACGCGACACGCACCGCACACTAAGTGGCTTGCCGCAATCCGACAGAAGCCTTGTAAAAGCTGCCTGAGATGATGAAGCGTCGGGAAATACCATGGTTACCACCATTAACCGCTCAACACATAAAGAGCCTAATCGGCGACGACGACAAAGTGCTGTACTAGCAAGAAAGTACTTCGTTTTACTTTAATAAACAATTACTATCCAGGTTAGTGCGCATGCCACAAGTAAAACACCTGCCTCAAAAATGCTTTGTAATGATATTAATAACGATTCACGTATGGTTTTCTTCTGTGGCTGTTTCTTCACTTTTGATTGATATGCCGGGTTTAACGTCTCAAAACCACCATATGATTGTGAGAGACGCCGTAGTGGAGGGCTCCGGAAATTTCGACCACCTGGGGTTCTTTAACGTGCGCCCAAATCTGAGCACACGGGCCTACAACATTTCTGCCTCCACCGGAAATACAGCCGCCGTAACCGGGATTTGATCCCGCTACCTGCGGGCAGACGAGTATCTTAGCCACTATAATTACTGTGGAGGGGTGTTTCTTCACTTTTGATGGTTAAATTTTTACTACAGCTTTAATTGCCACTCGCCTAAAGTCAATCGGGGCATGTTTAACTAAACGAATAAACAAACGAATGAATATATATATGCTCAGCTTAACCATAAATTCCCACGAGAATACGGGCATAACGCTCACTTTCAGTAACCTTCTAATCGTTAAGAGAAGCTCCCATTAATGGTTGCGCTGACCTTAAATGCGTTGCACGGATGAACGCGAGTAGATGGGTGCGATTCCCGGCAACGGCGGCCATATTTCGATCACCGGAAAATGCAGAAACATTCGTCTACGAAAATTCAGGTGCACGTATTAAAGAGTTAGAAATGCAGACGAGCATAATCAAACTGGAATTTCTCGCTTATGGCCTACCTCCTGCATCTGTTTTTGGACGAAGCTGAACTTTTCGCTCACGTGCTATATGAAATCTGCATTTATCGCTTAGCTAACATGTCCGCGAGAGCATGTTTGTCGTTAGACGGCATGCATTGATTGATTGATATGTTGGGTTTAACGTCCCAAAACCACTGTATGATTGTGAGAGACGCCGTAGTGGAGGGCTCCGGAAATTTCGACCACCTGGGGTTCTTTAACGTGCACCCAAATCTGAGCACACGGGCCTACAACATTTCCGCCTCCACCGAAAATGCAGCCGCCGCAGCCGGGATTTGAACCCGCGACCTGCGGGTCAGCAGCCGAGTACCTTAGCCACTAGACCACCGCGGCGGGGCGTTAGACGGCATGCAAGGCAAACGTTGAACGAATATATTCAAGCGGTAAAATATTCACAGCAATATTTTAATAACACTACTATATTACTGCTTTCTCATGGTTCCTCTCTTCTAGAAGGAATAAACTGACAAGTAACTGTGCCACATGCTGATAACGTAATGTGCGACCCATCACATTTTATTTACCCAATTTCTCTGTCATGCTTTTCATAACAGTGCGCTTCAGTGAAGGCAAAGTTTTTTGGGAGCTCTTAATTAGTGGCATGTTATGTTACGTAACTCTAGTTTCAAAGAATGCTTCCAGCCATAATGAGTTTATCGGAGATTATTAATTGTCACTGCGCAAAAAAATTACAGCACGCAAAAGAGAACAAAGAAAAAAGAAGAAACACGAACGGACAGAGCTTGGTCGTCTCAGTTCGTTATTTTTTATTGCGCTTTAAAATGTCTGCTTGTGGCTTGTGTATTACAAACTCGCCTGAACGTCCATGTTAAATCAACGCTAAACTTAGTCACAAGCTTAAGGGAGAAAGAGAGAGAATTATTTTAATGGGAAGCTGGAGAGGTTTGCCTGGTTTTTCACCTGACAGGCTATACTCCAGTTGCTGGTTGATGGCAGTGATAGATACAAGAATAAACACACAACTCATACAGTTACATACACGCATAACAGTCACACAACACATAAAGTCACTCACACTCCCTGCACTATTTACAACGTATCGTTCAAGCATGTGGCCCATAAGAACGTCAGTAGCGCTTTTGTGAAGTCTAACGCACTGGAGGTGCTCTGCCATTGGCCTAGAATACAAACTTAATTGCCATAGTACATCTGGCTACGACACAGTATCGAATGCTCGCAAATAAAATTCTGCGCACAGTTATATTACACTGACCAAAATTTTGTAACATTCACTCTATACAGGCGTTTTTCTTGATACAGGTGGGAACTTGGGAAGATGTTTCTTTAATGTGGCGTCTGACCACTGCGCACACGGCTGCACGCAAACGGGGGACACGTCACCTCTGCTTACATATACGCAGCTTATCGAGATTTGCCGGTCTATAAGCAAAGAGCAATAAAAACACGCGCTTGTTATCGGCCCTTGATTTGGGAACTGGCGTGTATCAGTTTGCTTTTTGATCCCGGCTTCGACACGGCATGACACCAGAAGTGTGATCCGGTTTGTCTTTCGCGTGGCATGCGGTGTTTTTCCCGACGCTCGGCCGGCTGACAGTGGCTTGCGCGGTGGACCCTGCACCGTCGGAAAGCAGCCCATTCCGGCACCACATCTCCAGCGCCGAGGAACTTTAAAGTTCGAGCGGGTGTTGCAGTGCCCGGAATGGTCATAGGAGTTCGACGACCGCCGGTACACCACTGGCCGGATCGAAAGTTCCGAAGAAGTGCGAGTCTGGATGCTGTTGTATACACCATCTGAAAATTCACAAAGTTCTCCCTAGCGCTTGGTCTGTCGGAAGAAGTGTGTAAAAACCGGACTATGTAGGCAACAAGAGCCCGGTGAAGCAGTTGAACAATTGGTGACCACTCAGAATCACTAGGTAGATCGCTGTGATTTTTCCACAT
The DNA here is from genome assembly GCF_043290135.1 of Rhipicephalus microplus. NCBI lineage: Eukaryota > Metazoa > Arthropoda > Arachnida > Ixodida > Ixodidae > Rhipicephalus > Rhipicephalus microplus. Next base: position 301,397,585 of record NC_134710.1, read on the forward strand.
TACGCACGTGATCAGTGGTCCAGGACCGACTCGTTATGAGAGTTGCATATGCCGCAATTCGAAGTACTTCCAGATGGGCTCGAGTCTTACTCTCGAAGCACTTGTGGAGGCTGAACTGAAGGTGTTTGTTTAGAGAGAGCAGCGGGAACAGCACGTACGGGGGACAACCACAACAACGTTTACCAAATTCCTAGTCACCTGCTCCGTAAAGATCAACAGGACTTGCAAAAGTGTCCATTTGCGGACGTTTGTACGATTCCACGCTGTGATTCGAAGTTCACCTCATGGCGAAAATATTTACCATGAAGCTTTACCAGCATGCCAAATTGGCAGTTATCTTCCAAGGGTGACTTTGCTGCAGTTTTCAAGAAAAGTCCCCAAACCGTCAGTAGGAACTTTTGCATTACTTCCATAGCAATAATTGCTATTTTGTTGGCATTGATGCAAAGGATAATTTAGTTGAAATAACTATAGACGAAGAATCACGAAGTGCTGTGGGAATGATTCCGGAGATCAAAGCACTGTTGTTAATCCCGATTTCTCTGGAGCTCATTCGAGGTTACTGCAGTAACGTGCAGTGTGGACGGGGGTAGTAGCATTCGCGGAGGAACGCCAGCGTCGTCATCGGAAGGGAACTTTTGGTGCGGACGTAGTTTTGAAGCATGTACACTGTATGCCGTAGAGTCGATGGACACTGTTCTCCAGAGGATTTGAGCCATTCAATCCCAGGGAGTTGTGAAGTTTGTTGCGTTGTCAGGCAAAGAGTCGGGGAAGTTATGTCTCTCCGTTGTTCTCACGTCTTGGAACAATGTCTGGTGAGTACGCCATTATCTCATTATCATTATCAGGCACGGCGGCACTGGCAGTATGCGGTGGTCTTACAATCCGCTGATCTTCTTTACGCAGCTTCTCGGCTTGTTCGGGCGTGCGAATGCCAGTCACCCGGGATCGTTTGTCGGAGGCCTATCTGCGCATGGCCACCATTCAAGACAGCACGTGTCTTGCCTGCCGCTACCAACGTCGTTGGATGGACTATCTCACGGATCGTCTACGTCGTTGCTTACAGCGGAGGATGTCAGCCTGCAGGCGGCGCCATCGTGCATCTGGACTACATATAAGCTACCTTCGTTCCTCAAGCTCAGTGGGCACGGCGGCACTGGCAGTATGTGGTGGTCTTACAATCCGCTGATCTTCTTTACGCAGGTGAGATTACCAAACGAGAAGTGTATTCGTACTAGCGACCCTTTTTTGCTTGTGCTGCCGTGCCCACAATTGTGTGTCATGATGTGTACCACCACGTCTGTACTAAAGAAATTGTTGTTACTACTCGGTGGAGATATTGAAACAAACCCTGGCCCGGAATCGACGCAAATCTGTAAGCAGCTAGAAGCAATTGCTAGCGATATTAAGGAAATAAAAGAGACCCGATTGGTCAACATAGAAAGCAAAATGGATACCCTCACGCGACTGGAACAAAAGGTCGAGGCGTACCAGGAACAAGTGGCCTCTATGAGTGCTCAAATCCTGGTTCTAGAGAATAGAATTGATAAATTAGAAAACTACAGCAGGAGATCAAATTTGATTGTTTACGGCATACCTGAGGTTGAAAGAGAGACCAACGAAAGGCTAGAGCACGTAGTGAACAGTGAAATCATTGAGGGCACTCTGGAACTGAATCCGGTTGCAATTGAACGGATTCATCGTTTAGGAAGGCCGGATCCAAACAAGACACGACCTGTAATCTTCAAACTGCTTGACATGAGAGATAAGAGCAGTATACTAAAGAACGGTCATAAACTGAAAAATACTAATTTTTCAATTGGGGAGGATTTTTCAAAAAAAAGTACGAAATGTACGTAAGAAACTGTGGGAAAGTGCCAAACCGAATCGCGATAAAAAGGAGAAAGTTGCATTAGCATTTACCAAATTGTACATAAACGACAAAGCCTATGTCTGGGACAGCGATAAAAATGAACGAGTACCACTACAAAAAAAAAAAAAAAACGACGCAATGAACAGGAGCCGCCCAATGACACGGCTCCGTGCATTGGCAATAGGGTCATCACACTAGGCAAGAGTAAACACCAAACGAACCATTCCATACCCTTTAACAAACACGGCGCACAAAATAACATAAACAGTTGCAAGGAACGACAGCTGCGAATCATCAATTTAAATGCACGAAGTGTCAATAACAAAACAGAACAGTTCGAAATTCTGTTACTTCAACATGACCCTCACATTGCGGTAGTCACTGAAATCTGGTTGCGCAGTGATGTAAGTGACGACCACGCTTTCCCCCCTGGTTACAATATATACCGGAAAGATAGGGAATCTAGGGGGGGGGGGGGGGCGGGGTTGCCGTTTTGATCAAGAGATCAATAGAAGCCGTCTTTGTTGATAATCCTTTTGGGCTTGAGTGCGCATGTCTTAGATTGTCTTGTTGGGGCTTCAGTTTCATTCTTTATGCTCTTTATAGACCGCCGGATGCCGGAATTGATTATGTTGCCAAATTACGGGATCACATGCTCCAGTTCCAAAATAGCAAAATAATACTGATTGGTGACTTCAACTTCCCAGGAGTCAACTGGGAGCGGTTCCAGACAGACTATGAATCCAACAAATACATATTTTGTTTGATATAATGCTTACTCAGGACTTGATCCAATTAGTTAAAGAACCCACTCGTGTCAACGCTACATCCAGTTCTGTACTAGATCTTGTATTCGTTGACCGCGACTTTAGAGAGAGTACAGTAACAGTAGAAAGGGGCTTGTCAGATCATCATCTTGTTTGTACCTCTCTGCCATTGGGTCGGTCTGTCAGTACTGATAAATGTTCATCACGCTCTTTCAAGGATTATTCACAAGCTAACGATGAATGTATAATTGAGCATTTGGAATCTTCCCTTGATGATTTTGATGGGGACGACGTATGCGCCCTTTGGAATAAATTTAAAGAAATGTGCCAACACTGCGTACAAAATTTTGTGCCAAACAAGCGCAAACGAGTCCATAAACACACGCCTTGGGTAACCCAGAAGATAATTCACCTTAAGCGAAGAATTAAACGCTTAAAAAAAGACATGTACAATCGCCCGTTGTAGAAGAGATAAAGAATACTTTGGCACGTGAGGTTCGTGGCTCCAAAGACTATTATTTTAAAACATTGTTGCCTAATTTTATTAAAAATGACCCCAGTAAATTTTGGAATTATATTTCTGAAAAAAAGAAGCCGGTGAAGGAAATTGTAGTGGGTGGTTCTGTTATTTCAGACCCGCAGGCAATTGCTCAGCATTTTAACCAGTACTTTCAAAGTGTATTCTCTGATTCTTGCGCATGTATGTTGGCGCATACCGCAGTGTATCGTCCTAGTGATGTTGGCTTTATTTCTTACTCTGGTGTGTTATCTATGCTTTTGAACATTAATACAAAAAAATCATGTGGTCCCGACAGCCTTCCAAACATATTTCTTCGTCGCTATGCTGAGTCACTGGCTAAATTTCTTGTTGTTTTATTTCGTAGTTCTTTAATGTATGGCGAGCTCCCCGAAGACTGGAAGATAGCTCTGGTTGTACCTATCTTTAAAAAGGGCGACCGCCTATGTTTTCAAAATTACCGTCCAATATCACTAACATCTTCTTGTTGCAAACTAATGGAACACATTGTCGCCACTCGCATTCTTGAATACTTAAACGACCATAATATTCTAACAGGTTTCCAGCACGGGTTCAGGAAAGGGTACTCCACCGTCACACAGTTAGTTACAGTATTTCATTCGTTTGCACACACCTTAGACAACACCGGTCAAATAGATGCAATATTTCTAGACTTCCGTAAAGCATTCGATAAGGTACCACATGACAAATTAATTCTTAAGATGCGAAATATTGGCCTCCCCGAAATTCTGGTCACATGGGTTGCAAATTACTTGACAAACCGCAAACAACTGGTCATAATAGATGGAATAGGGTCCGGCTATCTTGATGTCACTTCGGGAGTTCCGCAGGGAAGTGTGCTGGGTCCATTGCTTTTCATACTGTATATAAATAATATTGTTAATGAAATTACAACTGGTGTGCAAATTCGGTTGTTCGCGGATGATGCAGTCTTGTTTCGGGATGTTTTGTGCTGTGCTGATCAGTGTGAACTTAATACCAATCTTACTAATATACTTGAATGGTGCAAGAACTGGGGAATGGTGCTGAACGCAAACAAAACACTGTATCTTCGCATAACACGAAAGAAAGTTCCGTACGACTATCAATACACACTAGGAACATCGCCATTGAAACAAGTCACCAGTCATAAATACCTCGGTGTCACACTAACCAGCAATCTCTCGTGGAATCTACACATTGACAATATTTGCTCATCTGCCTTTCGTAAGCTATGCTTCTTAAAACACAAACTCAGAAATTCCACTTGTAACGTCAAGCTCCTCAGCTACTTTACTTTTATTAGACCTAAGCTCGAATATGCCTGTATAGTCTGGGACCCCTACACTAATCACAGCATCCGTAAAATAGAAAGAATTCAGAGAAAAGCTGTAAGGTTTATTTACTCTAAATACTCACGTACTGATTCTCCCTCACAAATAATGCTTGCTAACAAAATCCCCAGCCTTGAATCCAGGAGAAAGTGCTTCCGTCTTGATTTCCTTTCTTCACTAAGTAAAGGTGCACTGTCCATTGACCCATCTCCGTTCTTTTCACCTTTACAAACAAGACCTACTAGGCACCACAACCCGAATGCTTTCGCCCCATATTTTGTTGCTACTGACACCTTCAAGTACTCTTTTTTTCCGCGTACGATACAAGAGTGGAATGAATTACCCCCTGTATAAGTGCCTTGTTTGCTTGTATTGTTTGTATTTTTGCATTTTATCTTCTTGTGCCCCCCTGCTTGGACCTAACCATGGTCTGCAGTATGTATTAAATAAAATAAATAAATAAATAAATAATCTTACAGCCGAAAGCTGTGCCTTTCGAACGCTTCGTCGTGCTTCCGTGACTGCTAGGCTGTAAAAAGTGGACTACTCAAGATGTAAGAAAGAGAAATTATTGGAACCAGTTAAGTGTTGTGCGAACACCGAGGGAAATTGCATGCCAGTAATTCACTACTTTAGCCGGACATTTTGTAGGCGGTGTTTTCTGCTGGTAACAGTATGGTATAAGTTCCACACCGAAATATATTCAGAAAAGCGTGGCCGAAACCTTGGACGGTCCTCAGGGTGTAATGTACGACATGGACGATTTTTGGTTTTTGGCACATTAAAAAATAAATGTGACTGGAGGCTGCATAGAGTTCCAAGGAAGCTTTCCGCGATGATTGTTTGCGTCTTGCGAAGTGGCATTTTTCAGGCTATGTAATTGATTAAATGGGTATCAAACGAGACCCTCGAATAGTGCGAGCAATAAGAGATGGTTGCATCGTCAGCGGCCCCAGACGCTTGCTAGTTTTGTGGGAATGGTTGCTTATTTTGGGCATGGTGGTGGGGGGAGGGGCTCGTATAGGAAAACATTGGGGAGACAAAAGCGCTGAAGAAAAGGCGAAGTGACATTTTATGCGAGCACGATGGGGGCCTCGGCAACGTAAGTGAATCAAATAATGAGTCGCCACGGGAGCATGATATACATCAAACCTGTGGCATAGATGGACGGCAGATTATTTTCGCTTCTTGGGTTTCGCTGCCCGTTACCTCTCTCACTTATGTGTTGGGTGGAAAATAGGGTACCACTGGTTGACTTCACTGCTTTTCTTCCTTTTTTTTTACCTGGTCTCATAAGGATATCAGCACTGTACAACATGTTCAGCAATGCTTGATATCCCTATGTGACTGTCATTCAGCTTTATTTTGATTGGACACTCCATGAAATCTCTAGTAGAAGTAGAGTCATGCATTTGCATATTCTTTACACTGTTTCAGGTGTGTTTGTTTTTCTATCATTTTGAGGAACTCCAGCCGGACTTTCAAATTTATTATTATTATTATTATTATTATTATTATTATTATTATTATTATTATTATTATTATTATTATTATTATTATTTGATTTGCATACATAGATACACAGAGGAAAGAGGGAGAGAGCCAGCTGGCAACGGCCACCTGGAGGGGCACAGCGCCTGCTCCCTCTTTTGGGAGGAGGGAATCAAGTGAATGGGAAAACAGCCGTGTGACTATGTTTAGGCGAATGATAAAAGAATCTCGACTGGTCCAAATTAAGCACATGTGCCCTAAAACAGCGTGCCCCATAATCGTAACTCTACAATTTATTATTTACCAAACAAGATCCTGAGATACAGCGCCTTTCAGCCACCAGGAAAGTGTCAGGACTGTTAATATTGCATCAGCAATGATAGCTATTTCAGCTGCGCAACACAACACGAGGGCGCTTTGATGCTATTCAAGTCAGAAGTTTTAAGTTAACAGACAAAAATTTTAATGCAACCTTTTATTACACCCTTCTATAAAAGATTGAAGGCATTCGTTTTGCGTCGATCTCAGGAATAGCGGTCGTATTTCGATGAAGATGAAACCCCATAGGCCTGTGTATTCTGCGAGATGCCAGTTGACGTTAGAGAACGCCAGATGGTCGAAGTTTCCGCGCCCGATCCATTATTGCGTTCATCAATCATATATCGTGATTTTGGAGCATAAAACTCCAGATATTATTAGACGTGGTAAAGTTTCAGTGGTAACGGTGGTTCACGTGTCACGACGAAAAGCAAAATGTAACAATTTTTTCCCCAGTCTCTCACTGCCGTTATCAGCAGCGTCAAGTCAGCATGTGCGCATTGCGAATCCTGGAAACCAGCCAACGTAAAACTACGAGACGGCGTTTTGCGGGGATCATGTGTTCTATGTAATCTGAAGACAGAGCCCGAAAGTAAAATGCAGAGAAGAATGGAGAAAGAAAGAGACATAGATGGCGATACATTTCGCTTCGAAGTTTCTAAGAGCTGATGATGTTTATGTGGGTTGCGCTCTATTTAGGCACTCAGTACGAAAAGAAATTGAGGGCTACACCCGATATCTTGTCTTCTGTTTATATAGCAGCCCAATCGGAGAAATAGGAATAACCATCAGCGTTCGAAATGAAAGCTCCCATTTCACTGTCTTTCTGGAACATCGCGGATGCATTGCGTACTTCGCGCACGCATCTGAAAATCGAGCTTGTCCAAATGCAGATGCTATACCGCCAACTGCCAGGTGTGCAGAAAAGAACACGATTTCACCATCGAATCCTGAACACGACCCACGCATTTCGCAGCAGTCAAAGCGTCGCGCAAATTTTCCGGCAGTCATTGCGACATTGCTTCGCCTTACCGATTTTCAAGACTGTTGCTGTTGCAGCAACTACACACGTGTCATACGCGCGTACATTACCAGCTGGTAACGTATTGCGAATGGTAGATTAGTGGTAGCAAACGGCAGACCAAGTTAGCACAGGTACCCCCCCCCCCCCCCCCATCTTTCTTCATCTGCCCGGGTCCTTAAAGAAATTTGAATTTCCTCTGAATTCGAGGATATCGTAAAGTGCATGCGTTGAAGTTTGCGCGCTCCTTACTCAAGGTATTCGCGGGAGACCATTCAGAAGAGATTTCGTATAGCGCAAACATGAATGTGCCGTAAACGCTAAACTTTATAGGCGGTAGAAGTGGGCTGAAACGAAGGTCGATATCGATCGAAACAACGCCGCGTTCTCATCCGTATACCCTATTTACGAAGCAGGAATGACCCGAAACGAGAACGAACTGTACCATTTACTGCAGTTGAGATAGTTTTACACAAGGCAGCCAGACAAGTCGACGGTCGCGAAGCGGGCAGCCGTTGGTTCGAAGACACCGCAACGGTTTTTGCGAGCGTTATCTTGTCGAGCTGTGTTCCATTAATAAGCGGGGCATGCTACACGGAAGAGCCATTGTGGTCGGCGCATGCGCAGTCTTACATTATATTATAGTGTGATATGAGGGGCCACTTGAGCCGTACTAAGCATCACTTTCGGTGAAGTTAAAATAGCGTGAAACGTACACGTCACCCCCCCCTCCCCTCCAACCAAAAAACGAGAGGGTCTCTTCATCAGTCCATGGCCATGCTTGTCTTATGTAAGTCTTGCTTCGTTTATTTTGGTAATAGAGGTTCCGACTGCAGAGCTGCAAAATAACGAGAAATTACAGAAGTTCAGAAGAAACGATGCACCGAAAGCATACAAATCACAAAGGTTGCAATATGGAAGTGCACATGTGGATTTCACAGCGCTACATACAAATTACGAATAGCCCGAAAGTCTAAATTCGGGCTGCATACAACTCGCTTCCAGGCGCGAGCGATCCTAGTGAGATAAAATTTACCGTTGGCGCAGCACTACAACCACGCGACTTCAGAATAAACAGCGTATGCACATAGGAGGTATTACTGAGGAATATTCGTGTATCGATAAATTTCCGAAATTCCGCAAGTACACGAAGTCGGTTCAGAAACAACATTGCACCTTCCCATTTATATTTAAAAAAATGTCTGCATGCTTATGACGTGAGCCTCCACTATGCTATTTCTTACATTTCTTAGTTTTTTTCTTGCGTGTTTTTATGGTATAGGGTGGGCGACTGAGCCCGTGTCTTCTACGGAGATCAATGGAGCTGTACGGGAGTGGCGTCTGTGCGAGTGCTCGTGCTGAAGCTCGCTTTCCAGTGCGGCGTGAAATGAGCTTTTCTAAGCGCCGAAATAATGCTTCCTCACAGTTGCCCATACATCTTCATCTTCAGGGGGTTTTCTTCGTCGTTGGCTGTGGGGACTCGGCCTGTGTGTGATGTCAGTTTGGTGTGTGGTCTCTTCGCCGCGTCCTCACTGAGATGGTAAGACGTAAGAATAGTCGCTTTAACTGTGGCGTATGTACAAGACGTCCCAACTATCACGCAGCATAATTACAAAAAGAGAGAGGAACGGCTATACGAGAAGCAAACCTAGTAGATATGGTTCCTGGTAGACTGAAGTAGCCACTAGTATTTCTTGTTAATGGGGTTTAACTGATTAGTATAGTTACATTTATAACACGACAAGCACTCACGTAATTACTGAAATCCCAGTTATGCATATGTAGGCATGCTCAAATGATATCTAACTGTGCCATTTTCAACAACGTACTTATTGCAACAGAATCGAAAGTTGGGCTATAGTTAGATATGCATGGTATAACTGTCCGTTCAAGCGCACGAATAAACAGAAAGGAAGAGAGGACAAGCGCTTTCCGTACTCATTCCGAGCTCATTTTTGTGGCTGATAAACAAAGCCCGGGAAGTATGAAAGAGCAATCTCTTTGCCAGTTGTCCGTAGCCAGAGACAGAGTTGCGCACTTTGGCAAGGGTATGAGTCGGGTGCCAGCAGCATGCGTCTCAATCTTGCAGGGATTCGTTCCACTCGATCACAGCCGACTTTTCTCCTTAATAACGCGGCCTGCAGTGCTGTTCAGATTACGACTTGAGTTTGTTGATTGATTGATTGATTGATTGATATGTGGGGTTTAACGTCCCAAAACCACCAGATTATTATGAGAGACGCCGTAGTGGAGAGCTCCGGAAATTTCCACCACCTGGGGTTCTTTAACGTGCACCCAAATCTGAGCACACGAGACGTGAATCTGTAAGGCGAAAGAAACGCGTTTCTCTGGCTTTGAACCTCAGATATGGAGCGATCACATTTTAAATTTATTTCTCTATTATTTTCTTGATACTGGCTACCTAGAAGTGAGCCTCTATGAAGGTGCTGGTTCCTGATAGTGCCCAACATTCTGGTCGCGTGCTTGTTTTCATATTTCGCGAGCTTTCCTTATCAAGCAAAAAAAAAAAAAGAGCGTGCAGTTAGGGCTTTGTTTAAAATAGTACAGTTAGAGGCCATTTGAAGATGGAAACACGTGCTTCATTGACATTTTGATTAGTGAGGGGCGTACTTGTCGAGTTATAAATATAATTATGACAAAATATTGAACTTCATTAAAGGGATCAACAACTGATTTTCTCCGGCGCAGTTTTTTCCGGCGCGACAGAAAACTTACCGTACTTCGTATTTGTAGTTGCAGTAGTTATTCCCAATAGCCCGCAGTCATTCTATAAGCACTATTTTACGATGTGAAAGGCTCTGAACACAGATCTGCCCTTTCATCCAGCAATGCCGAGAATCGATAGCGATACCGGTAGCCTTTCTGGCGACTTGTGCATGCTGTCGTTGTTCTTATTTCGCAGGAGTTCCTGAAATTATGTTCAACCACATTTATTCGGAGCTGTAAAGCTATTCTTGAAAATGACAAGCCGTTACATTGAGACGATGTGCCTTTATACTGCAGCTTCTCTGTATTTGTACCGCGTTGAGGGCGCGTGCCCTCAAGGTTGTTGCGCCTGTGTCTGTCATGAATAGCTTGTCCCGTTGTCGTTATACTCTCTCGACATACGAGCCAAGCCAAGTCACTAAACACGTCACTGCGCTTGTGTACGACGATAGTAGCAAGAATACTGGCACTAGTGGCCCTGGTTGCTATCGAACAAACTACAACGTGTGGGTGCACGAAATCAAATGGATATAAACTGCACGCAGTTGCAAGATCACGCGGAAAACGGAAGCGATTCAAGGCACGCTGACAAGCATCGGATCATTACGTCACGCGAAGGCAGGGCTAATTTAATGCATACTACTAACGCAAGCTTATACGTATATTTTATACAATAATATCGTTTGCTATGAAAAATCAAACTATATTTCAGTACTGAAAAGTAAATTGTTGACCGCGTACATTAACACACGGTCCCGTGACAGGGCGTTTCGGATAGTTTTTGCCACCAGAAACGCCACTGACCATTTTTCGCAATTTTCAACGAAGAAATAAAAATATAAATTCATGCCTCACGAGATAAACAGGGTCGGTTTGAGTCACTATGAGGGGTAATCTTTCCATTTGTGCAGTTATCTCATTTCACGTTCTGGGCAGTTGTTGGTCCCTTAACAAAAAAAAAAAAGTAGTGGCAACTCGAGTGCACCAGGAATAATATGCAGGAGGCTTGCTCAGAGGTAAGATCTCTCGGCTTTTTTTAAAGTGGTATGGCGTCATAGTTGGAAGATCCCGTATATAAGGAACCAGCACTGAAGTTTCTACGGCCACCCAGATGGTCAAAGCGCGCACTTCTGAGCCGCTCCCGGACACGAGAGTGGCTGGCCAATATATATTGGGCGCTCATCGCCGTAACGAAACCAAAGGGTGCTGGCGATACTGCGGCGTATTCAAGTGCAACAATTTGTAGAAAGAGGGAGGACGTATACTTCTACGTTTTTCCTTCTTAATCATATCAATAAGGGAGGAGGCTGCGTTGGATCTAAGCGGTCAGGCTATAGCCAACGTCTGGCGAGCAAAGTATGTTCTCCTCTCGCTCTTCTGTCTACTGGTGTCGAGCTGGTTCCCAAACCGAAGGGCGCATGTCTGCTATATTTATTGGATTATGACGACAGCCACCAGTGTTAACCTGGGGCCAAACAGTCAATTTAAACAGTGTTTTGCCGGAAATAAAACGAGTGTCTTATGCAGCACGCGGCATAAGTAATAGTTTTTCTATCTGGCCCGTAGAGCGTTCATTCGCGCACCTCAAGACAAATAAAGTTTTTTATACATTCATTCATCTGCCCACAATCACCAAACTTCTTCTGATGACACCACGTCAAGTTAATGATACGATAGGCAGGTAGTATAGATTATATGTAAACAGTTACTTATAAAGGAAAGCTGCCTTGTCCACAAGATTTGTGCGGCTGCCCGTTCACGTATACGCCTCTGAGCTGTTATAAAAGATACTTTCGCGGTGAATACCCGATGATGGGATGCCTCTGTTGTAGTTGATTTGGGCTAGAGACAGGGTTTTTGAACAAAGCAGCGCACTACTCGAAGCTTAGATTTCTGGAGTCAGTCGATGCGGGAAGCTTCTTATTCAGCGGCTGCCATGGCTAAGTAACATTAGAATTTACGCCTTAATTGGTAGAGAACTATCAAATGCCTTCAATTTTTACTCGTCGTTGAGTCCACCTAACGCACAGTTTTAGTTTTTCCGCTTGTCTGCGTGTCTGCTCAAAATAGAGGTTCATCGATAATTGCTAGCCTTTCATGTGCCAAACAGTACATCACTATAAGACATGCTGCAGTGTGGATATAAGAATTAATGGGAACCCCTCAAATGTGCACATATATCTTCGTTCAAGGTGTTCTTTGTATTCCACCCCCATCGAAGTGCGGCTCCCGTGGTCGGGAATCTATATCCCGTGCCCTCAGCATAACAGCGCAATATACCACACGTGCTGTGATGCCACGGTGTTTGCTTCATCAACGTCCCCATTCGCACATACCGCGGATAGTCCATACATACGATGCCAGAAAAATAAATAGACGCAGCTATACTACTTCCTCTGTTTTTTGTTTGTTTTGTTTTACTACAGATGTGGGCAGCGGGCTGACGTCCCAACACGGACTTATGAATGGGAGCATGTCAGCCTGTACTAGCTTAGCAGAAAACGTGGCACGTAACCAGAAAATGAGGATGAGGGGGTCGCCATCACGGCGCAGAGCTGTCCCTTTGATGCCATATTTATTTTATTATTTAGTACATACTGCGAACCATAAATGGTCCAAGCAGGACTATACACAGAGGCAGTCCGCTTTGCAGGGCTTCTCTCCGTTTTTAGCAATTTTCATGCTGATAGTAGCCTTCGGACAAAGTTATTTTTCTAAACAACAGTTCAGTATTACTGGTGAAATGACTTTTCGAGCTGTTCGCTTCGAAACGATGCACGGCAACGGCAGAGGCGCGTGCTCTCAGCGTGGTACACAGCGGCCGGAGCAGCTCAGTTGTGTTGCGACTCTCCACCAGGTGCACTTTTTCGGCGTGCCGCCTATCGAGCGCTGGACTGCCACAGCATGTTTGGCGGGGGTTTCTGCAAGAATACGCCCGAAAATAATTTAAAAATTGTCAAAAATGAAAAAAAAAATTCAACACTACCTTTGCAATTACCTTTCCGGTAGCAGCGGACACCATCGGAGGATTTGACAGATAAATTACGGCAATGATTATGAACAATAAATTGGTTGACTTTTTAATTCCAGGGACTAGACGGGCTGGTCGAATGAGAGTATTGGAGCCCCTCTCGTGACGAGCCCGTTGCCACTTTAATATTACCAAAAAAGAGACCTCTGGCTGGATTTCATCACTCCTCAATAATTACCCAATTGAGTGACGAAAGCGAAACCGAAGCGTCGATAGGGGCAACTGGAAGACAGCCAGAATTATGTCGCTGTTTGCGGCATCGATTGCAGTGGTGTTAGTTATGAGTAAGTTAACCTATTTGCAATATGCGTGCTCTAATGGCAAACGCATCCTGCATAACCACGAAACGCACAGATCGATGGTTGATGTAACGAAGCTTGTTCGCGCTGAACGTCTCGGAAGAGTGGGACAGTCGTGCTTTGTCGGGTTTTGGTCTCGCCGGCGAAATCGGTCGGATTTCATCACTCCGCTGAAATTGCCGGCGGCCGCTTTTTGGAAACCCCAACGTGGCAGTGGGCCGTGGGTCTCCAGTCCTCCAATTTACTCGACCGCCTTCCCCTTTTAATTATAAAAGTTAACTTCTTAAACTCCCGCTGTAATTGTTGTCATCAGCAACCCTCAGACGCCCGCTACGTACCGCGTGAAAAGTGATTATGAAGGCAACCAAAATTTGGCATTGCAGAACTTTCATAACTGGGTTCATAATCATTGTCTCCTTTCATAATCGGTTAGGCTCGAGTGATTGCACGTAAGATCGCACAAATTGATTGATTGATATGTGGGGTTTAATGTCCCAAAACCACTATATGATTATGAGAGACGCCGTAGTGGAGGGCTCCGGAAATTTAGACCACCTGGGGTTCTTTAACGTGCGCCCAAATCTGAGCACACGGGCCTACAACATTTCCGCCACCATCGGAAATGCAGCCGCCGCAGCCGGGATTCGAACCCGCGCCCTGCGGGTCAGCAGCCGAGTACCTTAGCCACTAGACCACCGCGGCGGGACTAAGATCGCACAAAGCATGCCTGGTCGACCTCTTCAATTGCTTTGAAAGTTTAATATCTGATTGCCTGCTGAGTGTAAATAAAAGATCGGCAATTGTTTTCGCTGTAAGTTTTTTTTTTTCGAAGCACAGTAAATCAGTGATGACGAAGAGGTGGAGTGCTCCGCTTACCAGCTATGCAGTTTTTTTTCCCGAATTTGGCGACGAATAGCATAAAATATATAAAGCTACGTACTTAAAATTTGTTTATCCAAATGTAGGTGTATTTGTTTTTACTCCCAATTTTAATTTGATTCTCTGCGGTCTGCATATTTTTGAATAAAATGCCTAAATTTGAACCAAAAACATTTTTTTGCCTAATTTTCAGGCCTTTATTTCAAAAAGGGGCCATGACAGAGCAGTGAAAATTCCGCCTTACTTTCTCACCACGCTTATTTATAAAACTGCTGAAGCTTATATTGATAACACTTTCTAAACGAAGTATATACTTGCGCTAACTTCAAGAAAAGAGCACGCAAGCAAAACTTCTGACGACGATTAAAAAAACCATTTCTGGTTTTTTTATACTTTCCCCACTTATTCTCCTCCACATCTTCTTTTACAATCAATAAAAACATGTTGCATAATATGGTTTCACTTGCAGTTACGGCCCGTTCAAAAGTGCCCTTGCGCCAGGATAGCCAATTGTAGATCGAACTTCCTGCCCACAAACTATGAAATGCAGGCCTATACTTCAGTTTTTTAAAAGGCAAGCAGCACTGAAATACCTGTCAACTGCAATGAGGACGCTATTATTGAAATAATTTGGTCGCGGAAGCAGCCATGAGTGCGGGATTACCGAGCAAGCAAGCGCGCACAGTTCATGTCCCGGTCTGAAGAGGGCTCGTCGAATAAGGCCTTTGCACAAGACTGAGCCCAACGTGTGGGTCTGAATATCGTATAAAACTTGTGATCAAGCTTTTCAATTGGGCATGATATTTTATGGAGTAATTATGTCTTGCTGCCGCAAATTAGCAGTAATAAACGATGTAGTGAATGATTAGAAATTCTAGTTGTACGCGTATGGTTCATTGAGGCACTGCGGCATCAAGCTGTGATGTATGAGTCAGTAAGTCTGCGAAATTTTGTGTCCTTGAAGTGAGCTTTTTGGACTTTGAATTGTATATCGACACAATAATTTTGCTTGAAGTTTGCCGCCATGAAACGCACAGCAGCAGAGCAAAGCGCGAGCACTACCGGAGTCAATCGAAGTGTGAGCAACGGAGTGAGCGCGCGGCCAGTACAAGTCGTCTGCCGCCGCCATCTGTGATGTATACTGGAGCACCCGATTGTCTATCGTTCCCTTTTGATTGGGCTCCTTTATAGTTTTCACTGAGATCAATTCGTGCAGCACAGTTTCTCTGGCTAAAGCCGCCGTTCCCTGTGTGCGAAAGGCGAGCGCTCGTAGCTTCCTGACAAGAGTTTTCGGGTGCTTCCAACCGAGAGAACGCAGTCAAACTTCAACTTCAACGTCAGTGCCTCGAAGTGTTTCATGTGCGGGCGTCGAATACGGTCGGGGAACTTGAGGTGCGGACCGCGAATCTGTGACCTTGGCCGATTGCCTCAGTTTACGCGCCAAGCACGTGCATTAGAATCTGGCCGGGCACAAGTTAGATCAGTCACCTCGAGACGCCTCTGTTTAAATATACAAGTACGTATTGTAGACGTGCTTTTGTTCGCGTTTACTTTGGACACACGAAAAGCGCAAACAATGTCTTCTACGTCTGCAATCTTTACAGCGCATGGCTGCTATGCGAGCAAGGGGCGTATATAATAGCCATGTCCTAACGCTTATGCGCGGAAGTTAATCCCGGCTGTATCGCAACCTATTCTTCTGAAGACACAAAAACGAGCCCTCCATGCTCCGCGGAACACGCCGGACTGTACGCACTTGCTTGCTTGTTATTCCAGCGTTCATGGCCGCTGCCGTTACTAAACCATTTCAAAATTGGCGTCTTCAGTGCAGTCGACAGCTATTTTAGTGCCGCTTGCTTTTTGAGAAAGTGAAGTAAAGGGCAGCATTCCGTACTTAGTGGGCAGGAAGTCTGATTTACCGTTGCCTATACTCGAAGAAGGACATTATTTGACGGACCGTAACTGCAAGTGAAACCACATTATGCAACATGTTTTTATTGATTGTGAAAGCTGATGTGCTGGAGAATAAGGGGGGGGGGGAGTATAAAAAATACCAAAAATATTTCTTTTAACCGTCGTCCGAAGCTTCCCTTGCATGCTCCTTTCTTGAAGTTGGCGTGATTATATCTTTTTATCGAAAAATGCTAATGATAGGACGCGTAGCACTTTTACAAATAAGCATACTGAGACAGTAATGCGGAGATTTTGTCGCTATGTCATAGGCGCTTTTTGAAATAAACACCTTCAAACTAGGCTAAAAAAGTTCTTAGGTCAAATTTGAGTAATTTTATTTTAAAAAATCTAGATTATGCAGAGAATCATTATATAATTGTTTGTAAGCGCAAGTACGCCTGTATTTAGCTAAACAAATGAGAAGCACATGGCTTGAATATATTTTGTGCAATTTATCGCTAAATTTAAAAAAAAACAGCCGAGCAGGTAAGCGCGGCACTCTACCTCTTAATCATTATTAATGTAGTGTGCTTCGAAAAAAAAATTCGATTTTCAAAACCGATTGCTGATCGATTTTTTTTCTACTCATGAGGCAAAAATATGAAAAAATGAAAGAAACTTAGGAGGTCGACCAGCCATGCTTTGTTCGATCTTACAAAAAATCACCCAGAGTGTTCGCTCGACTTACCACCCTACCCGCAAAACGACCAGTGCTGTAAACTGCGATCATGCAGTACAATGTAATTCAGTCGAATCGCCATTCACAGGTTCGAACGCCGCATCGGTAGGACTCGGGATTAATTTCTACCCCCTAGAGGTCTTATAGTACACGTACATCTAAGATACGCCGGTTTTCTCGCGTTCTGGCCCCCTTCCCCTTTTTCTTCGAAATGCGGATGCCCTGGCAGGGATGCGATGCGTGTCCTCGTGTTTATAGCGGCGTAACTCCGCAGCCGCTAAGCTACCGCGGCGGTTTTCGGATAACGTAATTACGCGAAGGAAAGAACATTATAAGGATAGAGGTCAAACGATGCGCTAGGCTCGAGGTAAGAGGTTCCCAATATAAATGGTGGATAGCTCAAGTTCGAACGAACGACTATTATTTCTAGCGGTAAGTCAATATTTATCGTGGAACACTTCAGGCTGGTTCGCGAACTGTCGGAGCAACGTGGCCACTTTCAGCGCTATGCAGGTCTATGGCGAAATGATGTCGAAGTTGGAGAGTGTAGCGAGTTATATAACTATAGCCATCGTTGCGTTTATGGGTTTGGTCATTTTTCAGTTGATTCGAAAAGCTCAATGTCGGTGGCTTCGACGAAATCGCGCAGTTGATCCCGCTCCGACATGACATCTGAAACTTTAATCTAAATGAAGGAGAGTTAGCACTTCATCTTGTAGCTGCACTCTAAGGGAAAAAAATAGGAGCGATGTTACTTTGTTTGATGAGTGATATTACCATATACTTAACTTTCCTTTGGAAAGTTGCGCTTCACGACTTTTGAAAAAGTGTAAAAACGATCTCCGTAAGATATTAAACGTGTATTTTAAAATATATTTATGCATGTGGCAAAGTGGGACTCAACATTAAGAGTACCAGGATTTTTTGTAGTGTTGAATATTTCAATACGTGGTATTTATTATGACTTATGTTTATTGGTGTAGCCGGGGTGGGGGGTGGGGGGGGGGTTAAGGATGGTGTTCATTCCTCAACTTACCCTCACACCCACGCATGCGCGTGCACCTATAGACTATAATTTACCGAAGACAGGTGGGTGCCACCATCTTGGCCTGTTAAGCCCATGTTTTCTTACGTGAAATAATAAAGCCACGAGGCATATACTGCACCAACACAAATGTTTTCATGCCAATGCGTGTGCCATAAAATTGTTAGTGAAGTCGATAAATAGGCAAAACACGAAGGTTAACAGCCCCTCTCACGGCACTGAATCTCATCCGTCAAATAGTCTTATATATATATATATATATATATATATATATATATATATATATATATATATATATATATATATATAATATATATATATATATATATATATATATATATATATATATATATATATATATATTCAACAAATAACCAAGCCAAGCAAAGCAAGCACAGGGGACATAATTTGTGGTTTCGGAAATAATGCAGACGATAATTCACACCTTCCGTCAGTGGGATCCAAACCATCAACCTTGGAAATGCTGTACCTATCGAGCTACGATGGAGGGTGCTCCCTCGTCCAGATTGAAGGATTTTGGGGGTGATTATGAGGACCTGATACCTGGGAGTGCTAGCCAGTGCCATTTGTAGTCCAGGTGGTGAGTGTGGAAATTACTTTTTTTTTTGTTTTGCCAGAGGGCGTCACGGGTCATGTCACCTTTACATGAGGTGGCGACTGACCAATGAAGCTCGCATGTTACCTAAGGCGCCAAGTCAGACGTGACAAGGCCTAGCTATGAAAGTGGGAAGGAATGAAAATTGTCCGAGGGTCTCATTTTTCTGCATTGTGCACAACCATTGAAACCGACAGACAGTTAAATCAATGAATTGTCTGTTGGTGTTGTTAGTTGTGCATAATACCTGAAAACGAGACAATCGGAAAATTTTTCTTCTATTTTACATGTATGCATAGTGGTTAGTGAGGGAAAAGACACTATAATTGCCGTCTCCCACGTGGGTACACTGCTCAGAGCCTGAAGGAGGGAGAGTAGGAGATAATGATAAGGAGAACGAGGAAGGAAAAATATCAGCAGTTTGCCATCATCGCAAGGCAGCATGTGTCGGGACTTTCCTCATATGCTGGCGAATAATTAAGAAAAATTTATTTCACGGAGCTGTACAAGACAGAAAAATTATCACCTACACTTTCGAGAGTAAATGTTTACCTTATCAGTTTCCCGCCTGTGTGCTGTTTGTCACCGTAGTTTTTGTTTTAGATAATTTAACTTTATTTTCCACGTGAGCCATTCGAGTATAGCATAGAAGTCCATCAGCCAGGCTTACGCCTCAAGCATATTAATAAAGTTTGGTTTTCTCTGGCTCTGTTTATTTGCTGAATAGGAGAGAAACTCATTTACTTAGTTCGCAATGCCATGGTTAAGTTAAAGGAGCACTGACATCAAATTTACTCATGCCAAGATTTTTGCACCAATGAGTAGCTATCAACTCTCTAGTAGCCATTCGTGACCTAAAACTCATCTGAAGTACGAATGAGTATCTGTAATATTGATTATTATATCCACTGTGAAACGTGATTCAAGATGGGTCGAAATCCCGCCAAACTGTAGTGCCGTCAGCGCTACCTCGCGACCACGTCGAGGCCGCTGCACAGCTGATGCTGCTTTCACAAAAAATGGTGACGTCACGCACACTGGCATTTTATCTGCTAGGAGTGCATAGAGTTTCCCATTATACACTAGAGGGAACTCTGGCACTAGTGTCCATGGGAGCTGCAACGCACGGCGCTTCAGCAAGCATGGGAATGATGGGTAGTACACACATTTGTCTAAACTTCGTACTCTGGCCTGCTTTTGGCTCCGTGTGTGTTCGTGTGGCTTAAAGCTGTTTTCTCACGAAACAAAAATAAGTAAATGTTTAGCAATTGCGCTTCACCGCCCTATTTTTTTCGAATTACCTTTCCGAATTGGGCCACGAAGTTCAAAAAGGTTGAATCTTTCAAAACAAAATCGAAACACAGCATTAAACGAAGCCGCAAGTACGATTCGCCGCCCGCAAGTACGAAGACTAGGCAAACGTGTGTACTACCCATCATTCCCATGGTCGCTGAACAATCGCAGCGCCAGAGTGCCCTCTAGTTAATTTTGAGAAACTCTATGTAGGAGCGCACGTGCAGTCAGTCCAGCTGTGTCTCTGATGATGTAGACTAAAGCCCCTCCATGCGTTTTCCGCCGGCTAGGTTAAGTAGCGTCCACTCGTACTTCCTTTCTCCCTTTAGCCCCGGCCTCGAGAAGGGGCCTCGTACTGCCACTGAAACCCAACTCGTTCGCCAACACAGGATTTACCCTGTAGCAGCTCGGCGCAAAGTGAAGCGAGCAAATGCGGCTGTTCTTCTTAAGCGTCCAGTCCCTCTGTCTATCGGCGCGTACGAAGTGAACCCACTGGTTGCGTTGAGGTTCCTGGCTTGTAAAAGCACGAAACGCCACGCAATTTCCACTCTTTCCACACCTCTACGTGCAGGTTCTCACTGCGCAGCGGTTCCCCGACATTATGGCACGTGTTGTCACTCTGAATGATCGTACTC
This sequence comes from Rhipicephalus microplus, assembly GCF_043290135.1. Lineage (NCBI taxonomy): Eukaryota > Metazoa > Arthropoda > Arachnida > Ixodida > Ixodidae > Rhipicephalus > Rhipicephalus microplus. Next base: position 301,418,063 of record NC_134710.1, read on the forward strand.
GTGCTGTGGAGCACATGTCGAATCAGTCGATGCGACACGATGAATCGCACGCATTTTCAACAGAGCAAGGAGAGCCATTAGGGAGGGCATGGCCGGGAGTCGGTTCCAAACACACTCAGATCGCTGACGTCATTGTGACTAGCGTATCGTCACTCGGGATGGTATTTGTTGATTGTATTACACAGAAAATGTAGCACTAGTGTCGATGTCGCAGGGCAGTCTGTTTTCATTTTTTCTCCTTAGCTTTGCTACGCTGTTTGACATCGAATCAAAATACCTTCCATGTGACGGATGCCATTCAAATTTGGCCAAGAAGACCTATGCACACCAAGCGATCGAATGATGGGCACATCTCGATCTTGAAATTTGATGTCAGTGCTCCTTTAGCGTAACTTCCCTATAATCACCACATGTGAAGGCGAAATCATGAAGAAATTTGAAGGGGACCTGTAAGTCATATTGTCGTGAAAATATTTCTGATAGGCCGAAGAAAGAAATGTGTCTTATATACAAAAGACTTCGTTTTTTTTAATTTGAAACTTTGAACAGAAATAAATTGTGTCATCATTATACCACTGGAATTTCGTAATGTCTGTTTGTTCGTTTCTTAGGATAATTAAAAAAATGCTACCAGAGTGAAACAAACAATACTTGTTTTCAAGCCATTGGAACACCTCTTTGATATTTATATGGCACCGTGGCAAGCTTCTTGGTAAATGCTTGTCGAGGGGCTCAGTGCAGCTATTCGGTGTACGCGCGTGGCTGTTATTATTTTCAGGTCCATATCAAATGTAGCCAAACGGAACGCGCAAGCCTCCGTAAAATGAAGAGATGCCGGAATGCGCGAGCAAAGCTTTCAAAGGGAGGGACGAAGGGGGGGAGAGGGGGAGGCAGTGGCGCTCAGCCCCATGCTGCGCTCGTCACGACTGCGGCGAGTATGCGGGCCGCCACGAAGTTGCACATTCACCCGCTGTGGTTGATCTCGCTTCCCACACAGGACAGGCAGGGCGGCTTCTCCTCGGCGGCCAAAGAACGAGGAGGAACGTGAGAAATAATAACAAAGAAAAAAGAAGGAGTCAAAAGAAGCGAAACAATTCGCGGCTGGCGGAATGGCGCAGAGCGTGTGGAGCATGACGGCCTTGATCGACGCTGGCGCGTCCAAGGTGACGCGCCGCGAAACACGACTGCTACCGTGAAGGCGCGCCCCCCACACACATTGCAAGCGGCAACAGTGGCCATGTCGGTGAATTCAGTTCACTAGCTTTGTTTTCTTTATACGCGCGCGTCGAGAGAAACAAAAGAATGCTGACCGTGCATGCGGCGCTTGGCAGTAGCGGCAGCTAGGGAAAGGCATGCCCGGCATGACGGCCTGGCGCTTCTCCGCCGAAGAGTGCTCGTGTTGACGAATACAAGTAACGCGCTCGGTAAAGCGGCATACAAGCAACCGGACGCCCATGCTATACGCGGTGGCGATAACTGATGGCGATACCCACGTAGACCGCTACAGTGTCTCGCCTCTCTCGCAGCGACTCTGACTGCGCTTCGCTGCAGTAAAAGACAGCTGCTGCATCAACGGCGGCTACGTCGATAGCGACGTACGCGCTACGTCAAGGGGGCTTTAGGGGAATACATAAGCTACGCAGGATGGCGATACCAATGCGATGTACGATACCCTGTTGAACGCGAGGAGGGAATTACAGAATGTCCAGTTAATTCGGTCATCTTTCTGTGCCCCGCTGTCGTGTTGGTGCAGAAATAATTCTGTTGCCACTCTGTTTTAGAGCTTTGTGCTGTCCTGTTTCATTTTATAAATACAATCTCTAAAGTTATCAGGAACCCACCACACCCGGCTTCAGATTGAATTCACCTGAATACAAAGTGGACGACGATTTTTCGCAACGTGTGCACTACACTGAGAGGACGTTTGGCCATGTTTTATAGTTCCCGTCGTCTCCTCATCTCCATCCAAACAACTCATGGAGAAATCACTTCGATACGACCGCTCGGCGGTTATTGTCATGGAAATTAAGAAAACGTATTCTAAACATCTCTTTTTCTCTATTTCATCAAATTGCTGCCATGCTTTCTCTCCTTTATACCCACTCCAGTGACAAGCTGTCACATCGACTGGGCTATAACTTCGTACAAAAGATGCCCCTTGTTATCCGTACATTCGTGCGGCAGATACATTTTTTATGTTGATTAAGATAAGCCCGTCATATCTGGATTACAGGCTGCCCGCGACTGCGGTCTCGTACGCTATGTTCCGCACAGACGGCAATCCTGCTGATTGTTCTCGAACGCATGGTTAAGCGTTCATGAACGTCCTAATACCTCGAGAAGTGTCATTTGTGTCTCATCACGCGTTCTCTCTCTCATACACACACACACACACACACACACACACACACACACACACACACACACACACACACACACACACACACACACACACACACACACACACGCACACACACACACACACACACACACACACACACACACACACACACACACACACACACACACACACACACACACACACACACACTCTCTCTCTCTCTCTCTCTCGCAGAATTTGTAGCAGGTTTGACAGTACGCACTTGACATTGCGCTATGTCACGTCTTGCGTAGTAACGACGAACGGACTTCGTCGCTTGAGGCAAGAGCTGGCTTATACAGTAACAGAAGGAAAACTTGAAGGGCAAATGTGAACGCTACATCACCACCCCAAACGGGAACGAATGAAGTTTGCTTCACCGAATAAAACATTTACTTTCCAATAACCGCTGTGTCGCTTCTGCTTTACAAAACTATAGTGCGTATACGCGTTACACGTGCGATCGACTCTTCAGAAAATAACAATAATTGGGAGCCCTTCGTTGAGCCGATCAATGATGATTCGCATCAGGTCACATTTGACTGGTGTTGTGGTTGCTGATTATCTGTCAATTGAAGGGCTAATCGAATAGCAGTCTCTGCAGTTAGTAAGTTTAAGAGACGGTCGCACAAACTGCGTTAAAGCTGTTATTACAGCGTGGATGTTAGGAGCTTCATTAATAACTAAACCAACTAGCCAATACTTTATACCTCGCTGACGTTTTTTAAGAGTTGCACAATGAACGTGCATAAGTGTATACCAGTTCCTGTGAACATTTTTGGTACAATTCAGAAATTTGTAGAAAGATTTTTGTCTTCATATTTCGCATTTGCCTTCGTTTTCTGTTATTTCTTTATTTCTCCTCCATTCCATACGAATTTCGGGAGAGTCCTGGCCCCTGGGATAGCCACCCACTGGCTACGGGCCTATCCTACTTCTATTCACTCGTAACGCAACAGAAGCCAGGCCTAAGCCTGCTCTCTGCCAGACTCTTTTGGGTCCTTGTTTATTGGCCTACGTTTCGTAATATTGCTAATAATCTCTCTTGCGAAATGGTGGTCTGGTTCTTGTTAGCTCGGCTCTTGCGCTTCGGGATGCTGTGTGAGCGGCGCATACTATTGATGACCACGATAACTGGTATGAAAATAGTTAGATGGGTTAAGTTTTAGCTGAGTGAAAATTGACGGTATATCACAATTTTCTAACGCATGGAGCACATTGTGTTGTGCGTGCGTGTGTTACAGGACGGCACTTTGTCTTCAACGAGCTGGCAAATTCTTCTCGGTTCACGACAACGAAACCGTCTCATTTTCTCGTTTTCCCCCTTTTTTATTTTTTTCCCGTTCCGAGCTGTCCAGGTTGCTGGCGCACGGCTACTTTTTCGGCAGCCGGCGGATGTAGGCCGCCGGGATCACGCGTCTGCACGCGGGACACGAAGGGAGCTGGTCTCGTCGCTGCGAGGCGGCACGGGCTGCCTGCTAGTCGCTTCCTCCGTGCCGTGTTGGTTTTCCGGCTGAGCAAGGCACGGCCATCGGTCTTTGTGGCACGAGCGTGCTCATTTGTGAGCGCTTCCTCCGCGTCGGCTTACAAGACCACCCGTCGCATCGACATGGCAGCACGTCGTTTACCCTTTTTTTTAAAAAAATTCTTCACATTGCTCGTCTGACATACTGTCTAGCCTCTTAAGAGTTGGTAGTCCACCGAGAGGCGGTGTTATAGAGATTTCAACTTCATGTGACCCCTTTGAAATGCGAAATTACTCACAATTATCTGAAGAGTGTCAAAAGGGGCGGGGGGGAGAAAACCGATTTTCTCGTACAGGATAATTACTTTTTCACGATACCGAAATCATTGCGCTTACCGTGAGGAAATGCGCAAGAAAAAAAAATGAAGAAGCTGACGCCACCTTGAAATTCACGCACAAATCGACGTTACGGCATACATGTAGACGGGGTCCACAAGGGTCTACGTAGTTCCTATAGTGGGTAGAAAATGAAGTACATTGCCCTCTGAAAGGGCCGGAGACATTACTTAGAAAGTTTCAAATGATTTTCCAATGTCACCAAGCTATGCAAAACGCACTTTGAAATTCATGATGTCACGCGAGGAGACTTCGGCGCGAAATTTAAAAAAAAAGGAGACATTGTCTTTTATTGTCGCCTTTGTTGCTAAAGCTATGACGGTGACGCTCACAACATTAGAACTTTCAAAGTAACGTTTATCAATCTGAATCAATTCATTGTTTCTCTTTAGTGACCCTTAACCCATGTATGCCCAGTGTCCTGCGTGTAGGACGGTGAAACTTTTCAGAGTAACTCGAATGTTTTTTTTTTTTTCTGTAGAAAAGGTAGCGCCACCTAAGGTGTGTTTATGATTCCCTGTCCTCGTTACATGCAAGTCTAGGTGATCGCTGGGCTACAAATAGCCATGTGCTTGCAGTATAGTGTACTAGAATACATTCTAGTACACTATACCTGCAGTCACAAAATGGCTATTTCACGTGTATGTAACTGAGTGCCATACCACGAAAAAAATATATAAGTAATAGAGAGTCAAATTGTTCTCGATGCTGCAGATTTTTTTGTCTGTAGTTCGTCAGTTATCGGGTGTGCAGGAACTTTCGTATGACAGTGATAGGCGCTAATGCTTTTTGTTCACGGTGTGTCAAACATAGGTGCCCTACATACAGAGTGGCTCCAAAGTCATTGTTTGAAAGAGTTTTTATTTTTAAATAATAGCCTTATTCGGTTTTCTGAGGTCGTAGAAGCAATAATTTTGGGGAAATAAATTAGTTTTGTTAATTTTTCTAAGTTTGGGCATATAGGCTACTTAAGGAAGGAAGAATAAAGAAGAAAGCGGAATGGAACGGAGGTTATAGTCAGTTCTTAAACCAGCTGGTTATATTCTGTGCTGGGAAGGGGAGTAAAAGGAATAAAAGTTGATAGAAAATAGATGCTACAAAAAAAAAAAAAGACAGCAAGCGAAGGAAACATAACGGAAAGCGAAATACCGCGGAGTGTTATAATTCAAAGTTTGGGATTCTTCATCACCCGGGGTTCTAGGACCATCCCAGAATGCACGTTATGCGCGTGCTTTTGCGTTACGCCTGAATTGGAGCGTGCCCCTTGCAGCGAGGGTCAAACTCTGCCCTCTGTCTTGAGCTCTCTTCTTCTTTCTTTTTTTTCTGTTACATTTTTGTGCTGTTGTTCCTACAAGCTATGCTTCGCAAACTGGTTCACCAGGAAGCGCTCCCGAACTATATCGATTCTCCTTAACTGAGTCCACAACGAACTCCATTATTTTCGTGAGAAAATTCAATTCTTTCATTTTCCCAAAGAAAACTTGAAGCCGCCGGGGTAGCTTTGAGGACCATGGTTGCACTGCTCACTGTACACACCGTAGTCATTAGAGCTAATTCTTTCCCATCTCTTTCTCGAACTGTTTTCAGCGTAAACTACCTCGCAATGACGTCAAGTATTCATACCTGTAAGGATTAAAATGCATGTAGACTGTACAGAAATGTCGTTCTCTTGTTAGGATCTTACCATAGAGTTCTGAGGATATTAGCACCAATTTGCTTTCAGAATGTTGAGCCGCCATTTACAGACTTACAAAGACGGTTCAGCTTAAATTGAGAACGGCGCAGCGACCAACGGAAAGGAAAATGGTAGGTGTAACCTTAAGAGACAAGAAGGGAGAAGAGTGGATTAGGGAACAAACCGGTGTTAAGGATATCATAGTTGAAATGAAGAAGAGGAAATGAACATGGGCCGGGCATGTAGCACGTAGACAGGATAACCGCTGGTCATTAAGGGTAACTAACTGGATTCCCAGAGAAGGCAAGCGGGTTAGGGGGAGACAGAAGGTTAGGTAGGCAGATGAGATTAAAAAGTTTTCGGGTATAAATTGGCAGCAGCAAGTACAGGACCGAGTTGACTGGCAGAACATAGGAGAGGCCTTTGTTTGTCCTGCAGTGGACGTAGTCAGGCTAATGATGATACGGACAACGAAAATCAAGTGGCAAGTGTATATCGAAAACCAAGATCATATTGACATCAATATATATATATATATATATATATATATATATATATATATATATATATATATATATATATATATATATATATATATATATATATATATATATATATATATATATATATATATATATATATATATATATATATATATATATTAAGGAGAGATACGTCTTTGGTGCATCGGGACGGGGAGAAATCATGCCTATATACTTGAATTTTAAATACACCCCTTAAAACTAATAAGCCCTCCTGAATGTGCCGGCATTGCCCCTGGTAATCGCTGTTTTACCCTTACTCGCACACACAGTACAGCAAAATACAAAGCACCCAACCGTTACAAAATGCTCAGGCGCCAGTGATGGTGATGACAGTAATGATGATGATGATGATAATAATAATCTCCCTTTCATTTGTATAGCTATATGAACTGTCTCCTCTGTAGGCCTCCTCTATGTACAGTTTGTTTTTGCTTGGTGTAAAGAAGCAAGAAAGTGTGCGAGTGTTACGCCATATGACATTTTCAATATGGTTGATTGGGCGAGTTTGTGATACATGATTGTTTTGAAATGAGAGCGCACTACTTAGACAGGGCCTGAAAGACAGGGACAAAGACACGGTGCTCTCATTTCAAAACAGTCCTTCTCAAAGCTGATTCCGGATCATAAAGTTGACATGACTGTATTTCAATGTCCTTGTCTTCATCTGCAACTATTTTGCATTCTTCAGGCCACTGCTTTCAAAGCCGCTATTGCTTGCTCACCATACTTGCAGTAAGCGTCCCTCAATAGTTGATGGCGGGTGCCTGCTAGCCCATTGTAGCTCACGCCGTGGCTTGGCTTTGTGTCTGCTTTTCAACTAATGAGTTATTTGACGTAAGCATGTGGGAGGTAGTGGCCAGATACTGCACCAGGGTGGCCAATCCTTCTCTGGTGAGGGAGTGCGTTCTCGGCGGTGTTTGCTGGTGAGGCCGCACCCCAGGCCTCTTAATGCAGTTCCATCAACACGCGGATTTTTTTTTTTTAATCCGGTTGGAAACTGCGTGGTACCGGGATTTGAACCACGGACCTCTTGCATGCGAGGCGGATGCTCTAACCACTACGCCATCGCCGCACCCTCAACTAATGCGATCGGGCGGGTTAGTAGATGATCACACGCGGTTAGAGACAGAGAGAACTTGATAAGGACACAATAACTTGTCAGCGTTTGCGTCAAGTTTGCGCTGTCTGCAGCATTCGTCTAGTTCAAAGTTCAGGAGCAACAGTGTACTGAGAGTTGCCACGTTCATGGCCTCCGGCACTAACGAAACAGGTGCGACTCACCAAGACCATGTGACGTTCGTCAGGTAACCAAACGTTGCGATAACTGTGAAGTGAAAGCTCTGCTATATGTTGTGTCTCCTTAAATAGGCGGCCGAAGAGACCGGTCCACAGGTCGAAACCGTGGGAAATAAAATTAAGACAACCGCTAACACTTGTCTCTTCTCTTAATAAGTACGTTTGGCTCATTGGCAAAACTTATGTAGATAGATAGATAAACAGATAGATAGATAGATAGATAGATAGATAGATAGATAGATAGATAGATAGATAGATAGATAGATAGATAGATAGATAGATAGATATAACAAGCATGTGCGTGAGCTGCACAGTCATGACTGATCTAAAGCATTGTTTTCCCGAGACACACAATGTGATCACAATGTGTTGAAGGAGAACTATAAAACAAAAACAGTGCTGCAGAATCAGCATCCAGATTTATTTATTTTGGAGATCGACATGTTGTTGGATGAAAACCTGGCCCTAAATCGTGCTCAGAAATGACCCGTATATATGAAATATGGGGAAGCTTTCCTTTTCAGTGGTAACGTTTGCGACAACGGCTGTGTTACAGTTCTAGACAGCTTCGTGGACAGTCGCTGACAGCTTAGAAGGCAGCATTGAACCCATGTTGTCTCTAGAAATGGAACTCGTCTATGTGACGAGACGCCACCTCGACGAAAGTTCAGATAAGCAAACGTGACTGTTATTTGTTAAACGTTATTTTGTGTTGAAATCTACGAAAAAATTGAGCGTTACTCACATTGAGCTTTTGGAAAAGGGTTTGCTTGTGTGAAGACGATTATTCTGGCGATATCCAAGCATTTCGCTGAGCTGCCGTCTTGTTTGGACAGCAAAGTAGCCTGCATCGTATTTGTCTCCGATGCTGTCTTCTCGAAGCTGTCTATTTTGCGAGCTACAAGAGAATTGGAATGGGGTTTAAGATGGGTATCGTCCACTACGTATAGCTGTCTACGGTGAGTATTGGAACACAACCCCCCTCCCTCCCCCGTCCCCTCTCTTACCTACTTCCCTGACTCGGTAGTAAATTACGTTGCTGCGGCCCACTGCCTGAGATGAGTTTGATAACTCTGCTCTGTGATCATTAGCGTCGTGATGACCTTAAGCCAGTGAAGCACAACGTGGCAAGCGTGACGTCATGCCACGTGATCCGCTGTGGAGAGTCGTCTCATCTCCGCTCACATGAAGCCTCGCCACTGCGGTACCATGTGACATGGTTAGTGAAACATTTGCGTTCGTAGCCTTATCAGAGCCAAGCCAGAAATGCCTTAGAGTTTGTGAGTTTTCGGTTGTGAGTCGCCAGGCTTGCACGTTTTCACAGCGAAAGCTGTGTATGGCTAGCAGAAATGAAAAATCATTTGGCAACACTGACTTTGAAAAACTTGAAAGAGCTCGTATTCGCCCGGAGGCCCGATGCTGCAGTCCGGGCACTAAAACAGTCCCGGTAGGCCGAGTTCCGGCAACTGCGTTCCAATGATCTAGCAGCCTTTCCAAGCCGTGCTGAATTGCGAGCTGGAATGCAAGCGCCGGTGGCGGGTGGATCATGGAAACCACGCCACCGAGTTAGCTCGCGACGTCAAACGTTTGCAATAACGCGCGCTGAACAAGTGGTGTTGAACAAGCGGGCATTCGCCGGGGCGAACGCCCACTTTCGGCGGGAGTTTTTCCTGCGGCACTTTCGCTTCAACTCCGATGTCTGTGTGCCTCATGTAAAACAAACACTGTACTAAAACCAAGCAAAATGTGTGTCTAACCTCTTTAAGAAGCACGAACACGTAACCAATAACTGTGAAAGGCGTCAGTGCCACGTCGGGTGGAACCCACTGCTAAAAAGCGGAGCCGCACGTTTCGGCTTTCGCTGGTTAGCCATTTGTACGGAGTGCAGGGGCGGTGATGTTTTTCTTCTTTTTTTTTTCTGTGGGCATGTCTTTATGACAAATGAAGCATCGAACTCGGCAATCTCGCGGTTTAATTTTTGAACGGTCACTAGCAGCGTCTTTCATTCTGTGAAGCAATATTGAAAGAAATTGAACGAATGAGTTTGATATGAGCTTGCTAACCTGCTGTTGGCGATGTGCTAAAATATTTTATTGAGGAGTGGTCAGCTGTTACACTATTCAAGGTTTTTGCTATGTAAAGGAATAAACAATTATATATATATATATATATATATATATATATATATATATATATATATATATATATATATATATATATATATATATATATATATATATATATAGAGAGAGAGAGAGAGAGAGAGAGAGATTTATTTATTTTATTTAAAAATACCTTACAGCCTTACAGGCCCTTGTTGCAGGGCATTGTGTAAGGGGGGTTACAAAGGGTGAGTGTCGCGACAAAACCGTGAGGAAACATCAAACTTTGAAAGCACTCAACAAAAAATAACGCGTTATATGTCACTAAAGAGAGAATGTACAAAAAGTCATTTGAAGTTACACATCGGAACATTTCTGGTGGGAGGAGAACAAATATCCGCAATACAACTTTCTAAAAAACACCTAGCACACACGTAGCCAAAAATATTTTAGAGCAGCGCGCAGAAAGCAGTTTGTTCTTGTTTAAAAAATACAGGATAATAAAGGGCGATAAGAGAGTTTTTCTCGTGTGTATAAGAACATTATAAAGTAGGAAAATGCAGGCGGTCACAAAGTGTGAAGCGATAAAAAAAAGAATAAAGAAAGAAGAGCGCGTGCTCTTTACTGAACGAACACAAGGCCCTAAGCTGTAAGCGGGAGGAAATGGAAAAAAAAAACGAATGAATTTAATTACACTGGAACGGTACAGGAGGTGCAACAAATACTTGTATAAAGGAACCAATCGAAGTGTCTATGACTGAAAGAAAGAGTGAAGAAGTTGTCTGAATTTTTCGGGGTCTGATTGATATGCAATGTCATTCGAGAGATCATTCCACAAGCGGATGACGCGAGGAAGAGCCGATGAGTTAAAGGCGTCCGTCGACCCATGTAATCGCGTGAAACTTAAGTTATTATAGTTATTATGCCACGCCCAATAATATATATATATATATATATATATATATATATATATATATATATATATATATATATATATATATATATATATATATATATATATATATATATATATATATATATATATATATATATATATATATATATATATTGCTACAACATATCTGAGAAAAGTTAACAAGCCTCTCGCGATCCCCCTTTTCAGAAGGATGTCTCGTAGCTTTCTACAAAAATAGAAGCATATTTATTGACGTGCAAGTGCACTATCCTCCTCATTACGCAAGAATTTTCGCGAGTTGATGAGTCTCGCTAAACTCTTTTCCACTGAGGCTAATCATCCCGAAACTTTTATCTGCCTTTCTCCTTTGTTGTGAATGAGACAAAACAGTGTAAAGAAAGTTCTGTCGTCATACGGTGGTGACAACCCGCGTTTTCGCTCGGCGATATGCGCCGGCATATGTGTACACTGGGCCAGTAGAAAGGGGAGACATCGCTCTCAATAAAGCGTTCGCACTTGTATGGCGAAGTGTGCGTGGTTGATTGTAGATGGAGCATTCCCCAGACCATTGCCTTTTAGGGCATAAAGACGTACCCGGGAATGCTTTCCGATATACGCCATATCTATGAAATAAATGTCGCTGAAAAATTGGGGGACCCTTAAGCTTCGCCTTTAAGAGTTGAACGCGATAGCGAAATCCGGCCCCTAGTGCGCCCTTCAAGCGCTAAGTGCATACTTATTAATCTGGGGCCGAATTCACAAAGCTTTCTCTTTGGCTACGCATTTTCTTAGCCAAAAGTTCTCTTATCTGGAGGGATTACTATAGCGCGGGTATGAATTTAACTTATTCGGCACTTAAGAGGGCAAGGAGGACACACGATAGCCGATGAAACGACAAGGAAAGAAAGAAGTGTGTGCCGGTAATATCAAGGTAGCACGCAAAGCGTCTAGCATCAAGAGTATACGATGATAGCCAATGATTTGCTGCATCTAAGTTTCAGTTCCGCGAGTGTCTGCTACAGCGCTTACGGGATGCCGCGTACGTTGTAATAGACGTTTTGGTGGGCTGTGCAAAGCCAAGCACTCGCCTTTAATTAACGACTGTGGCTAAAAAATAATTGCTCGATGGCCTTAAGCCACCGAGCAATCCATGCACTATCTCGCCAAGTACAAGTAAACAACACTCCAGGTGTACCACATAAATGAAACCACACATAAATCGATGCATGCAATGTTTGAAAATGTGCCTCCAATGTCTTCCCCTATTTAACGCGGCCAGTTACCTTACATTTCATTGAAGCTGCGCTGCTACTTAACTAATTCGGTGCAATCTAGCATGGTATAGTGGTGAACGTAAGGGTGTTTTGTACCTATAGTCAAAGGTAGCCTTTGTTACAATATTCTTATTACAAGACACAAGAGCGACTTTGGTGCCTGCAGACGAATTGTGCGGAAATAGATAACAGCAGTAATCAAATGAAATTGTGAGCGCAATTTCGCTGGTTCCATGCACCGCAGCATTTTTATAAAGCCGGAATGCGAGAACGTGAATACGCTTACGCTTAGGTATATGTCTACGTAAAATGAGGGAGACTCGTCGGGAGGTGTCTCAGTGCTATGGCTTTTCACAAAACATGGTGCAAATATTTCGCCCAGCGTTGTTTGAGTGCGCAAACGAAGCAAGGGACGTGTATACGAGTCTTGAGGTCGAGAGACGTTATCACACGTGCGAAAAGGATGAAAAGAGAGAAAGAGACTCTTGTGTCGGCTTCGCGAAAGCTTGAAATTGATAGATAATAAAGACAATTTTATGGCCCAGCAGACGTCAGGGAAAGTCTCCGCAAAGCAGGGTCAGATGCTCGGAGAGCATAAAAAGGTGGAGTACGCGTTATATGAGAGTGATAGCCACTCAGAAAGCGAGATGAAGTGTGACTGTCCTTAGGTGTGAGAATCAATGCTAATTAGGAGAGTTGAAATAATGAGCCAAAACTTTCCTAAATAACGATAATGGAAGCAAACTGAGCATTCATCTAGTGAAAGTGACACTAGTGACAGTGAACTCATAATAGTTGATTAGCGTTGTCACAGGCCGATATATATTTTTATTTTCTCATCCATATTTGGCAAACTATGAGAAGGTAGCGTACGTTAGAGCCGGCTATCCCAACGTCATGACAGTAATGTACAAGAATAAATAGCGCACGGTTATACAGTCACACGTAGCGGTTTCTATCTTCTAGTAACCTTGGGAAAACGCATTTTAACTATTTTTTCCATTTTTGACAAAGTTCCACTGGACGTTTTTGCATTTGGCTTCATTCGAAGAAACTACGATATATCAGCAATAGGGCGAATGCAAGCACCGCTGCAGTGGACGAGCGGTTACAGCGCGCAACTACAATCTAGGAGGTACTTGGTTCGATTCGCAGAATCACTGAGTACTTTTTTTTTTTTCAAGAGGTTGCCCGGCCTGACATTATGCGTGGTGGCGGGTACTAATTTTTTGAAAAGTAGGCTTTCGCACTTGCTTCTTTCACTCCCATTTTGACCCAAAAGCGCTGTACTGTGCTCCTTCAAAAATTAAACAATTCAGGGTTCATAATTTTCTCCTCCATCCTCTCTTATCGCAAAAGTGTCAAGTGCTGAAATACCAATATCATACCTGGTATATTACTTTTTACGTGTTTGGATATTCGACCAGCAATCAGTCTTCACGGTGTTTTGAAGAAAATCTACACATGCAGTGAGCTAACTGCTTGCAGCCAAGTTGACTGCCTTTGTAGGGACACGCTTTCGTGCTAATTTGGTGGGCATCATCACATGCAGCAAGACCCAAGAGCACGGACAGTTAGAGCTGATGCAAACAGAGTGATTAGTTTGTGTCTTCTCTCCCGCTATTTGTCATGCTGCACGCTTCAGTGTAATGTCGCTGTCAATGGTTAAAATGAACTATAGCAGTTAATCGAGTTCTGCTGAGAGGGTCCCGTATTGTCCAGAATGGAACAGAACAATGGCAATTGAATTTGTGTGATAAAGAGATACCCTGCTTTTGGTTAATAGAATAAATTTCTAAACTGAAGTTTATTTTTTATTTACAACAGTTCCAGTGCAGATGAAAAGTGCATGGACAAAATTCGTGTATTCAGCTTGACTAGGTTTGTGACCTTAATTGTAATTGCGAACCGGTATCACAGTCTGCATAACTATCACACACATATACAACCACAGGTGATAGCTTGCTTATTCTGATTAAAATTGAAAGGTTGAAATCGACATACTCAATCAACGCAATGTGTATGAGATATGCCATGTAGAGTAGCTATGCTCTAAACTAATCTTCGTAGGTTCGTTCCATTTTACCCAATTTTTTGCCCAAGACTGTAGGTTGGTAAATGAAACAACTTCTTCGAACACACATATTCTGTGTAAGGTTACATTTATTTTTATGCAGTACAAAACAAATTGAAATGTGTAATGACTCAAAAGAGAAATAAAGACAAATAACTAGAAAAAAATTCAGCCAAATCATAACCAAGCTTACTCACCAATGATAAACGGATTCTCATTTAAAACATACATACATACATACATACATACATACATACATACATACATACATACATACATACATACATACATACATACATACATACATACATACATACATACATACATACATACATACATACATACATACATACATACATACATACATACATACATACATACATACATACATACATACATACATACATACATACATACATACATACATACATACATACATACATACATACATACATACATACATACATACATACATACATACATACATACATACACTCAGGTGTAAATATTAAAATGAATGGCTATAAAACAATAATTCTAATATACTCATTTTGAATATACTACAGAAAGTAACTTACGAGAGAAATCCACCGGCACTGTTATGTCTGAACACACTGTTTCTCGAACCATCTCGCAAAAGCTTGATGCATAGTTTTCCGCTGCTGCCCAGTGACAAGCAGTTTTTATAAAAACACAAGAATAAAGCCCTTGACAATGTCATGTTAAAGAAAAGGGCTGTGCATCAATATTTTGTACATGTCTGCAATATCACTCTGTTTATTCACATAGCTTGGCTCATTCACAACCCACTAACAAAGCAGGTTAGGACACTTGGGCTGAAAGTTGGCACAGCGCGAGTGAATTCTAGACAAAACATGAATAATACAATTATAAGCTACTAAGCTCCTTGGTGCAAACAGTGTTTATATTGACAGCTATAGGTGTCATTTCGTTTCCCCAAAACACTTCTCAAAAGTAGAATCAACTTTATTTAACTAAAAGTTTCTATTCAGGCGCGTCGTGGTGGCTCAACGGTGGAAGCGACTCTTTCGGCCAAGAAAAAAAAAAGACCAATTATTTTTCCAGTTCGTGAATTCACCCCATGCTAACATTGAGGCAGCTGGTAAGAGTGCTTTTGGAGAGAGGAAACCACCACATTCCCACAAGTTGTGGCCTTGGGTAGCTACTTCACTTGGACAAAAATGATGAAAAACACTCCTCAAGAAGACTTCAAAGTTTGCACATCAACACAGTTCCCATACTGCTGTCTATTAGTCTGCTTGAAAAATATTGAGTTTACTGGTGGGCAAAGACTGTACACTATGTGAGGTGATGCTCCAGTGCACTGCATGTATGTCTTGCTGCTGGCCTCAACTGCGATGTTTCTCAGCACATATGTGTAAAATAACAACTAATACTATGCCACTGCAAAGTAATTATGTGTCATTTGCATGAAACAGGGACCACAATAAAAGAACATAACAACATTTGCCTTCACAAAGTTCAGAAAATGTAAATAAATCTTGACAGAGTTTTCACAGTTCATCTGAGGATAGTAATATTGGTTGTAAACACATTCTTACTTCCACTAACAAATTATATTAAGATGCCAGATTCAATATTAGAGTATACCAGCACTTTTGTAAGGCTAAAAAATTGTACAGGCACCTATAAAAACACAAGCGAATGCATGCTTTAGCTACACATAAAAATAAATACTTTTATTTCTAGTCTGAGTAGAGCTGCATAGATGATAAGTCACTTGCATTACGTTATGAACAAACCTATCTGAGCAAAGTATACATTTAAAAAGTTACACTTACACAGTAGAGAAGTAGACTGTTGAAGGACGGACAGGCAGTGGGATAATACCCAAGCACTAAAATATACTGTTAAGATATACTAGGAGTAGTGATGATCCTCTTCCTTCCAAATAAAATAATCCACATAGATTCACTTCCCAGAGCTTATACACTCATGTCATCATTGGTGCTATACAAATGAGTGTACACTGAAGGATTATATCGACTAAGTACATGATTACTGCATCCATGGCTTTACTTCTTGTACTACAAAGAATGCAAACACAGTTACCATTGGCGACCATAGATGCTGTGATTTCTGGCATGTAAATGTAGAGGCACGCAGGCACTTAACACACATGTTAAAAACTTCAGCTCAAAAATATTTGCCCACTAACACTACAGCAGCCTTTAAATTAGTGTCATAGTTTGGTATCTTCCATGCAAAATTTAAATAATTTCGAATGCAAGAAATTGAACAGCTGAATAATGCACTGCTAAGAAGTTAAGCAGCAGCTGCTCCTGACATCACATTGTGCTCTTTCTGCTGTTGTAAACTTTGAGCAGGAGAACAGTCACTGGCAGTCCCTTTACACTTGTTGGTCTTCTGTGCTCTGTTCTTGATGCACTGTACATGACTGTGGAGCACCAAACCCCTTGTTAGTGCTGGAACTTAGAAAAATACAGATCATTGTTACAACCATGCTACATGCAAGAGTGTATAGTTGTCTATTATGTGCTCATATTTACAGATATTGTATTTTCAGAAGCCAATGACAAGCCTCAACACACACACACACACACAAACAGTGAAGACTGAAAATATATTTAATATGATACAAGAGCAAAACTACAATGTTATAGATGAAGGCATGAAACTTCTGCCAGACATAAAAAGCCAATAAGGTTTCTTCTATTTTGACTTTACATTAGGTGCGAGAAGCAGACCACAAATAAGTTCACTAAGAAACACAAGTTAGACTGCATTACAACACAACAGCCAATGTTCATAACTTTAAGGCTGTCTAACATAGCTAGCTCACCGTACTGCGTATAGGAGCAAATGGGCAGTCTAGAAGACACAAAGATTTTGTGTATTATGAGTGTGCTTGTTGCTGACATCTATTATTCTAAATGAACAAAACCTTTCAAAAATGCACTTCATCGGGGGAAATAATCATACGCAAGAAACACAACGGGTTCCTACAGGTGCCACCAACACTCACCATTATTGTTGATACCAGTGTCTTGCCGGATGGATATGCTGCGTCCTGCACAGAACAGCAAAGGAGCGCTCTATGACTTGGATTGCATGTGTGCTAGCTGCATCGCTCTGCTACTGAAATAGGCTAGCCACAGACAGAGAAATGAGAAGCCATGGCTTTGAAACACACTTAACGTCACCTTAAGAGATCAACAATGCATACTTAGGTCAAGTAAAATTTGTAGAAAAATATATATCACTATGCAATCGTGGTGAACATGTTCGGCTGAAACACAAGCAACAGCACTGAGAGAGAAAAAGCTACATTAGGTAAAAAATGCAGTTACTGGCCCTATGTCATCTGAGGCTTCTTCAATAGGTCTTTCTCCTTGCAAGTTGTGAACAGCCAGGCAGTTTTCACCCACTTGCTATTTCCTTCTAGAGCACTTGATCCACAAAAGGAGTCACAAGCTCGAGAGCTCAATAAGGAATCAAAGTATTTGTGCTCGTTTCAAAGCACAAGCTTTTGAGTCTCAGATTATTGGAGTTTCATTCATAAGCTGCAGGCTTTCAGCTTTCAACATTCTCAATTATCTTGCAATTTAGTTCTATATATGTTGCATAAGAATTATGTGTAAGAATATTACAGGTATCCACTGAAAGCAACCATGCTTGGGTTTTCAATTTGTGCACAGTAAGTGGTGTTCACGTAATCGTATGTATTAAAGAAAAACTAACCTTGCAGCCAGCCGTTAGGCAGTTTTGAGCGCTCGAAGCTCCCAAGCAGATCACAGTCCTTCCAGATGAGGCTGCCATGCATGCTTCCATGCCACATCCGCTGAATGATAACAGTCCCAGCAGTGACATAGGCTTGCACAGTTAGGAAAAACGTGTCCTTCCTATTTTTGTACAGGTGCTCCAAGTAATGGTGAGGATTGACGTGCCAGAATGTGCAACCGATGCATCACAGGACCTTAACAAACCAATCTCTGCGATCTGTGAAGAGCCAAAAACGAGATATTTAAAAACAATCATTAAAAGCACTCACTTCTAATACTTATTTGAGGAAGCTATCACTTCGTTAAAGGGACCAAAATCTGCTATATTCACTTTGAAATAAACTGAAGCCTCATGTAAAATTTACGTACCGCAATATATATGTCCTACTGAAGTATAGTACCACCACAGTGGTAATCGTTTATAGAACTAATTTTCCAAAATAACATAAATTTTTTAAGTGCAACCTGGCTCCTGAAAAATAAATTCACATTAACTTTCCAACTATCAAACGTGGTCAATCGACAGGCCCAACCTTATAATCAAACAAGAGCTCACTTGTATCAAATCACAAAAAACTTTTTATGTATTTGCTCCATAATATATGTATGTATATAACAGTAGTAGTAAATTTTTCATGCTTCAACTTACCATAGAGAAACATTACATCTGATGGGCTTAAAAATTGCACACGTTATAGAACTGCGTGAATTATAGTACCGGTGAAATTTAGTTCTGCAAGGTGAACTCACCGATGGCAGAATTTAGTAGCCGTCGGTGTCATGAGGAACCAAGTACGGCCAACAGGCAAAGGGCATCTGCAGACTGGAAGCTGCCAATGACAGCAATGAAGGGCTGGCCAGGCGTGCACGTCCATTGATAAAGTGTAAGAACTGGCCATGACCGGCTGTTGTCAATTGAGGCTCTAGTGCCGTGCAAAACGATGGCCAGACGAACTCGGAAACCTGTAGTTTGGCGATATTGGCCTACAACTTCATCCAAAGCAAGGCACCGGTGAAATCTTTGTTTTTTCTGGGGCCGAAGGGAAGCTTGACGTTCACGGGCTCTCGCTGTCACATAGAACTCTCAAGTTGTAACTGAAGAACAGTCTAGGCGCGCTTCCAAAGTAACACGATCCACAACAGAGTGTAGCATCTCGCAGCTTTGGTTGATCACATCACAGCGCTAGGACTATGGTTATCACAAAAAGGAGAAGTGCCGACTTAATAAACAAAAGCGCCAAGCTGCCCCACCACAACTTCGCAGGGCAAAACAGTTATCAACGCTCTCTTTCAATTTTCAGTCACACGAGCACAGCTTGTTCACAAGTCTTGGAACGTCAACACAGCACCACTGTTCACAACGAACATCGTTTCACACCCGAACAGTACATTGCTCTGAAGTAAATAGAAGCGTACGGGCTAACTAGTGGCGAAGCAAGAACCGAGCGCGTATAGTTCATACGTTTCCGTACGTACTTGGGGTCACTCAAGTAACGTGTCAAAATGCTGTCAATCCAAAATGTCGCACAGCACCCAACTGAGAGACTGGAAAGTCAAGCGAACAAACTGTTACCGGCACACAAACACACATTGCAGGCTTCTCGAGTGCTAGTTGCCGTCGATACATCGACGCCGATCCCCGCTTGATAACCACACCGACGCACAGGCTTCGCTGCGCTTCACCGTACACCATTGCACTGACACAGCTTTCCGCACTGCTTACACGCACCGAAAGAGCTGCTGTAATCACAACACATCCGGTCAAACGCTGAAGTAACTCGTGCGAGAAGCATTTGCTGAAAGTCGCACCGACCGATATGCTGTTTACGACGCCTTGTTGTTTTCGACAACTGCACCGCACGTAAGAGAGCTCTTAGAAAGTACTTGCACTATTTTCACGGCGTGAAAAAAATTTCTCTTATGTGTGAGGGGGGTGATATGACGAACAAGACAGGCGTGCCAGATGAAAGAATTGTTTTGGCAACGTCACGGAGTGAGCTGATGTAGAGGGTATTGCTTCACAACCAATCACAAGCTGTGCCTGTTGGCCAAGCCGTCGTCTGCTCGCGTTTGTCGTCTGCTTCGATCAGAGCATGCGACAGAGACTTCGCCTTCGCAACGCTATTATTCTCAGGTCAAGTGGTCGCTGCGTCGCACAAAATACATGTCAGTGGCTCGCTCTACCTTTGAATGATGTTCGTGCACCAAGTTAAATGGCTGGTAATTGACGCAGGGATGAATTCAGCGAAGGTTTGCTCCAGAATCGTGAGAATTTGCATATTTTCGGTGTCATACAAAGTTACTAGGGTCGTTTCATTCTGATTACTTGCCATAATATCATGGTCCATATCGGTGTCTGAACAGTGAAGGTGAAGATGCATGATTTGTTTGTAGTTCCATGCGTAATCACGCGCACCCCTAATACGCTTTGGTTTACAAAGTACGCTTTGTTCCAGATCGTCCCAAAGTGTATCGACAGCTTTATTTCAGAGATCACAACCATTGGACAGTTAGAGCCAATGAAAGTACACTAGAGCACAAACTTTAGGAACCACTCACTGAAAACTTCCTCTCATTTTTATTTCCAATAGCGTGCAAAGAATGTGCTCCCATTAACCTCTTTGGTGGTAATTTCCACCAATAAGGCAAGGATCTTGAGTCGCACTTTTAATTGGATGAGATGGGGCGCAACACAACAACATAACAAATAAGGTTGATCCTATGTCGCGTTCGAATGCACCGACCATTCACGTATCACATTGATTTTCATCCAACCACAAATCTTTACATGCGTAGTTTTATGCCATTGACGCCCAATAGAATTCTTCAATTACTGCGACTTCGAACTTATTGGACGGGGTGGTTGTCAACACCATCCACTGCGTACAAGGGAAACAACACGCGAAGCTCAAAGCGCCGAAAGAAATAAAAACGCACCAGCAGTCATCAGGCAGCCCTTAATGGGCATGAATTAACTCAAAACCAGCCAGGGCACCAAAGTATACCGCCGCGGCAGCAGGTTCGAAGTAGCCACATTGTTCCTAAGAGTGGTCCGGACCACTCTTGGGATTTTCTCTCTGCCATGCTGTTTTTACGCACGATTTCGCTTCGTGAATCCACTTACGAGCACTTTTCGGTGACGTAAGCAAATATAGCAACTGCATCACCATCGCTGACATGTTCCCGGGCAGTCACAGCGCGCTTTATTTGCAGCGGCCGATGTGAAAACTATGGCCTCTTACGACGTTTTTTTGTTTCGTGAATCGACTTACGCAACAAAATTTATCTTGCGCAAAAATGTTTTCGTAAGTGAGTTTTGTGAATCCGGGCCCTGTTTTGTTACACACACACACACACACACACACACACACACACACACACACACACACACACACACACACACACACACACACACACACACACACACACACACACACACACACACACACACACACACACACACACACACACACACACACACACACACACACGCACAAACGTAAATGACCTGGGTGGAACATTTCGTTGCCAATGTTGTGGTCATTATTAGCAGGCCTTCATTGCGGCGTTTCTCATAATCGGCTCGTGGCTCGGGGCATAAAACCCTATAGGGTTTTATGCCCTATAACAATATCTTAGATAATATATCATAGATATATCATAGATATATATCATAGATATCATAGATATAGAATAACAATATCTATAGATATTGTTCTTCGGAGGAATTAAATATTCACTTATCTGCTTGTGGCATTTGAAACTACATAAGCTGAAACATCAGAAGGTGATATTACAACCAATTGGCGTCTCTCATAATCATATAGTGGTTTTGGGACGTTAAACCCCACATATAAATCAATCGATATTACAACCGAACATAGTTTATTTGACAAAACAGGCTCATATTTGCACTCATTTGAAGAAATTTGAGGGGAAAATGTGCGTACAAATTTTCTTCGAATATAAATTTGTCTTCACTGATACTTTTCGAATTCTGAGCGTTTAAGAAACAGAACATTTTTAACAGCGGATCTATTAAAGCCTCTTCAGACCCCACGTACATTAAAATGCACATTTATTTTTTTGTTTTCCAAATGCCCGCTGTTATTAGGGCCACTATTCTTGATGCAATATATAGTAAAATCCATGTTTTTCCGCTTTCAAAAATCAACAAATTCTAGTAAGTGTGAAATTACTCAGTAATAATGCGGTTATTCTTTAAATTGTTATTTCAATACACTTAGGAAGAGTGCAGGAGTAATACCCGCTCGTATTCTGACCTTAACAGGGCATCTTTTTTTTTTCACAAGCAGTTTTCTTCAAATGTGCATTATAATGCACACTCAGTCTGAATGGGTGCATTTGCATGCGTAGGTTCGCCAATCTTATGCGGCTTTTATTAGGCTTTTTACCATTAGGCTTTGGCGTTTACTTCATTTAAGAGTATGCAAGAAAGAAGTGAAATGTCTTCTTGAGACAAGACCAGCATCTAAATTTTGGAGCTGGCATTGTTGCACGATGAGGCTTCTCTTGATCACTTCCAAGTGTCGAAAGACAAGTGTGGTGGAGAATTGGACAGTGAATCACCGCGTAAGCTGTTGAAAGTAAAGGTGCCAAGAACTGCTCAAGTAAGCCACATGTTCGAGCTCGTGAACCAAATTCCAGGATCTTCTCAGTGACGCCCAGTATGGTCTCAGTAAAAAACGTTTCGGTGTACCGCGTACACCTTTCCTTAGCATCCCGTCTGCCTAATAATTCTAAAAGGAGTTCCACAACAAATAAATATACTCTTCGAAGGAAAGGTTAAATTTTCTTTAAGGCGAGGGCTGTTCATATCCTACGCCTTGTGACACAGTGTGCACAGGGTATGCAAAAGCTGTTTGCCGTACAGTCACAATTGTTTGCTGGTAATATACGGTAGGTGTGTGCATTCCAAGATGTGTTTTGATTTCACCTCTGCAGCCACCACTTCACTCGGGTCTGAGGAAGATACGACTGTGCCTGACGACAGATGAGTGTCCGCGTCACTTGTCAAGCTTCGGTTCCCAGATACACCCATAGATCACGTAACTGCATCGGTCGCGGACGAAGTGGTAGGCGCACACTGAAACGGTGAATTGCGGCTCCAGCGTGTACACGTACACGTGCTAGCCGCACCGCAGGGCCTCTACATGCGCTAGCTGCGCAGCCGAACCGCACGTGACGGCACACCTGCCGCACGCAAGTGGAGGGTGAAAGAGTGTCGCTGATTCGCTTGTTCGCCTTCCACTTGCGGGTGGCAGGTATTCCGCCACGTACAATGCAACCGTGCAGCTAGCGCGTGTACAAGCCTAAAGTATAGGAAAGGCGGGTGTGGCAGAGGCTGCCACACCACCTTTTCCGTGCATCACTGCAAGATAAATAACGTAACAAAAATGAGCAGATCCCACGTACAGTGGGAATTGATGATATGCTAAGCACGAAGGAGGAATGCTCATATGTCACTTTGAAATCAACACATTGTTACGAGGTGAACGTGAATTAAGCCATACATGACTTCCATGTCATCAGTATCATGTTTGGACATGTTATTTAACTTTGTCGTCTATTCAAGCCACGGGATAAGAAATTCGGTACAGGTAGAGCTAGCGAAACGGCCGCGAGCTTGCTGTGAGCGTAGCAGATGTAGTCATGTGTTACATGACACGCATGCCTTGATTATCATGTTTAGACGTGTCATTTACATTCGTCGTCTATTGACATCACGTGATGTCAAATGTAGAATATGTTGAGCTAGCAGACGGCTGCGAGCACGCTATGAGCGTAGCATCCAGTCATGTTTTACATGACACGCATATCATGATTATCTTGTTTTGACGTGTCGTTTACCTTCGTCGTACATTCACGCCAGGTAATACCTAATTTACTAATGCGGAGTTAGAGAAACGGGCGCGAGCGTTCTATGAGCGTAGCATGTAGTCATGTTTTACATGACACTCATGATTATCATGTTTGAAAGTGTTACCTTCGTCGTCCATTCACGTCACGTAATATCGACTTTGATATATGGGAAGCTAGCGAAACGGCCACGAGCGCATCATGAGAGTGGTATGTCGTCGTGTTCTTACATGACACCCATGTCATAATTATCATGCTTGCCGCAGTCATACTCCTTCGTCAACCATTGACGTCACGTAACACTAAAATTGGTATATTTGAAGCTAGCGAAACGACCGAGAGTGCACTATGTGCGTAGCATGTTGTCTTGTTTTACATGACACGCATGTCATGATTATCATGTTTGAACGTTTCATTTACCTTCGTCGTCCGTTCGCGCCACGTAATAACCAATTCGGTATATGTGAAGCAAGCAAAACGACCACCAGCGCATCATGAGTCTGGCATGTAGTCATGTCCTTACATGACCCGCATGTCATGATTTCTACGTTAGGGTCTCTCCCTTGTGTTCGTCATGCAGTCATGTCATGCCATTATTTTGCAACATGTCATGTGAACGAAACCATGGTGCACCGCAAGAGCAGCAAGGCCTTGAAATGTAAATCATGACATTCATGACATACAAGTCATTATTTTCATGTTATGACTAGTAATTTATGCTCGATCGTCATTCAGTCATGCTATGCCATACCATTTTTTGGTATTGATATCATTATCGAGAATTGAAGAGAATTGAACACGCTCTGAAAAACGGAAGAAGCGTCAAAGCAGTGAAGAGGAAACTTGGGATAGGCAAAAGTCGGATGTATGCACTAAGGGACAAAGAAGGCAAATAACTACCAATATGGATAGGATAGTTAAAATAGCGGAGGAGTTTTACAGAGATCTGTACAGTAGCCGATACAACCACGACCTTAATACTATAAGAACTAGCAGTAACCCAGATGACACCCCACCAGTAATGATAGAAGAAGTCAGAAAAGCTTTGGAGAGCATGCAAAGAGGCAAAGCTGCTGGTGAGGATCAGGTAACATCAGATCTGCTGAAAGATGGAGGACAGATTGTGTTAGAAAAACTAGCCACCCTGTTTACGAGGTATCTCCTGACGGGAAGGGTACCAGAGTCTTGGAAGAACGCTAACATCATCTTAATACATAAGAAAGGAGATGACAAGGACTTGAAGTATTACAGGCCGATCAGCTTGCTCTCTGTAGTATACAAGCTATTTACAAAGGTAATTGCTAACAGAGTAAAGAAAACATTAGAATTCAATCAACCAAAGGAACAAGCAGGATTTCGAACAGGCTACTCAACAATTGACCACATTCATACTATCAATCAGGTAATAGAGAAATGCTATACAATCACTATACATAGCCTTCATAGATTACGAGAAGGCGTTTGATTCAGTAGAAATATCAGCCGTCATGCAGACACTGCGGAATCAGGGCGTAGATGAAGTATATATAAACATTCTGGAAGAAATCTACAAGGGATCAACTGCTACCATAGTGCTTCATAAAGAAAGCAACAGAATACCAATCAAGAAGTGTGTAAGGCAGGGGGACACAATCTCGCCAATGCTATTTACCGCATGCTTACAGGAGGTTTTCAGAAGCCTAGAATGGGAACAGTTAGGGATAAGAGTTAATGGAGAATACCTTAGTAACCTGCGCTTCGCCGATGACATTGCATTGCTGAGTAACTCAGGAGACGAATTGCAACTCATGATTACGGAGTTAGACAAGGAGAGCAGAAAGGTGGGTCTTAAAATTAATCTGCAGAAAACGAAAGTAATGTACAACAACCTCGGAAAGGAGCAGCGCTTCGAGATAGGTAATAGTGCACTTCAAGTTGTAAAAGACTATGTCTACTTGGGGCAGGTAATAACCGCTGAGCCTAACCACGAGATTGAAGTAACTAGAAGAATAAGAATGGGGTGGAGCACATTCGGCAAGCACTCTCAAATTATGACAGGTAAATTGCCACTATCCCTCAAAAGGAAGGTATATAACAGCTGTATCTTGCCGGTACTTAGCTACGGAGCAGAAACCTGGAGACTTACAAAGAGGGTTCAGCTTAAATTGAGGACGACGCAGCGAGCAATGGAAAGAAAAATAGTAGGTGTAACCTTAAGAGACAAGAAGAGAGCAGAGTGGATTAGGGGACAAACGGGGGTTAAGGATATCATAGTTGAAATAAAGAAGAGAAAATGGACATGGGCCGGGCATGTAGCGCGTAGACAGGATAACCGCTGGTCATTAAGGGTAGCTAACTGGATTCCCAGAGAAGGGAAGCGGGTTAGGGGGAGACAGAAGGTTAGGTGGGCAGATGAGGTTAAGAAGTTTGCGGGTATAAATTGGCAGCAGCAAGCACAGGGCCGGGTTAACTGGCGGAACATGGGAGAGGCCTTTGTCCTGCAGTGGACGTAGTCAGGCTGATGATGATCATTATCGAAACGGCCAGCATAGCTATAGGTCGTATGTGGATAGATAGATAGATAGATAGATACATACGCTCAAGGTCGCCGAAGTTCACTGAGAAATGCCTCGCAATTAAACCAAATCTACACCAAGTCACAAAATATCCCAAGTAGGGCAACCCGGGAAAACCGTAACTTGGCTGTTTACGCAGGTTTCACACTTGTCGGGACAGGGGAGATCTTCATTTAGAACTGATAACACAACGTCCCTCAGGATTTCAGTTTCATTATGAAATTAATAGATGTCACTGAAACGAAGCCTGACCAACCTTCGTATTCAGTTTGGCATTTCCGATAATTTGTCGTGTCAGCGTTCGTTATGATACGGTTCAACTACAGTTAATGTTGGTACAGCCAAAAAACAAAAACGAAAAGAAAACAGAAAAAAAAGAGGAGATCAGAACCGACACAACACGAGTGCTGTGGAAATATATCAATTCTAAATCACCATATAGCCCAAGAAACCATTTTATGAACAACAGCACAGTGAAAACATGCAACTTTCATTATTTATTTATTTATTTATTTATGAAAACTACGACACTCAAATAGAGTTTTACCAGAGTGGATATACATTTGTTGTGTTTACAAATAGCAAACAAAGAAAAAAAACAGTAAAAGTACCTACAGGTTTTCAGAGGGTAGAAAAAACACAAAAAAGACGATAATTTGAAATAAAGGGCATACAATAAAACCAAATCAGATCTATATTTAAGATGACCACTGGTGTAAAATAAACACTAGAATGATTGAAACAAACAGCACCAGTACATGTATAGTGATGTATAGTGTTCACACACTCATTGCTGGAGGTTCGTAGGAAATATATATATATATATATATATATATATATATATATATATATATATATATATATATATATATATATATATATATATATATATATATAATGAAAGATGCCATTCTGTACAGCACTGTTATATTTATTTTAAAAAAAACGCGCGCAACTTTTTTTGTAGTGAATCTAAATTGGTTATGTCATGACAAATATTACTTCTTGCAACGTTAGAAAAACCTCTTTAATATCATTATGATATCTTCACTCCAGGTAGAGTATCTCACCTACAATCCCCGCAGCATTACAGTCGTTAGGTTCACAGCATGGTTTGGACAGCTGAGCTTCTTCCAAACGTTCACCAACCAATGATTACTTTCCGCTGAAAGTTGCGAAAACGTTACCTGCAAGCTATTGCGACAACATGGCGTGATATCGCGAGAGAATCCGGCCTCCACAGAAGTCCCGCTCACTCAAATGAACGTGCACTGCGAAATTTAGACAAGATAGGTTCAATTTTTCACTTGCGCATCGCTTACTTCTCTACAGCGCATGTAGTTTTCTTTTTATTGAGCTCGCGAGTGTTTTTATTACGCATATAGCTTTCTTTATTCATCTCACGAGTGTTTTTATCAAATGAACTTTCAGTGCGAAAATATGTATATTTAAGCCAGCTTATACCTGTTTTTTATCCAAAGTAAATTTACTGAAGATTAAGAGTGGGCTGGAGAGCTAACGCCTGTCATGCCAGTAGAATGAACGGTCACTTACCGCAGTGCTTAAAGGCAAAAGTGTGCAACTAATACACTCTACCCTTCCTACCGTAACAGCAACTTGGAATATAGCGAATAAACGAAGTTAAGCACCAGACCTCATGCGATGCAGTGAAAAACGATGCGGTAAATATTAGGAGATAGGGACACAGCAGAGTAGATCATGGAACAAACAGGAGTTGCCAATAGCAGTACTGCGTTTAAAAGAGAAAAACATTATGCCTGGACGTTGTGCGTCGGGCAGATATTCAAAAGCAGTGTTGCCAGGAATATTTTTTGGGGAGATGGAATGGGACTGGGGAGGCAGTCCTACCTGCTCGATGAATTTTCGTGTTTGTTGGTATGTATATATATGTATATATATATATATATATATATATATATATATATATATATATATATATATATATATATATATATATATATATATATATATATATATATATATATATATATATATATATATATATATATATATATATATATATATATATATATATATATATATATATATATAGAGAGAGAGAGAGAGAGAGAGAGAGAGAGAGAGAGAGAGAGAGAGAGCAGAAGGATGTCGCCCTGATTATATGTATATGCAGGAATATAGTAATAACGAGAAGGCACAAAGCCTGCTCTGTAGGTCGGTTGTTCTTATTTTCCCGTCGTCTTTTTCTTGATCGCCCTAGCCGATCGCGCGTCCGAGATCAGCCGAGTGCCGCTCTTTTATCGTTACACTCGGCCTTGCTGCAAGTATGGCATCCTGTCAGCAATGTCTGAGCCATCTCGGGCACTTCACCGTCATCTCTAGCAATGACGTCTCTGGTGCTGCTGCCTGTACTTAGGTGGTCAACCTTTCAAACACATCTCTAGAGGGCGGAGTTCACAGTGCAGTAGTGGTCGTAGCACGCATAGAAGAGAGTATTGTTGGCACAGCTTGGTCAATGGTTTGCATCCCACTTTGCGCACTGCGCCGACAAATAATGCTTGCACAGCGAAGAATGCGTACAATCTCGAACAAGCATGGAGTGCACTCTTGATTCGACGTGGCAGCGTCTGCACTGTTGTGACTGCAGTGATTAGTCCTGTGGTAAACATGACAAAAGGTGGTCTTCGATGGCTCCGTACCACCTCCGCATACGCACACACGCCACCGTAGCTGTGGCACACACCGAAATCATTTAGGTTTTCCGAATGCATCTTGCTGCTTTGGTTGAGCTGGTCGTCGTCCGACTGTCAGTGGCGGGTCCGAAGATGGTGACGGCCACTTCGTGTTGACCCGCGCCGCTCTCTGTTGATATACCAGATGTCCAATTAAAGCGCTTGGCGTCGTCAGCAGACTGGCATGCATGGCTGCCGGAATGGCTAACGCTGTCTCCACCTGCCTGAGGCGCATCGATGATGCCTGCGTTGGCTGCTTTGGACGAAACGTGCGCACTCTCGGCTAATGCCTGCCGGACAGCCAACATATGCGCGTCCGACTGGACACAGTAGGTTATTGTATTACCAGTGAGCACTTCAGTTGTGGTATATGAGCTGGGGATCTTTGGGGCGATATGATAGTCTAAGTCGAGCACTTGAGGTTGATTCCATCGTCATCAACAGTGAGGCGAACGTCACCAGAGAGTAGATAGGCAGCTAGAATCATGTCAGCTGACAGGTCTTCAAGTATGGCAACCGTAAGTAACATGCTTCCGGGTGCGGTTTCGAGATGCTGGCCAAACGTACCGATGGGCTATACGTCACCACCGAGGACATGCAGGGTTGCCTCCAGCCAAGGTTCCGGATTGGCTGGTGCATGTCGTCGATACAGCACCATGCGTTGAGGGCCAGTGTGCACAAGATACGTAAGCTGACCGACGCCGCCGCCACGGACCTTCATCATTAGGCGCTATATACCGCGTTTCCCAGTGCGTAGCTTGATGGTTTGTTTAACGTCGATGTCGCCACCGAAAATCAGTGAGAGGTACTCCTTCTGGAATGGCAAAGAGAACAAGCTGGATCCGGTGTTCGGTAGTGGGTAGGCTGACAAGCTGCCGTTCGATGAGTTACACTGTGTAGTTCCAGCCTCGGGGAGGTTCCCTTGAACTCCGCCCTAGGTGGGTCTGTTGTTTGACACGAAGGTATCCTGGCAACACCAACCGAAAGCAGCAATGAGCCGGCCACTTCATTCCATCCAGGAACGTAGGTTGACACCTTCGTACTTGTACCATGCCTCTGCAGCACCGCGCAGGTGGTCGATAGCTACCAGCTATTTTTGATTTTCTAGAAAGGCAAGCCGAGTGAATTTATGGTCGCTACTCATGCGTCGGCGTCATCCTGGAATCCAAGAAAAATTGGTACTTTCGAATGTGCTGGATATGTAGGAATGCCGCCCGGAAGCCATAGCGCAACGGCGCAAAGCGGTGGAAATTTCGCGACAGTTGCGTAATGGCACGCAAGAGCTCCACGGAGCTCTCGGGAGAGACTCATAGTGAGCCAGGGCAGGCACCTGCGCGGAGTGTGGTGGGTCCGGTACTCACGGTGGTTTAATCCACAGCCAAGGACGCACGGGCGGCGTTCGTTGGATGCTGATGCGATGAGGGAGTCCACTTTACGTAATCCACGCCCATGGGAATAACTGCGTTCCAGACGAGAGGAGCCCGTGCGGTGCCTTGGCGCGAACTGGTGTTGCGGAGCCGTTGAAGGAAAGTTGAGCCTCTGGTGAGGCCTGGACGCCGTCCCCTGGCGGCATTAGCAGCGCTGGTAGGTTGTGACGGGACAAGGAGGCATAGACGCCATCCTTGAACTGTCCTCAGCGCGGTGGTTGGTAGACGGGTTCCATGGTTGAAGAAGCGTGGACGGCTTTCTTTGTGTGGCGGATTCGGAACGCTGAGGACGCACGAGCGCAGACGGTGGCCGCTTTAAAGTATCGTTTTCGACAACTGCATCATTCTAATATCGAAAAGTAAGACACAATGCATGTTCAGTAGGCCGGTTGTTCTTGATGATGGTGATGATGACGGTGATGACATATATGAATGGTTCACACCCACTCAGAGAGATTAGTCAAAAAACATATCTTTTGCGAGAAAGAATGAATTACACATTGTATAACTCATGCAATATAAAATGTTTAAAAGAAAGAAGAAATTCGTACATCTCTTCTGCGCCCTAGCTGATCGTGTGCCCGAGCCCAGTGCCGCTCTCTATCGTATATAATCTATCTATCTATCTATCTATCTATCTATCTATCTATCTATCTATCTATCTATCTATCTATCTATCTATCTATCTATCTATCTATCTATCTATCTATCTATCTATCTATCTATCTATCTATCTATCTATCTATCTATCTATCTATCTATCTATCTATCTATCTATCTATCTATCTATCTATATATATATATATATATAGATGTATATATATATATATATATATATATATATATATATATATATATATATATATATATATATATATATATATATATAATTAAATTCTGCCCTATAAAATAACTTTCTTTTACAGTCGGCCTAATACCTTGTCTGCTTTAATTAAATCATTGGTCCTACATAAACAAAAAAGTACCTGCTTGAATAGGCCGCCACCTGTTGCTGACCCAAAATACCTTAATGAAGAAGATATGACAATACCGGTGAGCGTACAGACATAACAACAACAAAGAATTGTGTTAAATTAAAATCGTTATCATCTAAATTAAGCGTTAAACTTGTATGGCAAGCTTGATGGTATATAGGGCATCTCTAAATAGTATGGTATCGCAACTGAACGAAGACGCAAGAAAGGCAAAAACTACCCTCGCATGGCACTATTGTAGCCGTGTGCCTGTCCGCGTGCGCCTTTATTGTGTCTCCGGGTGGTTGTGCTACGACATTATTCAGTAAACTAAGCAAAAAGCAATAATAAAGAAGTTGACAGACAGCACTTCGAGCTATAAACATCTCATGTCGAATGAGCACCACGTGCTCAGTCGTACGTACGTGTATTTCACGACGGGACACACTATATAGCGAAACAGAAACGCAGACAGAGAACGGGCAGTGATAATTGTGAAAATACTGATTGGGGGAGCATACGATAACCGAACTTTAAAACTAAATTGGAAAATAAAAAATAAGTGAAGCTAGCACGGAAATGGCTTCGCATTTCTTCGGAACGTCATAAATTGAATTAACAATATATTAACAGGCTGTTTGGGCTCGCAAGACGATACACGCGGGATGCAAAACGTACGTCATTGGTTCGGTATGTGTATACAACGTACACATATGTTCCTTTGAATGCGCTCCTGCATGAATTCTGCAAGATCGGGGTGTATCATCAAACACGCGCGATGACACACAAAAAGCGAACGCATACGCTAAAAGCGTTCGTGGGAGAAAATTCTGGCAAGTCCTAGCTCTGGACATGCATTTAGCGAATGCGACTTTCCAACCACACAAAAAAAAAATGGAAGAAAGAAAGAAAGAAAAGAAGAGCATTCACGAAAGAGAGGTTTTGCGTATTCAGCCTCTGCTTTCGTTATTGTTTATATTTTTTTCTTAAATATTTTTTCCGCTTAATAGGCATGACGCCCAACTGTATGACGAGTTGGTAAAGTACATTTTCTCCCGTGCATTACGCACGTGGAAGAGCGCGCGTATTGGATTGGATATTCTGCAAGCGGGTTCCGACTTTGGAAGTTTATGTACTGCGAGTCACTAGATTCAGGTTAAAACATCACTGACGATATTGAAGCTATAGGCATACATGTCTGATGTTATTTCTACATGATTCGGTCCACATGCCTTTTTCTTTTTGCAAACATGCACGAATCTTGATACTCAAAAATTGATTTTTCTTTATTTTCTTGTAAAAGAGCGAAACGCGTACGAAACATCTGGCGACATATTTCATGTCTGTCGCATCAGATAGAAGGTTCGTTAACAAAGCGAGCCACAAGCTTTGATTAGTCAATAACATGCGCCTGTAGGACCCATGTGTTATTCATACGTTATCTTTTTTACTAAAACTTTAACCTCAATTAGCATAAAAAAGCAGTAACTTATTGTTGGGGGAGTATGTTGTATCTAGCGCTATTGATTTTCATTTTTACTTATCAATTCCAAAATGGCGGTGACATGCACCGTGTTTTCAATTCGTGAAGCTATAGACGAATATTATGAAGACAATGTCTGGTCCTAATACACACACGATTTAAAAAAAATGTGGTCAATTTTTTTTATTTGATTGAATAATATGTGAGGTTTAACATCCAAAAACTACCATATGATTATGAGAGACGCCGTAGTGGAGGTCTCCAGAAACTTCGACCATCTGGAGTTTTTTAGCGTGCATCTAAATCTAAGCACACGGGCCTACAGCAATTTCGCCTCCATCGAAAATGTAGGTGCTGCAGCCGGGATTTGATCCCGGGACCTGCAGGTCAGCAGCCGAATTTTTTTTCTTATTTACCATGTCTATAATAGCCTCGCTTGTTTAGCGAAACAAAGCTAAGAAAATACTAACTATAAGTGGTTTGCGTTTGTGCGCTATCACGCTCCACCGAAGCTTTAGCTCCCACGAAGAGGTTGTGCAATGGACTTACCACGAGTTGGAAAGGCCGGATGACTGCCGATTAAAGACTCACACCACAAGCTATATTCAGTTGCAAGACCCAGCGCAATTTTCTGCCTGCGGCAACTATCAGTGATCGTTAAGTAAGCTTTGCTCAGTGATTGAGCGCAGAAGGCGGTCGCACACTGCCTATGGATGATACAGGAAAACTAAAATTGAAATCAAGAAGAAAGAAATTCGAGAAAAGATATTTGTGGAAAGAGTAAAAAGTTTGATGGGCCCGCTAGTCTTCTCAGAGTATTCTTTCAGTAGGTTGCGGCAGGATAATTAACCCTGTTTTTTCTTTTTTCGTTTGTGTAACTGATGCATAGTTAGTGGCTTCGAACTCGGGCGCTGAGCCCCTGCTCAGCTCGACACGAAACGAAACTTTTCCCGGCCGGGCGGTGCTCGCCTCTTCAGCGCTTTAAATAAAGCCCCGGAAAGAGAACACTGCAGAGAGCCATAAGGCAGGAAGGAAGGAGGTTTGAGCGGGAGGCAAGCTTTTCGTAGCCATCCTCGGGGCGACGTGCGATACAAAACAAACAGCTCCCCCCCCCCCCCGATCCACACCAAGTGAGCGGAGTGTGTGCGCTGCCGGCAAAGTTTGCTCGCCCAGCCATGCTCGGTTCCTGAGGCTCTGCACACCGCCCTTGCGTCTGTGTGTGTCTGTGTGCGGGCGCTTGGAGCGTGTATATCCAGGTGGCGTAAGGAAGGGAAGTGCCGAAGGATTGGCTGGCGCTTGAGCAGGCGTGAACCCCACCGCCTGTCCTCGGAGCGAACACATGTGGGAAAACACTGCAGGTGTGATGTAGATTAGACATATAATTTATACAGCGTGAACTGACTAGACACAAGACGATCGCTCTGGCTAGAACTTGGGAACAATTTTGTTGCTTGCTTGGTCTCGCACAGAGTTTACTTTGTCCCTTTCTGCCGTCCCCACTGTTTCTTTGACAACGTAGGGCTTCGTTGAGGACACTGGAAGGCCTCCCGTCAGCCGTAACACACACGCAAGCCACTGCTCACAGAGCTGAACGCGGGAAAGTATACATATTGGACATTTCTTGGTCGAGTATACTACGTAAAGCTACAGCACAGCTCTGCTCCCCCTCTTAGTAAGTAGTTGAAACAAAATATTCCGTTGACGTCTCAGCGTGAACGTAACGAATGAAGAGATGCGTGATAGTTGCCCCATCAAGAAAGAAAAACAAGGGGTGCCATTTGCTTTTGCTTTCCACATAAAGTCGCGTAAGGGAGGAAAACTCTCTCTTACTCACTTAAGGCGGGCTAATCGCGAAGCACTGCACCCACCTGTTTCTCCAAAGAGAAAGTTGGGGCATGCAAACAGTTGCTTTTCACAAACTTCACGCTGGAACTTAGCGGCAACTTACCGCTGGGCCTAAAGCTGAAAATGTACAACCATTTCATTTTACCAGTATAGTTGCATATGGGGCGTAAACTTGGAGGGGAAGCTAGCGTGGGATGTAAGAACGAAAGAGATTGTTGTAACGTTAATATATAAGACTGAAAGGGAAGTGTATACAGAGAAGAGGAGTAGCCGATATAGTTATTACCATTGAGAGGTAACAAATGTGGACCTAGGTGGGACAGGTAGTGCGTAGGGACACAACCGATGATCAGTGTGAGAGCGATGGACGCTGTACCAAGGAATGGAAAACGCAGCTATGAATGGCAAAGAATGAGTTGGCGTGATATAGCATAAAGACGTTCGCATGCACAAAATAGAACCAGCTCGTGCAAAACAAAGGAAATCGGAGATCAGTGGTACAGACCCCTTCGTCCTGCACGGGACGAAAAATAGAGTGATATCAATTATAGATAATGAAGCTATCAAAAGAACAACAT
Organism: Rhipicephalus microplus; assembly: GCF_043290135.1. Taxonomy (NCBI): domain Eukaryota; kingdom Metazoa; phylum Arthropoda; class Arachnida; order Ixodida; family Ixodidae; genus Rhipicephalus; species Rhipicephalus microplus. The sequence goes on from NC_134710.1 coordinate 301,453,427, forward strand.
TTGTCATTTAGGTGTTTTCGTTCCTCCTCTTTTCACTCATTCGCTGATGCTTCTTCGTGCATACCCTCAATGCTTCTTACATGCCATCGTAAGAGCCGCATACCGCTCAAAAGCGAATCTCTCAACTTTTACACAGCCGGAACACTGGCAGGGCTACAAATCATCTTTTGTTTTCTGCAACCAGGAGTTTCGTTTGCGGTGACCTCTCCAGTCTCGCGGAGAAAACCCTTTGCTCATACTCATTTGTGCGGGAGAAGAGAAAAGCGATGGTCGCCCCTCTTGACTTCGTCCCCGGTGTTTGTTTCCGTCTCTGACAGAGATGGATTAGCCGCCGTTAGACCACGTGTTAACGTATTTCGGAAAGCCTTCATCAAGGCGCCCTATCGCGGCCTCCTTCCAATTGATCACGCTCTCTGCTTCCCTGACCTACGATGCTGCGCGGAGGGGAGGAGAGCGAACGGCCACCGCGTGAGTGCCTGCCGGTCGATGCTCGAGAGAGAAAAGCCGCACGGTTGCACAATCGATTTCATTGTTCAGGTTCGCTGTCCTCGAAACATCGAAAGTTCGCCCCAAATCTTCCTCCACTTTGCTCCGCGCTCTGGACCCTGTAGGAAGTGGGCTTCATGTAGCAGCGCCAGAACCAAGGCAAGAAAGAACCGAAAGGGAAATAATAGAGGAAAAAAAAAAAAGAAACCGTGATAGAGGACGTCAACGCATTCAGCCTCCAATGGTGCCACGAGCCTAACTCTTTCTTCACTCCCCCAACCCCCCTTCACCGCAGTATATACAACAAACCGCGCACCAGCAACGCGTCATCGGTGCGCGCGGCCGTCCGCATATATGCAGGCCGCATATACATTTGCGTATTCGAGAGATTTGTGGGTGAAAAAGTATGCAACCCACCGTCACGGGAGGATTGCCCTGGTGGTTTTCAGCGAACGCCGAGGTTTTCACGTGCTGCTGCAAGGCGTTCGATGATGGCCAGAAATTTCTCTCTCTCTCTCTCTCTCTCTCTCTTTCTTTCTTTCTTTCACTTTTATCGAAAGATGTGGACGATGACGAGCGACTGCAAAAATTATTCATGTGTGGTGGTGCACTCGTTCTCACTGCGTCGCCTCCGCGTAGATGTGTAGAAGTCCGTGAACCCGCCATAGTGCATGAGAAGGTATGAAAATTTGCACGAGTGGGAATGTAGGAGGGGGGTTGGCGAGTTATTCTCATTCGTGCGATAGATTAGTCCATATAAGCTAGCGCAAGTACAGGTATACAATGACTACGAGCATGTGATTAGCGAAAGCGATTGGTCAATGAGGAGCTTCTCTCACGAACGCAATACAACTTCTTCATTTCCGTCCGAACGTCACCGTAATTGCAAACCGTATATCGAAACGGCTGATGTGGCATGATACTAATCGTACTGCAGGGAAAGTCATCTCCGCTTGTGATCGTATCAAGGAGGAATTTACACAGTACGGGCTGCATAACAGATCCGCAGCACAAAAACAAGAATAACAAACAATGTTTCAGTGTTAGTGCGGTCCTTAGATGGCGTATAATTCGAGCAGATACGCGCAGGACACTGGGCATTTTCGCCCTCGCGACGTTTGAACGCAAGCGCAGGCGCACAGTACGATGATAAGGAGGTAAATGACCGCGACACGTTGCGCAACGCAGGCACATTTCTAAGACGATTCGTTGGAGGTATTTGCATATATTTTGAATATATTAAACCCTCCATGGAGTGAATCATTAGTGGTCATTAAAATGTTGCCCTAAGAATGCTGTGTACGCAGGCTTCTTCTGGCCGCTTTGGTGCGCAGCCTCTGGCAATAACCGCATTAAAAGAGTAGTTTGTGCAATCCCTGATGCTCCGAATGTCGTTAGGTGTACTTTTGATTTCTTGTTTTTAGCCCCAAATTACTCTTTATTGGTTTTCTCGGCGATGTCATAACAACAATTTGCATAAACTGTACGCACTAAAGGGGCACATGTCGCCAATTTATTCCGAGGTCATTGTCATGATATCAATACGTATTAGAGATGATTAGTTTTTGAAATTGCTATAAAAAACACAGCTAAAATAGCATCGGTGCGGACGTTGATAAGTAAGAAGTTCACATGTCTACATTTATTGCATGTTTATATTAATTATGGTGGAAACGTTTACTATACCTATTTTACCTGCTGGTACCATCCTCTATATAGCGTATAATATATGTCTTCGTGCTGCTAAAAATGGTTTTCGGTTTCTCTAATGTCTTTAAGGAGAAAACTTCAGCACAAACCAAGATGAACCACAAAGGATATAAGACGCAAGAACTAGCACTTCCCTATTCTTTGTGGTTCGTCTTGGTTTGCGCTGAAGTTTTCTCTCTGAATACTATGCACCAACTAAGCCAAACAGAAGTTTCACACGATGTTCTCTAATGTGGCCACTGACAGCTGATCATTTGATGTACCACACTCACCAGAGCTCCGAGGATATTAATGTTTCTCATTGAAGTTTGGTCAAGTAATGTCTTTTGTTTAAAGAGTTTGGCGCAGCTTTCATGTTTTATATGCAGGAGCATTTTTTTCGAACTCCTAGCACTTTTGGTATCTATCTATCTATCTATCTATCTATCTATCTATCTATCTATCTATCTATCTATCTATCTATCTATCTATCTATCTATCTATCTATCTATCTATCTATCTATCTATCTATCTATCTATCTATCTATCTATCTATCTATCTATCTGTCTATCTATCTATCTATCTATCTATCTATCTATCTATCTATCTATCTATCTATCTATCTATGTATCTATCTATCTATCTATCTATCTATCTATCTATCTATCTATCTATCTATCTATCTATCTATCTATCTATCTATCTATCTATCTATCTATCTATCTATCTATCTATCTATCTATCTATCTATCTATCTATCTATCTATCTATCTATCTGTCTGTCTGTCTGTCTGTCTGTCTGTCTGTCTGTCTGTCTGTCTGTCTGTCTGTCTGTCTGTCTGTCTGTCTGTCTGTCTGTCTGTCTGTCTGTCTATCTATCTATCTATCTATCTATCTATCTATCTATCTATCTATCTATCTATCTATCTATCTATCTATCTATCTATCTATCTATCTATCTATCTATCTATCTATCTATCTATCTATCTATCTATCTATCTATCTATCTATCTATCTATCTATCTATCTATCTATCTGTCTGTCTGTCTGTCTGTCTGTCTGTCTGTCTGTCTGTCTGTCTGTCTGTCTGTCTGTCTGTCTGTCTGTCTGTCCACCCGCTTACGTCTGGGTGCTTTAGTTGATTGATTCATAGGTGGGGTTCAACATCCCAAAACCACCATATGTATATGAGAGACGCCACAGCGGGGAGCTCCGAAAATTTCGACAGTCTGGTGTTCTTTGACGTGCACCCAAATCTGAGAACGCCGGCCTACAGCATTTTCTAGGTGCCTTCGTGATCATCGCTTAAGTTGGCGTGAAAAAAAAAAATTGGTATGGGAGGGTAAGACGGTTTGAGGAATAGCACGTGCTGGTCAATGAATAATGTCACAATCCCGTCGCACACGTCGTGAAACAATTTCCGCCAGACAATGGCACGTACCCACTGGCGGGTATGTGTCACAGGTGATTGACATCTAGTATCTAACGAGAATGCCGAGAACACACAGGGACCATTTCAACGCGTGAGCATTAAGAAAGAGCTGACATCGGCAGGGTTGACCCAATGAATGCAAAGAATATAAGTTGGAGTCCCAGCAGAAATCGAACCCCAGCTTTGTCCGTGGCAATCAAGTATTCCATTACAAACACACGCCAGGTCTCAGAGCAACTTTTCAAGGAGGCCTATCTGCAAGCACTCGTTCGTGAAACGTTCGTCAAATGTCAGTAGTGGTTGCAGTGCTGGCTATCCAATATTATAAACATTACATATGTACTCCTAAGATACAGCCGTCTTCTCTGGCTAATGTCAATTGTAATTAGGTGCCATCCACTAAAGGTGATTTATGTAGCAGTGTCAAGGGCTACCATCCTTGAAAGTACCAGAAGCAATATCAGCTTATAGCTTCTGGTGTTGCTAATACCATGTTCCTGCTGACATCGTTGCGCAAGTGCAAACAATTGGTTGTATAAACATCTGCAACTGTTCAACATATGTCTGTGCGTGTAATATTTCTTCATATATTTAGCGTCATTTCATAACGTGTCGCTCAATAAAAAATTACGCGGTCCTCTTTCCCCCGCATGCTTCGCATAGCATCAATTTTCAAGGTATACGCGCGATCTGGCGAATTTTTCCTTTCATCCATACCCTTGTAGCTGTGACAGTGTGACGCCATCTTAAATACTTATTTCGAAGGCACTTCATGATAAGAATCAAGAGGGTGATTTCGTATATCGTTCGCTTTATAGTCAACTGCATTACGGTCATACGAAAAATCGCTGGAGCAGTATGGGTCCGCATGCACACGGACTTCTCACGTTACAATTGTTCATTAGAGAAAATCTCGTCAGGCCTGGCACTTGAAATATAATTAAGGAATCCGAGCGTATAATGTAACACACACACACACACACACACACACACACACACACACACACACACACACACACACACACACACACACACACACACACACACACACACACACACACACACGCACGCACGCACACACGCACACACGCACACACGCACACACACACACACACACACAAGGCATGAACTGAAAGCTTTTTGACTACGGGTGGGATTTAACGAGTACAGTGTTTGTACGGGTATGTGGAGCGCCATTACTACCATAATGACTACGTATTACGTGCCTGGCAAGTAAAAACCTTATATAGGTCTACGAATTACGGGCATGTAAATAAACGCATTTCTTTGCTCGTTCGTTTTAAAGAACCTCGCTTTTTGCGACGTCTTAGAGGCATTACGCATTCCGGCCCTCCTCGCTTTATCCGTTAAAGGAGGGGCAAATATCCCCGCCCTGTCCCGAAAGGAAACACGTCAGAGTGGCGTAACCGATACACTCTTTCAACGTGGCACAAGCTAATGAGAAGATTCCGCAAACGAAGTTACGTTGTCAACACAGACACTGCCTGTCTTCCATACCGCACGGTGTTCTCCCCAATCTGCATGAGCTTGTTTTCTTCTTCCGCATGCTTTTCCGTCGAGAAGCGCCCGCACTGCCTGTAGGTGAGTTGTGTTCACGTATCGTGAGCAAAGCGCGTCAACACGGTGCCCTTGTGGAACCATAATCCGTCCCTGCGCGGTGACGAGCCGAAGAGCAAACGGGCCAAGCCAATCAGATTACCGAACGGATTCGTCCCACTCCGTGGATGGTGGAGCCCAGGGGAAGTTGGCGAAGAGACCCCCCCGTCTGGGATCAAGACGCCACCGAGAGTTGCGCGTTTATCAAATATGCATGCAACGAGAACCCGGTCACTCGTTCGCGAGCCTGTCGCGCGAACCCGGCTTGCTCTGCATACCCCAGCGCCCTCCCGCCTCGGCTCCGCACCACACGACGCTGTGCTGTTGCTGTTACTCTACCACGACTCCACTTTCTTATGCCCCCCGCGGAAGGACAGAAGACGTGGGCTTTACCGAAGCTGCGTTTCTGCCTTTCGCCTTGGCTCTTGCTTTACCAACGTCGCTGGACACCATCAGCCGGCGGCTTACAGCGCCAGTGACCGCGCGCTGTCTCCGGCCTCTTATACACAGGCTGCTCCGTGCTCCGGTTGTAATTGCTATACCCTTGAGAGCCTCGAGTCTGGTGTATATTGACGCTTCGTACATCGTGTTATTGGATGCGGAGCATTTCTTTGCAAACTTCGGTGCCGTTGAGCGTATCTATCTATCTATCTATCTATCTATCTATCTATCTATCTATCTATCTATCTATCTATCTATCTATCTATCTATCTATCTATCTATCTATCTATCTATCTATCTATCTATCTATCTATCTATCTATCTATCTATCTATCTATCTATCTATCTATCTATCTATCTATCTATCTATCTATCTATCTATCAAGATGTGAATAATGTCACAATCCCGTCGTGTACGTCATCAAATACTTCCCGCCAGACAGTGGCACATACCCACGGGCAGGTATGTGCCGCTGGTATGTGGGTATGTGTTACAGGTGATTGACACTTAGTATCTACTCAGGAACGACGAGAACACACATGGGCAATTTTAACGCGTGAGCATTACCTGACATCGGTAGCGTTGACCCAAAAAGGCATAGAATAAGTGCCAGGGTTCCAGCTGGAATCCAACCAAAGAATTCAGCGTTCTGCCACAGAGCCACGCCAAGTCTTGAAACTACTTTTCGAACAAACGCCAATCTTTGTGAAACGTCAATAGTGGTTATAGTGCTTCCTACCCAATTTTATAAACATCACATATGCACTCCTTTGATACAGCCGTCACGTCGGGTTAACGTCAATTGTGGTTAGTTGCCATGCACTGAGGTTGATTTATGTAGCTCAGATTTATGTAGATTTCTGTTGTTCAGGACCAGCATCTTCGCGAGCGTCAGCGCTTCATATCAGCTTCTGGTGTTGGTAATACGCATGTTCCATCATTGCGCAAGTGCAAACAGCTGGTTATATCAACCTTTGCAAGTGAACATATGCCTTTGCGTGCAATATTTGTAAATATATTTAACGTCATTTTATGACATGTCACTCAATACGTGCAACATGGTCACCGTCTTTCTGCATGCTTCGCATAACGTCGATTCCCAAGTACGTGGAATCTGCCAATTTTTTTTTTTCGCTCTTTCTTCAGTTTAACGCCTGTTGGATGAAGCCCGCGTTTTGTGAGGGTCTGAGTGCCGGTTAGTGTAGTGCGACAACGACAAGCTCCAGAGAGTGCTCCGATGTGGGCGTCCGAGGTACCGTGTTTTTTTATTGAACTCAAAATAAAAGAAATAGGATTAGTTGACTCGAGGCGGGCGCCAGCAACATTTTTATCGGAGTTAATTACGCGGAGAAGTTCTCATTGTCTTGTGACAGTTACCACTTTTCAGTCGACAATGCCCCTTTTATGCCACTACTACTACTACTACTACTACTACTACTCTTACTACTACTACTACTACTACTACCACTAATAATAATAATAATAATAATATTAATAATAATAATAATAATAATATTGTGAGGTAAGAAGTTCCAACGCGATTATAAAAATTCTAAAGTGGGGTCATTAAGAGGGATATTGAAGTCAGTGTTTAGTATCAGATTTAGAGGAAGAGGCATACGTTCCTAAGCTGAAGACAGAATGTGCAATGCACTCGGATAAAAAATAGCGGGACACACACTGCACTTATGTGTGTCCTGCTTTTTCAGTTTCCCGTTTGTTGGTGCTACCGAAATTTCCCAATAAATCTATATAAACTGGCTCGCCTGTCATCCCTTATCAAATAAATGGTCGGTCATGTGTTGGTGCCCCACTCTGAAAAACGTGTGGCGCTGACGTCACTCTGGCGTCACAAAAGAAGAGGCAGAAGCTTATTAAAGCGTGGGATTGGGCTAGTTGGCTTTCCAGTATTAATCTGCTCCACGCAAAGCGTAGACACAGTAAACACGCAATTGACGAGGACCAGCGCCGACCATTATATATATATATATATATATATATATATATATATATATATATATATATATATATATATATATATATATATATATATATATATATATATATATATATGAGATATAACAGACAGTAATGCCAAGGAATGTACAGGGGAAGTTATTATAACCAATGGAATGTAAATAAGAAGAAAGAAAAGTGGATGAAAAAATTACCAACTGTGAGCAGGAATCGAACCTACGACCTTCGAAGGTCGTAGGTTCGATTCCTGCTCACAGTTGGTAATTTTTTCATCCACTTTTCTTTCTTCTTATTTACATTCCATTGGTTATAATAACTTCCCCTGTACATTCCTTGGCATTACTGTCTGTTATATCTCATTAATATTGTGTTAAAACACGGAAAAACGAGCCCTTAGGCATACACTTCTTTCCCTTATATATATATATATATATATATATATATATATATATATATATATATATATATATATATATATATATATATATATATATATATATATATATATATAACTTTCCAAGGTCACGAAGTGGCTATTTAAAACTATATTACGAGTTGATTATCTAGAGCCATCTGGAATTGATCATCTGGATGTTTGCCATTGCATTTCGCACGAGGAGTTCAGCAAGCTCACGTGCTCGAAATAATCATGATTCACAAGCCCTCATTATGGAATAAATTATTTTAGAAAGCATATTTTTGGCACATGAATTAACGTTCATTTCCACATCTAAAATGCATTTTGCTTAACTTGTTGTGATGGGACATCACGTTTTTGGTAGTTGTGATGGCCAGATTAGGATGAAATTTTCCCCCATGTTCATTAATATGCGATTATTTTTTTTAAAACTTGATATGACTTATGTAATTATTATGAACCTAAATTAAGCAACTAGCATAAACTGCTCATTTGAAATCAAGATTGAATTCAATTCAATTTCGAGACGTCTTACATTACAAATTTGTTTGCTCGTCATGTCTTATAAACCCCTTCTTTTTAGCCATTTGAATTTTACAGGTAATGTGAAACGATATAAGTCATTTATGGTTCATAATAATAGAGATTTACTGGTAGTAAAAGCGTGTTCCAAAAGAGCAATATTCTACACATTGTCATAGTAGAAAAGGAAAACTATTAATCTGACTACAAAAACTGATTACACGTTTAAAAAAAAAACAATGTAAACAGCGGAAATTCTATTGCCCTAGGTATAAATTTCAGAAACTTTTTATTCGAGTAGCCTCTTCTTAGAGCCCGTAGACATTCTTGCAATTTTCGTGTAGTATAGGAACTACGAAGCAATAAAGACGCCCCTTGCCCGGTCACTTCAACTGCATTTCATTCCCACCAAGATTCAACAAACTCTCCTTACCACCGCTAAGTTCGCAAAAAAAAAAAAAAAAAAAGAAGGCCCCGCCGCGGTGGTCTAGTGGCTAAGGTACTCGGCTGCCGACCCGAAGGTCGCGGGTTCAAATCGCGGCTGCGGCGGCTGCATTTCCGATGGAGGCGGAAATGTCGTAGGCCCGTGTGCTCAGATTTGGGTACACGTTAAAGAACCCCAGGTGGTCAAAATTTCCGGAGTCCTCCACTACGGCGTCTCTCATAATCATATGGTGGTTTTGGGACGTTAAACCCCACAAATAAATAAAAAAAAGAACGAAGAAGAAAAATGGAAGCAATCGGGGTGAACTGTGTAGATTCCCGCGCTTACGTGCGCGACGCCTGTTAACACCTGTTCAAGGAAAAGTTTAAAAAAAATGCAAAGAAATAAGCCGGTGTTGAACAGTTTCGAAGGGAGGGCTGCGTTTCTGGCAAGGACAGCGGGACGCAAACGCTTGGAACGCTTGGCCATTCTCCGCGCGGCCATCGTCAGTGCCGGAGGAAGAGTGCCTGGACGCGACGGAGGGCCATCGCTGTCGGAAACGAGGCTTACGCGCACGTGAGAAGCGGGACGTCCTCCGCAGCGGCGAGTCGCGTGCGTTCCCATGTCGCGAAGGCTCGTTGTCGCGGCCGCCTCCCGGTGCAAAACAACAGCGGCCCGCTTGCCCACAAGCGTGTCTGCACGCGCAGATGGCGCTGCCTCGTGAAGACACGTCTTTCATTTTACGCTCCACCAAGCGAGCTTTTCACGCGTTGTAGTCACACCGAGCGTGCCTTCACTGCCCCTGCTTAGTGGACCTCAACATCTCAACAAATTTGCGAGTGAAACAGAAACCAAGAACGCTTCATTCGCATACAATGTTTTGAGCTGTGTAAGGTAAGTCGGTCAGCCTTATACATTGTCACAGAAAAACCAGCGAATGCTTGCTTCCTGAATTCTTTTTTTTCTTTTCTTATCTTTCCTTTATTGTAGATTTAAAGGGTGCTTTACAAGCTCTGATTCTGCAATAAAACTTCAGTTGATAGTGAATGCTTGTTCTGGTGTCTTTCATGTCCCGTGTTCTTCTCATGCTCTCTTTTATCAACAACGATGAACAACCAACACGCCCAAGCGCTCTTCCTTTTGAATGGCTTTCTGGCTCGCTTCTTTGTTTGTTCCTTCTATTATTGCTTTTGAAGTTACGATATTAAATTTATTCGCCTTGTTAAGTCGAGAAATTTTTTTCTCTATGGCAGGCTGTGCTATTCTCGAGTATAGTGGTATGGGGACTGGGTCCTCATGCGGTCGCCCAAGGCAATACGTATTTTTAACTGGCTTGAGCAGGAACTTGAAAAAGAAATTACTGCCGGGTACTGTGTCGTTCAAATCGTTCGGCAAACGGTAATCGCATAAGCGCAGAGTGGAGCTTTTTGACCGGCTGTTCTGCCAACGCGATGTTCTGTTTTTTTTTATAATAACTACCCGAGGCCCAATCTTTTTGTTTTACCTAAAAGAAATCAGTGTACAACATTCTCGCACTCTGAAAATTGTGTCATCGTCTCGTGTTTAAATGGTATAACTTCACAAAAATCCCACAACCATTTCGCAAGGTATTCTTATTTATATAAAAAAAGGTATATTGTTCCAGATACCGCTGATTTACCGCGGGCTTAAAAGAATAAAAAAATTGATCACATCATTTAGTTAATGCGCCATGACGACCTTCGTGCTTTACGGACATTAGCTGCTTAAAATTATGAAAGATTTTTTTTCCTTTGGAAAACTCCGGCTCATGGCATAAAAAGGCTCAAATTGGCTATAAAATTTCGCTGGCAAAATGAGGCCGCATGAGCTTGATATTTTGCACTAAAGCAGTGAATAGACAAAAAAAATGTTTTTGTCTTTTATTTTACCATTTACACGCCGGTTGAACAGCGGAAATAACAGTCCACAAAGGTGGATTTAGGCACTTTAAGAACTAAAATGTTAATAGACAATTTCATATGAAGCTGGCGGATAATCAGTTCATGAAACTTATTCAGAAAGTTCTTCGTCAGTTTTAAAAAGGATGCGCAAATTATGAATTGGAACGAAAGTGGACAACTTTCCACCAACGAAATACGAACCCGCATCGTATCTATATTATACGTGGAAAGCACTATGATGGTATCTGCCATTCCCAGGACACCCATATTCGGTATTTATGAAGTACTGATGACAATAATTGCGATGATAAGGATCCTTATTGTCATTCGCTTTGAAATAACGCAGCTACCCTTAACCGCCTGGCGTGTTTATTTTTTCTTCACCAAAGCACTGCTTCCCGCAAGGAATTTTGCTATACTTTCTAATTTATTTTAATTTATTTATTTACTTATTCATAATTCAATTATAGATACACGTATTTGTTTTGTATAGTACGTTATAGTCTACTCCTGCGACGACTTCCGGTTCTATCAGTCACCTTCCTAATTGTTTTTTCTCCCACCAACATCCGAAACATCGCTTGCTTTCATCAGCCGCTGACCAGTTATTATACTCGTTTCCAGGTTGATGCATAGAACCTCTCTGAAAGATGCACGTTTTCCATAGTACTGGCAGATATAGTAACTCGAAATTTTATTAGAATTAAATGTCGAGTATTTTCCAGATTTTCACGCGGTAGCATTAAGCAGCTCGTTTCGCAGAAATGCCGGTGTCAGTGCGGGTGTCGTTGTAGGCGTCGTTGGTTGTGAATGAAAAATCATGATCTTGTCCGTGACTGAAAAATTGAGAAAGACGCATATAATATAAATAATAAAAGAACTTTGCTTCAAGTGAGAATTGAAGCTACAGGCCACTTACGTGGCAAGTAGATGGTGTACCTCTCAGCCACTCCAATAATAGAAAATGATTCGAAAAAAACAAAAACAAAACGAAAGCATAATATGAACGTCATGTAGTGAGAGGCGTCTCCTTAACTCAAGTGACATTGCGTGGAAGAAGCGCAGAATCGCGCCAGGCGTTCGTATAGTGACGACACCACGACTATATGAGCTGCGCAAGAAGTGGGTGTTTTAAAGGCCCACCCATAACAACGCACTTCTTCATATTTAATTATCATCAGCTGCAAGAGCAAGAACAAAGTAAGCAGCTGCATAGGTTTGCATGTTGCTTTAGGATGCGTAGTGAGCCCTTCGATCATTCGCAAAAAAAAAAAGAAGAATAAATATGGTGCAGTGGGCCCCTATAACAACTATGCTTGCAAGAGACATTCAACGACACTTTGGAACGAGTAGTATTACACGTACAGTCATTCATTTTCTTACGGCGTGGTTGAGGCATGCACCGAAAACCGAAGCGAGGCTGGCGATTGAGAAGGCGATGCGCACAGAGCCCGATTATGTTGTCGCATTATACTCTTGAATGCGCACCTCAAGCGTCCTCCTAGTTTTTTTTTCCCTAGCGCTACGCGCATACATTTCCGTGCAGTAAATATTAATTCCGCACACTTTTGTCCTCAGCCAACTCAAGCTTCAAAAGGCAAAGCGCTGCTTCTTGTGTTACCATACACATTTACATTTATGTTTTATTTTTCGAAACATGTGCGCTTGTAAACTTTCGTGCTCATATAGATCCCTCAAACTTGAGAATCTCAAATACTCAGCACGCATGTGGGGTGCATCAGCAGCGTTAAAAAAGAAAGACATACTCTCGGATACGATTCGGCACATTGGAGGGTCGTAAAAAAAAAGGAATCGCAATTTCCATGGGTTATTAGCGTGCTTCAGCCTTTGATCAACGAGTGGATCCACTCATTAGCAGCTTTTACTTTCTGCGCCCTTGAGCGGCATAATAAAGACTTCCACTCAAGTTGATACTACAAAGGTGAGGGTCAGTATTGGTCATCGCGATGGGAGTGCATGCTGATGTAGAGAGAGAGAGAGAAAGAGAGAAAGAGAGAAGCTCCTTAGGGAATAACGAAGAGGTTTGTCTGACGGCACGCCCCTTCAGATTACAGCGGGAATAAGCTCGTTGCCATGGGTGGCGGGTGCTTGATCGACAGCTGATGCTCACGAAAGATGCATCTTGTGGAGACTTTTTGTTTTCTTTTGCTTCGCGTATTTGTTGATGACTTGAGCAACAGGTCAGACGGGCATGGTAAAAAGAAAGGTAAGGCAGAACAATGCATTCTGCGAGAAGTCAGGGACCTTATTTATTTATTTAGTTCTTTTCTTTCTTTCTTTCTTTCTTTCTTTCTTTCTTTCTTTCTTTCTTTCTTTCTTTCTTTCTTTCTTTCTTTCTTTCTTTCTTTCTTTCTTTCTTTCTTTCTTTCTTTTTTCCTTTCTTTCTTTCTTTCTTTCTTTCTTTCTTTCTTTCTTTCTTTCTTTCTTTCTTTCTTTCTTTCTTTCTTTCTTCCTTTCTTTCTGTCTTTCTTTCTTTCTTTCTTTCTTTCTTTCTTTATTTCTTTATTTTATAGCTGGCCCTTGTTCAAAAAGGTGATGGTATTGTTATTAAGTTCGCTCTTTTAAAAGTGAGACCGCCGAGCGTTGACAGAGAGATATTATCTTTGCAACGCCTGGAGCATGAAATGTCGAAAGCACAAAGCGTAAACTATATATGGGGAATCTTCGCGCATATATTTTCATGTGACAGCGATAGCCCAATCCCACGTTGTGCGTGCAGGCCCTGGAATAGATGCGCGAGCTGAAATTACCTCCCGTTTATCTTCTCATACTCGCGTACATTTTTCGCAGTGCCTGGAAACACTACGCGCGAGCGACTCACTTTGAAATAAAACTCTTGTGGCTCACATTTGTAACAGTACGTATAAAAACATTAATTTGCTTCAGGTTCTGGCTCTGAGCAAAGAAAAAAAAGCTTGTAAAAAAGAATTGTATGCACCAAGAGGCTAGCTGTAGTGAAGTGAGATCCTCGCGAAACGGAACCACGTGGCATACTTTCGTGAACGCAAAGCACAGCCCATTTGTGGTGCTCGAATGCGAGGAAATCGTCATCAGCCCGACTACGTCCACTGGACAGCAAAGACCTTACCCATGTATATCCTAATACCCCGTCCTGCACTTTCTGTGGCCATGCTGTTCTTGCAAACTTCTCATTTGTCCACCTAAAGTCCAGTCTCGTCCTAGCACACTATAGCCTTCTCTTGGAATCCGGTCTGTTGCTCTCATTCACCAGCGGTTATCCTATAGCTTCTCGCTACATGCACTGCCCACGCCCACTTCTTCTTCTTGATTCTGATCGAGACGTGCTTAACACGCACTTGCTACCGGTTAGAATACGCCCCAATATTATTACTCCATACGCGCATTCACAGCAAATTAATATAGATAATACGGGTACAAATTAATACATATTTATACGGCGAGAACGAGAGAGAGACGCTAAACTGGCAGGTGCGTCAACCGGGCTCTAAATGAGCACAAGGTTGCCAAGGCGCAACCTGACGGGTTCCTTGCGATTCCCTGGAAGGAGTATGCATGCCAGCCTCTATTTAACCAAACAAGCATTCTTGGAAAGACGAAACTAATGATCAAAGCGTAATTTGTCTTCAAGTTTGCAAACACAGGCATCAGTAAACCATTCATATTTTTTTATGAACACTGGCATCAGTAAACCATTCATATTTTTTATGAGCTAAAGAAATTGAGTTTTAAGAGCGACGTGTAGATTATAATCATGAATGTTTATTTTGAAAACGTGTCCTGTTATGCTCCCGATATAGGATTTAGGTGCGGCTTATCCCGTAAGTAAAATGTATTGGTGGAGGTTAGCGCTATGTGTGAGGGTTTATATGTAATTCGCTTTGACCCACATTGAATGCACTAATACATTTGGGTTCTCAACTAAAACAACAACAAAAAAGTTTTTGCTGTGAACAGTGGCACTGATTCGCTAGTCCAGGTGTTTTCTCTGTTTTTTTTTTGTTTTTCGAAGATCACGTTGCTTGATATCGGTACAGTACGTCTGTAGCTCATCCTGTGAAACAGTCACTCTATAATTGCAAAATAGACGCATAAGTTTGCTTTCACTATTGTTGCTGTTTGTTGCAATTACTTTGAGACATCCCGCTAGTGTTTCCTCGAAAGGACATTGACAATGCTGATACTGCCATATTATTTCGAACACGAAAACTATAGATCTTGCAATAGCCTAGATATTATGTGTATATAACTCCCTTTATAGAGGTGCTATTACTCGAGTGTTGCAGAAACATTGAGGCAACCTCTGTGCATGTATTTACACCCAACAAACTCTTCGATTGTGCAAGCTATTTCAATGACTGTTTAATGAGGACGAAGCTATATAGTCATTCACGGCTGCGATACAGTTGCGACATATATTTCTGTTTCTACAACATGTACCTTGGTTTAGGGCAAACTTGGTATTTTCAAGAAGAAACCACTTAACAAATTCGACGTGATAGACTCGGCTGCCTAATTAATACAACTGATGTGCCAATTTCAGATGTTTCACAGACCTTAATAAGGAGACGCATTACAAGAGGCCTCTTTGGGCTATTAAGAATTAGCATTTTTGTTAGAAGTTTGTGTTTTATAAATAAAAACTAATCCCGTAAGGCAGCATGTTACGAATTGAATCGCGCAGGGTTTCAGGCAGTACGCAACGGTCATACTTTTCTCAGTCATCTCAGCGATACAAAAATTAAAACTTGGTCGTACAAGAGAAATGTAATTGACAGCTTGCCTAGAGTCGTGTTCTCGACCCGCTACACGTGTCTCCTTCTAAGGCCACGAATAACACTGTTCAAGCTTTCGTAAGACTATCTGCCTGATCTCATTACGCACGGTCAATAAGAGAGAGTAAGCAGGGATGGAGCATTACGTAATGAAGAATGGCTGCGTCGAATTACCAGGCCAGAAGCAGGCTTGAACCTAGTGGTCAGCGTAAGTCACAGCTCACGGTGCAAGAAACAACATACAGCTTCCACCGCGATGCTCGGTTGCGTTAGCGCTTCGCGAGACACTACTGCGTTTCTTCCCCTCCGCCATCTCTGGGCCGTCTTCCACGCGCTGCCAACAGCGTTGCGCAACATGCAGGGTGCTTCAGTCGGCATTAGCTCGTCGGACGGCGACCGTGTGAACAGTGGCGCAGTTGCTTGCTCTTGTTGCGATTCCGGTTACACGCGACCATGGCACGTCCGATTGACCACCCAACTACTTTTGCTTAACGCTTGATTTCTGAAGAAGCGCGAAGAATGCGTCCTCACTATGAGGTTCACAAAGGCCGACAACACTCGGGACTGTCGCAGCCATTTGAGCCGACTGATCTGAACAAGCTCCAGGAATAGAAAGGAAAACGAAGTTCGCAAGATGCCACCGTACCACGGGAATCAATGTTCTGCGAAGCATGCGGAGGGAAGCCGACTGTGGTGCAATTTTTTTTTTATTGAGCGAAACGTTACTAAATGACTCTTGATATTCACAAATGTTGTCTGTTCAGACGTATGTGGAACAATCGCACATGTTTTATGCGACAAGTTGTGTGTATTTACGTAACGATGCCAACAGCAACATCGGCATTACCAACACCAGAAGAGGTAAGCTTATACGTAGCGCTTGTGAGGATGGTAGCCCTCTCTAGTGCTACGTAGACCAACTTCAGTGGATGGCACTTTGTTATGCAATTGACGTTAACCCATAGTGACACCTGTACCATAAGTGTTCACACGTAGCGTTTATAAAATGCGATAGCAAGCGCTGCAACCCCAACTGACGTTTCATCAACGTTACGCTCGCCTTGGGTCTTTTTACAAAGGAGTTTGGAGGCATGAGATGGCTCTGCGGTAGAATACTTGATTGCTACACAGAAGTCTCTGATTCGATTCGTTCGGAGACGCTGAAATTTATTCCTTGCATTGGTTGGATCAACGCTGCCGATGTCAGTTTTACAGCGATAGCTGTTATGAGATCCCAACTCGGGTCACGCGCATTTGTCTGCCGCCGCCGCCGGTGTCCGTAACCACATCATGCGAAATTAGAAAAACAAAACTAGCATCAAAGACACAGTGGGGCTCGAAACCCGGGTCTACTGGGTGCCAGCCCAGTATTTCACCACATAGTTATGCCGGTGCTTGTGACTTGTTGGCAAACCTAGCACCAAAGGACCAGTGGAGCTCGAACCCGGGTGTGTGCTTCGTATTCTTGTAATCTTAATTTTAACTTCGAATTCTTGTAATCTAAAGCTATGAATGCTGCTGTTTTGAGTTATTGCTTAGCACAACGATTCTTTATATAAACTGAACAGTATAGGGACTCAGCGGGCAGCCCTGACGGACAGAACGCTATATGTTAATTGTATCTCCTAGCGTCTTGTTGATTACCAGACGGGTCGTTCCGTTCCGGTATGCCATAGATATATACCCCATCTCTGATTATAAAATCAACGTTGACATGGTCAAGAATGGCAAGCAAAAGGTTGTGGGAAACACAGTGAAAAGCTTTCTCGAGATCAATCTGTAGAGTGGCTACCCCTCCTTGATTGGCATCGCAACACTCGAGCACGCAGCGCATCTTATGTATATTGGTCACAATGGAGCGTCCCATAATCCTGCATGTATGATGAGGCCCTACCAATTCTTTGATTACCCCTTGAAGTCGCCGTGCTAGTACTTCCCTTAAAGTTTTGTAATTGCAATTTGTTAAATATATAGGTATATATGAAGAAACTAATTCTAACTTCTCTGAGTGTTCTGTCTTAGGTATCAAAACTGTATGTGCTTCACTAAAGGATCTAGGGACACTATCAAGTTTATAGGCCTGATTAGAAACATCTGCGAATACTTCGGATAATTGCTTTTTAAACTCCTTATAAAACGAAGCACAAAGGCCATCCGGCCCGAAGATTTACCAGGATTCATTTTATCTATAAACCTTTCTACTTCCGTTGGCGTTATAGATAGCTCTAAAGCTGATTTGGCGAGCTTGCCTTAGGCAGGCTTGATGACGGGAAAGCAATCGCGTTAATACGACTGATAAAGCGTTTTAAAACAGCGAAAGAACAACCAGTCATCGCACAATGCTAATAGCATAACGAGTGGGCCGTCCAATGCTCCAACCCATTACAAAAGCCTGCTCTTGTTTCCCTGTTAACTGTGGCGCATTACCACTTCAGACATAATTCTTCATCGTCGTCAGCCACTGCATGAACAATTGGCCCGAAATTACTTGTCAGTGTTTAGCGGATAACACGCTTTGCGGAGGAATGACAAAAAATAGCATAGCGAATGCCGGCCTCCTACCCGAAAGTTTACTATTTATGCCCTGGTGTGTGCTTCAAGCAAGTGTGCTTGCAGTAGTTAACCCAATGAGTGTTTTGAAAATGCTCTGACAGGCCGCTCTTCTAGCTTTCGCCGTGACTGTGCGGCGCTTTCCGCGCAGGCCTGGCGTTTTTCTTGACACTCTCGCATTTAAACTACTATGTCTGTTCTCGCCGTTCCAGGGTATATGTACAGTGTCGAACACCTGTGGCACATACCCGCACACCATGGCCCATGGTATACGGATATGTGCCACACGTGTTCAGGTAAAATGGTTTGACGACGTACGCTGCAAGATTTTCACATCAACGTCATGACCAGCCAGACATATTTAGGAAACCCACTTGCTCTCCCATACTGATTTTGGTCTGCCCCAGGTGAAAGGGCCCCTGAACCACAGTGAGTTTGAAGGCGAGACAGTTCTTGGTCGTCTTCACTATCCGTCCTAGAAGTAGTATTTTCTGGTCGTCACTTATTTATTTATAAAGGTCAGGTCAGCGCTAAGAGTTGAGCCTGTCAGGGTTTGGCGCTTCTCGTCTGCACGATGCTATCTCCTCTTGCACAGTCGCAAACGCAGAAGAACAGTGAGATCCGTTTATCGTGCACAATAGTCACGTGAGACAAGGTAAAGTGGGCGTGCGACTGCATGGCGAAGCAGGCTATAGGTGATCATTCACAACAGATATCTCTCGCATATCGACCAGTGGAGAGCTTATTTCCTCCTGACGTCACACGTGAACCAAGAGCTGGCGTCACGAATTTAGCTGCGAAGATGGGAGACGCTGGGAGAAGATAACGCGCTCGTTCTTCGTATTTCCAGTTGGTTTAGGGGCCCTTTCATTAGGAGGTCACGAGAGCACACATACGTAGTTGGCTAGGTAGATAAATACGTAGTTCGAAACGCGCAAAGTGCAGCAGTTAGCTAAGAAATGCTTCGCTATAAAATAAAACAACAACGTGATTTTGTGTTGCTTTTTTGAGGCTATTGTCTTTTATTTTATCGAGAGCTATGACACGTGCCGTACCATGTTGGTCATACAGACTCGCAGGACCCTGCTCGTATACTTGAAGTCATTGTTTCAGTGAACTTATTGTGCTCACCTTTCAGTTTCATGTCACAAATAAAACTTCATTATGGTGGCACGCACAAGCCTATCTACCTGACGAGCGATCATTCTACACTAAAATGCACGTGGCGATGGTATGACAGACCAACCAGCTAAACTTTCGGTGTCACTACATATGCTTATATACACGCCTGACAGTGTGCCAGCACCTTCAACCGACGCTGTTAACTTTCGCATAATTTTTGCAATAAGAAGGGGAACACATTTTTTTTATCTCTTGAAATTTTAAATGGCTGACTGTTGAGCACTAAACTCCTTCGCTTATTTTCTATTTCAATAAAAAAACAATGAGCAAGTGGTATAATCCCCTTTTCAATTTCACGGAGACCTTGTGCTAGACGAGATTATTTACGCAGCCGTGTTTTCAGTCGGTGTGCGGTTAGTTCGGCAGTTTGCGCTAAAGCATTAACCGCTGCATTCTAGAACGCCCCTTCAATGAACGCTTCACCTTGATTTGACAAAGTCGATGGGAGCGCCGTCTTTTGGCAGACCAAGTCACTGCATATCGGCTATAATCTGCAGCGACTCTTGAGAGGCGTCAATTTCACTCCAGCAGCGGCACAGTGCTCAACTCAGTCAAGTGAAGGACGAAATTCGAGTCGATGAGCGTTTGTGAATACGGGGGTAAGTATAGCCTTCCAGAATATCACTACTTATTTGCGCCTTGAAAAACTGCAAAACCAAACATCGCGTGGAAGTGGCGGTGGATCTGCTCTCAGTAATATATAGCATGAAGGATCACGATCTTCGCGTGGTGACATGCGGGAAAAAAAGAAAAGAAAAAAATTGGGAGATCCTTAGGCTTCGCCTTTAAGAGTTGAAAGCGATAGCGAAATCCAGCCCCTAGTGCACCCTTGAACCGCTAAGTGCATACTTATTCATATGTTTTGTTATATACACACGCACGCACACAAACACGCACACAGTAGATTGGACCGGCGCGCGCTATTATCGCCGAATGGTCTCGTTTCCGTCGTGACACCTGTCGAACAAAATGCGTTAAAGGGGCCCCGAAACACTTTTTCAAGTAACCATGGAATGAATTCCCTAGAAGAGCTTATTGCCTCTCAAATGCAACGCCGCAATTTTTTAAGAATCCGTCCAGTGCGAGTGGAGTTACAAAGGTTTGTTGCATGCTGCAATTGCATTATCTTTTCTCTCGCCCCGATGAAAGCACTGGAAGCTAATCAGGGAGGGGTGGCAGGGCAAAGAAACTACCGCGCCTCGTAACTTGAGCGTCTTTTTTTTCTTTGAATGCGTGGCTTTCTCAGTGTGATCGCGCGCGCACGCATGGGCAAGTAGCGGCCTTCGACGGCTATCTCGGTAACTTGGTTTTTCGATCACGGACGCACAGACGATTTTTCGCTCACAACCAACGGGGCCGATGCCAGCGGTGGGTTTTCAGCGACACGAGCTCTTTAACGCCATGGCGTTAAAACGCCAGGGAGCTGCAGCCAACTGCACTAGCGTTGGTTTGTATAGAGAGAATTTTGACGTTTCTAAGGTAGACTTGAAATGTTTACTATACGTAAAAATAGCATTACAAGCAACGAAAAACGAAGAAGCAGTAGCTGAGAATTTGCGTGCTCATTCTTTTTTTCTGCGACTGCAGTTCAACTCGCAGTTACTACATTACCCTCTAAAACCTAACCTATCTAACCATCCACTTAGGCCTACCTGACTATACCTAACTTTGTTACACTGACAGGCGGCTTGTCTTCGTATATGGTATGTCGAGGAAATGCACACAAACTGACTGCAGCGTTTTGATAACTGAATCCGCGTTGCATAGCATGGTCTCCCAAGCAACGAACCGACACAAAAAGTTTTATATACAAGACTCGCACGGACTAACTCACTAAAAGCGTACTTCTCCGGATTTATTCCTCATAAGACCCGTAGAATGTGATACGCAGATATAATAAGCAAAACTAACTGTATGGTCAAACTGCGTGTGGCTCAATAGGACTCACAAAATCTCTCTGGCTCGGACTAATGGTACCGCGGTCTCAGAAGCGAAAAAGATCAAGCGAAGGATGGGAAGTTAAAATTTCGCTGCCGGTGGTTCTCAGAATGACAACGTTGCTGCTTTGTATAAGCTTTATGGCTACAGAAGAATGAAGGAAGCAATGCACCTTTTTTCCGCTTTATATGGAGTATATGTTCAGGAAGCACTGTTTCGTCAAGATTCTAGCACGTCTGTACTTTGTATCGTTGATCCATGAATGATCGGCAACAGCAGACGCATGGTGTCATACATAGTCAGTGAGCGTTCTTTTCGCCCGACTTTTTCCTCACATTCGTGTTACCAGACTGCTGACAACCTTGCGCGAACAGCGCTGCCATTCAGACCCACGCAGGAGGATCTTTGAGAATCGAAACTTCTGGAGCCAGCTCTTCACTGACTCGCTGGAGAAGCCAATGCTGCCCTGTTACGTTACATCTGCACCGGATGGGCGTAAAAACCTGCAGCGTAAGGGTGTGTGTGTGTGAGAGAGAGAGAGAGAGAGAGAGAGAGAAAGAGTTAATACATTAAAGCGATGTTAGCTGTTGATCTCTGGATTACATTAATTTCGATTGATATGTGGGGTTTAACGTGCCAAAACTACCATGAGATTATGAGAGACGCCATAGTGGAGGGCTCCGGAAATTTCGACCACTTGGGGGTTCGTTAACGTGCACCCAAATCTGAGAACACGGGCCTACAGCATTTTCGCATCCATCGAAAATGCAGCCACCGAAGCCGAGATTCGATCCCGCGACCTGCATACAGCCGAGCACCTTAGCCACTATAGACCACCATGTCGTGGCAGGATTGCGTTAATCTTGAATGTGTTAGCGAACTGCAGGCACAATGACCGTTTCTATCTACGTATCTGTCTATCTATCGTGATCACCTCCTAAATTTGGGGTAGACCGAGTTAGTACGAGAAGGTAAAAGGGTTCCACGAATGTGTCTGGTTGGTCAGTACAAGTATAACGCGCAAATACCACCGCGCATGTCGTCAAACATTTTCCGCCAGACACGTGTGACACACCCGTATGCGACGGGCCGTGGAATACGGGTACGCGCCCTATAAAGGATTGAAAGTATATATCCACCCAGGAATGGCGAGGAAGGACATCAGTAATTTAAATTCAAGAGCGTTAAAACAAAACTGACATCGGCTGAGTAGACCAGATGAAGGTAGAGAGTAAATTACAAGGCCCCAACAGGAATAGAACCCAAGAATTTTGCGTGGTAATAGGATATTCTACCACAGAGTGATGTCAGATCTCGAAACTGCTTTGAAAAAGAGACGTTATGGAGGTGCAATGTTTATGAAACATCAATTGTTGTTACAAGGCTGGCAACATAATTTTATAAATCTTGTATAGGCACTCCTATAATAGGATAATAATGTGGCATCTGGTGAACATCATTTGCGTACTTAGGCATGACGTTGCTCTACGTAGTACTAGAGAGAGCTACCTTCCCCGCAAGCACAAGCGCCACATACAAAAAAAAAAATATACGGCTAATTTTGCATGACGAAAAAACGAGGCAAGGGGTGAAGGGGAGCGCAAAATTTTGACGCTTTATAGAACGTGTTCTGTATCGGAATTTATAGGCAAAGACATGCACCAGTAGTCAAGCACACATTGAGTGCAAACCATCCTAATCACAACCTGTGACCAACAACTTCCTCTCTGCCTGCGAGAGAGACACTGTCGTGTCACTGATACGTAACGAGCCTTTTGCTTTTATGTGGAATGCCTCCAGCGATTCTCGAACAGTGGTGTGCCTGCTTCCACCGATAATCCGAATTTCATTCAGGTACAGCTTACACTTATGAAAACTGCAGTACGTCGGTAAATGTGCATCTTTACCTCTCAGTGAAAGCTCGTGTTTTCTGCACGTTCATTGACGCACCTTGCCGTCTGGCCGACACACGTCTTGCCGCAGGGTAGCGGAAATTCACATACGGTGGCACAATTCATACCGGTGGCGCATATTGTTTATGCGTTGGCATGCTTTTTGCCGCACCCACCTTTGTTGCTACCGTCAGACAGTGTACGGGGACATAGCTCATACAGCTTTCATGGCACAGAAAGAACAATCAACACACCACGTCTGTTTGCGACCTTTTTTTATTAGGTTGTGTGCAACCCGGCGCCTACACGGTACGACCTCAGGTTTAACCGTTCTCCGTCCTCATCACTCTACCCCGGTACCATGTTCACTTTTAAACTTCAGAGGAGCGACACAGTGACCCATCGATAAGGAAGAGAAATCAGCCACATTTTTTTGTGACCTAGCTGTGCAGAAACATAAAACGGCTAGCCCACTAAAGAGTACGCTACATATCAGCTTGTCACTTGTGGTGTTAGTAATATCCACGTTGATGTTGGCATGGTTACTCAACTGTAAATAACTGGTTGTATAACACATATACGACTGTTCAGCATACGTTTGTGCGAGCAACATTTCTACATATATTTGGTGTCATTTCGTAACGTTTCACTCAATGAAAAATTACACCACAATCATGTACTCTAAGCATGCTTCGCATAATATCGATTCCGATGGTACGTAAGATATGCTGAATTTTCATTTCTTAGGCTGCCCTAATTTTGATGACTAACTGAAAATATCACAGCTCCGCACATAAGCCCAGCGTATATCTTGCTTACTGATAAAAATTCCGTGAAATGGACAAAGATTTCTTAAAGCTAAAAAACTAAAAATATCCAATGTCAGGACAACGAACAACTAACATTGAATTGCTCAGAAATTATATATATATATATATATATATATATATATATATATATATATATATATATATATATATATATATATATATATATATATATATATATATATATATATATATATATATATACATATATATATATATATATATATATATATATATATATATATATATATATATATATATATATATATATGAAATCTAACAGACAATAATGCCAAGGAAAGTATAGGGCAAGTTATTATACCGAAGTGTTCAGTTCCTGCCCACGGCAAGTTATCTTTTCACCTACTTTTCTTTCTTCTCATTTAAGTTACAATTCAGTCTAATAACTTCCCCTATACTTTCCTTGGCATTATTGTCCGTTAGATCTCATTAATATTGTGTCAAACACGAAGAAACGGGCCCTTAAGTATACACTTCCTTCCCTACTTCATTAACAAGGTTCTCGTACTGGCAGACTTGGTGCCTTTAAGTTGTATACGAGGGACTATTGGTCAGCTGCCAGCTCGTAATAAGTCAACGTGCTACGTGACGCCAAACAGGCTCAAAAAAGTGTGCCACGCTCGCTGCCATGGCTACTGGTGGCGCTGACTGACACTCAGATGTTTAAATTCACATATATACCCAATAAAGGAGTTGGGGGAATAGCCGCCATGGTAGCTTAGTTGTAGAGCATCGAACGCGTTATTCGAAGGTAGCAGGTTCGGTTCCTGCCCATGGCAAGTCATCCTTTCACCCACTTTTGTTTCTTGTCGTTTAAATTATAATTTGGTCTCAGGACTTCCCCTTTGCTTTCCTTAGCACTGTTGTCTGTTAGATCTCATTAATATTGTGTCAAACAAGGAAAAACGAGCCGGGAACATCGTTGAAGCTGCAGGCTGGGTTTAAAATAAAATGACTTCTGTTCCGTACGCATTTTGCCTAAAACAGTCATAGGACAATAATGTACGGCTCTTTGGAAACAGTACGTAGTTTGAGAGGGATACGTGATATCAAATAACACACCACCTCGGTCTTTACCAGACGACAAACTTGATTGATAGATTGACTGATATGTGGGGTTTAACGTCCCAAAACCACTATATGATTATGAGAGACGCCGTAGTGGAGGGCTCCGGAAATTTAGACCACCTGGGGTTCTTTAACGTGCACCCAAATCTGAACACACGGGCCTGCAACATTTCCGCCTCCATCGGAAATGCAGCCACCGCAGCCGGGATTCGAACCCGCGCCCTGCGGGTCAGCAGCCGAGTACCTTAGCCACTAGACCACCGCGGCGGGGCGACGACAAACTTTCCGAGGATATCACGTCTTTATTCAAAAATAAAACCGACGAATCGTTCGTTATCGAAGCAAGCGTTTCGCTTGCATGGCTTAGAAAGTTAACCACTACGCCGCAGGATCACAAGTTCGTTGAACATGAAGCAAAAGGTTCGCGGAATCGCAACGATGTGTCATTCATTACAATGTCGGATGGCGAGAAAAAAACATCAGGTGAATATTAAACACCCATGCTTGAATATAACACGGTGCATACATACTCTGTGAAATGAAGTGCGCTTTCTGCTTAACCCCATGGGTACACAGCTCTGCGTGTGCGCATGCGTATTCTGCATACAGTGTGTGCTGTGTTAGCGAGAGAAGTCCACGGCCGCACTCGCGCCGACATGCTCTTTACCGGCATGCATCCACTAATGCCCACCACAGATGAATGGCGCGCACGAAAACACAGCCACTGAAATATTGAAAAGCAGCCCAAATCAAGTGCAATAGCAAAGCTTTCGCGTTCGACGACTCCGGTTCATGTCGATTCTGAGAGCTTTAATGCTGCGGTACAATTTGAGTTCTTTCGTCTTCCGACTCGAACATAGTTTTTTTTGTTTGAATTGACTCTGCAGGCGTTTTTTTTTATAATAAAGTTGTTCTCTCTCTCTCTTCTTTTTTTATGATTTTTTCCCTCATCGTGTAGCGAAGCAGTAGCAAGCATCGGGGTAAACAAAGCCGAACCGGAGGGGGTGCTCTTCAAACACAACAATCTTGGCCGACTTGTGCTTGAGAGAGACGATGGTCTGGCTCGTACACCCCAGAAAAAAAAAAAGGATAAATTAAACCCCATACTCTCCTGAACAGCTGCTCTGGGTCGTTCGGCAAACAGACCGTGATCTCGGTGACACTGTAAGGCAAGCGCACCATGTTACGGGGAGCTTTTGCGCCCGCTGAAGGCATAAGACCCCGGGTAGCGGAATTGCTCCGCGAAGCATAATATCTGCGCAAAGAGCTTTGGCGTCAGCGGCATGAAAGAAGAGTGCGCGCACTCAGACGTTTGAAAGGGGTGCCCTTTCTTACCCCCCCCCCCCCTTTTCCCACTGGGTTGCGGTCGGCAACGCGGTACTACGTCTTAACCCCATTTAAAATTACTTCCGGTGTTTTTCTTCTTTCGCATGAATTTGTTGGTTCAGTCTGATTTTAATGTTGTTTAGCCACTATTTGTAGCCTGAGGCCAACACCACATCGATTTGTTTGCTCCTTTGTTCCTATGTTTATTTAATAATAGTAATAACTAATAATATTGTTGTTATAATAGTGTTGTTGGTGTATTATTATTATAGTTATGTTGTTATTATAATAATAATATTATTCTTTTTATTCTTGTTGTTGTTGTTTATGTTGTTGTTGTTGTTGTTGGCGGCGGTGGTGACTGAGGTGGTGGTGGTGGCACTACTACTACTACTACTACTACTACTACTACTACTACTACTACTACTACTACTACTACTACTACTACTACTATACGTCTACAAAGGAATTAAGAAATTAAGTCGTATAAAACACGGTGGTTTTGTTGTTCCTCTACAAAACATTTTACAAGTAACGATAAAAAGACGTGGCAAACATACGCTTATCTGTGAAAGTTCAAACACCAGTCAAGAGGTGGCCTCCATACGTTAGCAAATAAAATATGAAGGTTAGGCCAGGTCAAAAAAGGATGGCTTAAGTTAAGTTGAAAACTAACCCTGCATCTGTAACATACAAAGCAGTGTACGTGGCTGGGTTGCTTATAGTGGCACATCGCTTCTTCATTTATATGCACAGAAAAAACAGTGACATCGCATGCGTAGAGCTCTAGTTTGAAAGAGCCTTTTAGTTACAAAAGTATACAGTCGGCCATTAAGGACGCGGTATATTGGGAAAGGTGGCAAGACGTTTTTGTTAAGCTTGGATTCTCGAGCACGTGCCCAGAAATGTTGCGACAGGCGGGGCTTTGTGCTTCGCTTTTATCGGAATAAGCATGTGAGCTCGGGCTCGACGATCAGTTGGGCAATAAAAGTTCCTTTAAGGGCGCGCCTTATGAGGTCTTGAAATTGCAAACTATCAAGAGAGACGTGTTGGAGGCTCATTGATAATCGCGTCTGGAAAAGTACCAAATGGCTTCTTGCCGTGAAGACGGTAGAAATATCAAATATGATCATATCAAATATTTTATATCAAATAAAATCAAATACAGCGCGAATTGACACGGACGAAGAGACGATCAGATGAGACATTGTGCAGGTTTCTCACAATCCATGTCATTTTGCACTGTAAGCGTAACGCAACTTAACAAATCTTCTATCATTATCAAATATAAGACCACACCCTCTTCTTTTCTATAGGAATCCACACCAGGGGCGGAAACTTCCTATACCTTCCATGTATTCGCCCTAGCATGCTGATACGAAGGGCAGAGACGCTTTTATCACTGGCGGCAGCCGAGAATGCGGTCAAAAATGAATCACGAACGTAACATTTAATTTATAACGTCACTGTGAGGTCATCATATAGAGGGAAAGGACAAAATTGAGGAGAGGAGGGCTGCCATGGAATCTCTCCTTTCGCACTTTGCATGCAAGCGGAATGTGCTCGTGCCTTTTGGGAGGTTCACTGACCGCTTGGGCGATTCGATTGACGATTGATATGTGGGGTTTAACGTCCCAAAACCACTATATGATTATGAGAGACGCCGTAGTGGAGGGCTCCGGAAATTTAGACCACCTGGGGTTATTTAACGTGCACCCAAATCTGAGCACACGGGCCTACAACATTTCCGCCTCCATCGGAAATGCAGCCGCTGCAGCCGGGATTCGAACCCGCGCCCTGCGGGTCAGCAGCCGAGTACCTTAGCCACTAGACCACCGTGGCGGGGCGCTTGGGCGATTCGGTCATTTAAATTTTGTTAACCATTTTTTTATTTTGTTAGTGTGTTCTTAAGTGGCTAAAGTTAACCTTTCTCAGCAAGACGAATCTCGATCGACACAAATAAAATAATTTTATTGCACGTATTGTATAAAAAAGAGACATTCACGTAGTGTTAAAGTGCTAATCTATAAAAGCAGCTTTAACTGACAACTAACACACGCACATAATGAGCAAACGTTGAACCCAGGATATCCGAACAATTGCAAATATTATCCACAATCACGAGTAATAAGAAAAATCACGTTCGTTATGACAGCGCTCATAGTTTTCATACAGAACTTTACTACCAAACGAAACTGAAGTTCATTGGCATGAAGAGGCTTAAGCGATCAGAAATTCTTCAAGAAAGAACGCCACTGAAAACAATGTTTCGGCAAGTTGGCATGTCTGCGTCAGGGCAACAGCATTGTCTTGACGAATAAAAGTTCACTTGTCAAAACGTTGGCTCCAGCGACATTCCCTGTAATGATTTTCAGAACGATGGTCTATCACGTGTATTTGAGTGATATTATTAGAAGAAATGTCTCACAAAGTTTCAGACAACGGCTACATGAATTTCATGAACAGAAAGGAGCCTATATTACTGGACATCATTTGAACTACATGTCAAATGTAAAAGAACCAATAACTGTACAGCCAAGCCAAATTGAATTCAAGTCTTTCACTAAACGCATTTTTTTGGACAGCAGCTGGGCTGCCGTCTTGATCAATAAGTCTATATAATGGCACTGCACTTCTGCCCGTCCAGTCAGGCTTGCAGAGAACAGGGTTTACTCGAGTACTCCTGTAAAATCAATATGTGTTCAAATAATGGGTAAATATACTTGTGTTTACCCGTTGCCACTAGGAGACCCAAAAAGCCTTCGCGGAACTGGAAATCTCCGGGTTTACACACTGCAGAGCCGCGAAAAACTTATGTTGCGCGATTAGCCGTCTACATCGGAGGCATGGTTCACTTGTTCGGCATAGATCACCTTGCCTTCCGTTCTCTGCCCGCCACAACTTGCTGTCTTTAACTATTCCGTGGTTGGCATGCCCACCGAGTGAAATAATTGAGCACAATATAACTTGTAATATGGCAAAGTAAGTGGTGAGAAGGAGAGGATGCAAACGCTATGAACTCAAATCGACCACTTTCCGCGCTTCGACCTTTTTAAAGTTCGCAAAGTAAGGAAATAAAAAAAATACATATAACCAAACAAAAATGTCGTTCCGGTGGTATGGAATCTCTTTATACGTAAAAACCTGTGAAAGCCAACAATTGCGAACATTCACATCAATCTCTTTCCGTTCAACCAAATCTTGGGATGCCCGGGTCCGGCAACCGCTAAGAGCGTACATGTTCCTCGAAACCGAAACTAGCGTTGAGTTTCCGGGGCCTGTCGGCGCTTCGAGTACGAGTGAAACTCGAGCGTGCGACTTAATGCCGTAAGGAACGCTTGGAACTTATTGGAATATAAGGAACTGCTTAGAACCTCGGATACCATGGTCCAATACGAAGTACGCAATACTTATGTTTGCAAAGATGGTAACCCCCCCCCCCCCCCCAAAAAAAAAAACGCTCGCACTCGTCATAAGACAATAACGCTTTCCCTCGACTCTGGAACATCGGACGACAGTGGCAAAATAAGCGCTGCTTGAGGATGCTAGTCGCGTCAAAGAGTGAGATTGTCTCGGTTGATCATTGAGGCCCTCCCCTCCTGGCTGCACGGTTCCAAAGGGCAGTCCGCTTCCTTCGCACTCCTCCTGTAACGAAGCCATTCGAAAAGTTCTTTCGTCAGAACGTTGCCGAGACGGCAACTTACAACTTCTAATTCATAATAAAATCTGTAATGACGCCTTGTGAAAAAAGCTCTCATTGAAAGACAGAAAAAAGAGAAAAAAAGGTACCGAGTTTGCAGCTCACGTTGTGGAACTTGTCGGCAAGCTGAAATATGTGCGATCAGTGCGAACAGTTGGCTGATTTGCGATTTTTTGGGATCAAAGTTCAATTACAAATTTTTCAAACTAAGTGAAAATGCCGAAGCGGAACATCTGTAGGATGCCATACTTACAACTGTCTTATGCTAAACTTTGAATGTTTAAACTAAAGCATTTTATGGCCCCGCCGCGGTGGTCTAGTGGCTAAGGTACTCGGCTGATGACCCGCAGGTCGCGGGTTCAAATCCCGGTGTCACAAAACGAGCGCCCAAAAAAAGAGCGCGCCACCAAATTCTCGCGACGAAGTGCCGAGAGGTCAACGACAAAAAAAAAAGAAAACAAGCATCCAAAGACTCCCCGGGCGCGTGTCCCTCTCCCCTCGGAAGCGTAGGTTCGCCGACGAACCTCCTCGCATCGGCAGCCGAGCAAGCCCTAGAAAGTTCTCGATGGAAAGGGGCGTGGTGATGCAGGGTTGCGTCATCCGTCGCGGACGGCCCTCGTACCGTCTCGCCCTTTCCCCAGCCTTCGCTGCGTATCGCGCCGACGAAATGATGAGAACTTTCTGGAATCTCGCGCGGAAAGTCTTTAATCGAGCAGCCAAGATGGGAGATCAGCAGAAGAAGGAAGTTAACGCCAGAGTGCGTAGGGTATCCCGCCGCGTCTGTCGGTGAAGATTTTGTCCTTAGTGACAAAGCAGGAGAAGAAGAAAGTATGCGCCAGAGTGCGTAGGGTGTACCGTCTTGTGGGCGAAGCCTTTTGTCTTCCGTGACAAAGGAGGAGAAGGAAGTGGAGAAGAAGAGGATTTCCACCTGAGGGGTGAAGACTCGAGCTACAGGCAAGAGTGTGTGTCTACCGCTATCGAGCGAAGACGCGTGGCAACAGCTGCGTGTGGGAAGCCGACGTGTTTCCGGCGAAGAAGTTTGAAGCTTGGAGAGTGGCCAATTGAAGACGCGAGGTTTCCTGGCAGAGAAACTTCGGGGGCAGCGGAACGACAACAAAGCTGGACTTCGAGTGAGTGATTCTCGGAAGAGTATCATTCAGACTTTTGTTCCAAGAACTTTGGACTGAATAACTTTTCTAACTCCTTAGTCTTTAAGTGTCTTGGTTGTTCAATGCATGCGACTGCATTGTAGTGCGTATTGTTGTCTGTGTCCGTTGTTTCGAGTGTGCCTGATTGTACTGTGTAGTACGTTGTTTGATTGGTGACATATTGTATTCAACTATTGTGGAGTGTACATACTTGTGTATTGTTTTTGATCTGCCATTATTGAGAATATAATTTTGTTTTGTTTATCAACTTGGCTCTGACTTGTTCTTTGGGCCACAGCCGGCGTCCGCTGGCGCGCCAAATAGGACCACCTCTAAATTGTCCACGCTTTCGTGGTGCGATTCGGGGGGACGATACTTCGGCTCTTGGAATTGGCCCGGCGATCGCCTTTCTAATTAACGGGACGAGTGACACCCGGCTGCGGTGGCTGCATTTCCGATGGAGGCAGAAATGTTGTAGGCCCATGTATTCAGATTTGGGTGCACGTTAAAGAACCCCAGGTGGTCAAAATTTCCGGAGCCCTCCACTACGGCGTCTCTCATAATCATATGGTGGTTTTGGGACGTTAAACCCCACAAATCTAATCAAAGCATTTTATGTATGTAGACAATAGCCACCCGTGAGCCAGCGAGTTATACGATTAAAATGACGCGGATGCATTCCGCTAGCTTCAAAGCTTATCAGCCACTATTAACTTCTACGTGTTCAGAGCATAAAAACACCTGAATTATCGTGCAGCGTGAAATCGTTCGTTCCATACCTTTTCCTAGCCGTAAAAACGGTAAAGTAGATATTTCAGAAAGAGCTGTCATGACATGAACGCCCAGCAATCAATGTTGCTTGAGTACACGTTTTAATACCAGAATTTTGAGCAGCAGTGTTTTTGCCAAGACGCTATCATTTCGTCAAGAAGTAGAGGAAATAAAAGGTAGTTTCACACATGTTCTTCCTTCATTGTAGAACGTAGGCGCAGTGACGACCTCAATAAACCCTTTTCATAATTTTAAAGCTATATAGCTTTCCTGCTATGAAGTTTGCCCTAGTAATGGCGGCTAGTCACTTTCTGCAAACTGAGTGTTCTAGTGCAGTTTGTACTTGCACTAAGACGTGGAAAATGTAGGTTTAGCTATGTCGACATTAATGTGCGTAATAGACGAGTCCCCGCGTGTTTAACTAGGACTTCGTCTCCATTTCAAGTAGGACAGTTGCCGCAATTAGTAGGGCAAAGACGCAGTGCCGAGAAGTGCACTTGCAAATTATGGAAAGGGTCTATATACTCGGCAGAGAGGAAAAGGTGTTTAAAAAAAAAAAGCAACCGTCGACCTTCAATAGTTTCTAGTTCACTATTTCTAGGGACCACTTTCCAGAGCAGTATGGCAAAAGCTACGTGAGGGGAGCTTCGGCAGATGTGTTACTATACGCTAAGATGACTATTCGCACGTGATTACAATTTTGGTAACTCGCAAGCGCATCCACCATGTGCATTTTCTTACGAACATGCATGGCTTATGATGTTATTAAGGGAACACTGTTGCGAAAGATACGTTATACATAATTTTGAACTGAAAGCTACCACAAGCCTTGTAATACTTACGAGGAAACCAATACCTGAAATCATCGCTTCGTTTTCAGCAAATGACATTGCATAACACTAATCTGCCTGTGGTTCAAATCCACGTGTGAAGCGGGCACCATATACCAATATTTACATCGATTTAGATAGCGATAGATTATTGTATATTGCGAAGGAACGCACGGAGCAACTTTATCGAACAGCTAACATTTATTTGTTTGCAAGCGAAAGGACATGCACGGTCAAGCAGGAACGGCGCAATAGAAAATTTCGCGCAAAGGAAACAAGACATTTTCTGAAATTTCGGGCATACAGAATCATTATCGCCGTTTTGCAGCTTTTGGAGACGCAATAACTTGCTGGAGGCGCTCAATTCATTTGATCAGAGGACCCGATGGCATTGACGGGCAGCAGAAATATTGACCCTAACCGGTCAAAAGTGGGCGTCTCACGGCTCTATAATTCCAAGCGGGTGAAACACTCTGCGTAACCGTCGTGGTTATAACAGTGCTATTTTTGCACAGTGGAAGTCACGCTCTCAATCGCATAATACACACGAACGGGGCTGTTTCTTAGACGATTGCTTCGAGCTGCTATTATTATCGTCGTGAATCACTTTGATAGCAAAGCGCCGTAGATGCTGATGGGCTTGGTGTTATAGAATGCGTGGTGTTCAGCGTGACTATAGTAGCAATAGTAGGCAAGTGACCTTGTATGCAACACCACTTACAAAATGGGACACGTATTTTATGTAACCTATAATGTTTCAAATCGCAGTTTTGCTTTCTATAGTGGCTCTTGCGGAAGACCAAGGCCTCCAGCGACACTCTCAAGGTAAATAGCTACAGCTATGATAGATGCACTTGTAGTATGATGTGCACACATTGTTTTTTTTTTTTACTATGTGGGCAACAAAATAAATGTTAGATTGCGCCATGGTCTTCATTGCTTTCTGTTCAATGAATACAGATCAACTAACGAACACGCGCCCATGCTCGTTTACACGCTTCGATACATGCGCCTGTGGCAACCGAGTGATGTCAGTGTTATTTAAGATCAGTAATTTGTGAAGTCGACGCCAGAAAACCAAAAACTGAAAGCAGTAAGAGTTTAAAATAATTTCGGGGAAAATATTTTTCACTTAAAACGCAAACAACCCTGTACATAATACCTACTTCTTTTGTCTTTATGTTTTTGTTCGTGCAACGAAATGTACAAAATTTGCGTTTGCAGACTACAAGCCCAAGCGCAGTAAAAAAAAAGCGAAAAAAGTGCGTGCTTCGGTTGCGTAACCATGACTACGCTGCCACAGAAAGTTGTCCCCTGCAGGTGCGCGATTGGGGGAAAGAAAAAGGGGAACGTAGTAGCAAGTGCAAATTTAAACGCTGGTGATTCAGGTATGTGTTTATTGAAGCCATAGACGAAGATTCCTACTGAGCAGGAATTGAAGTATACAATGAATTATTGGCTATGCAAGTTGACGTGCAGTTCATACAAAGTTCACGTGGCATATCTTCGGCTACTAATGGTTGGCAGTGAAAGGAAGTCTGATGGCGCAGACTTAAAGAAGGGATGATACGTAATTAAATAAAAACACTTAAAGCCCCATGAGATAGCACTGGGTAAGACTCACGTTTACGTACATTACTGACTTTAGGTTTTCTTGTTGCCCCGCCGTGGTGGTCTAGTGGCTAAGGTACTCGGCCCCTGACCTGCAGGTCGCGGGTTCGAATTCCGGCTACGGCGGCTGCATTTCCGATGGAGGTGGAAATGTTGTAGGCCCGTGTGCTCAGATTTGGGTGTATGTTAAAGAACCCCAGGTGGTCGAAATTTCCGGAGCCCTCTACTACGGCGTCTCTCATAATCATATGGTGGTTTTGGGACGTTAAACCCTACATATTAATCAGGTTTTCTTGTTCCAGTGATTCCACTGCACAATTGTTTTTCTGATATATTTGCGCTGAAGCTGCTCTTCCATTGATATAAAATTTTTAATTCATGTACACCTGGTGTCAAAATGCGATATTCCGTAGGTTGTTTTGTCCATGCAAATCTTGACGTCATTGTGTTTTATTGGTCTGTTCGATCGCGGACACCACCTACACTACAATATGCTGCTACCCCTCTCAAGCGTTTAAATAAAGCTTGCAGGTATAGACCCGGTCTGCCAACGATCCGCACTAAGTGACAAGTGGGTTGTTCGTCCATTTACAATGCTACCAAATTAAAAGCCTACTCTTGTTCGAGATGTGCGGGATAATGTTCCGCACATCAATAATATACCAGCAAGGCATACCCACTGCAATCTTTTCTTACTCTAAGCCCTGGCAGACAACCTTACAATCTTCGATTCGCCTAGCGCTAAGCGCGCTTTACATGCAAAGACGAAGCAACACAGTAGTTTTAGTTTCCGTCACAGGTTTTAAAGCGACGTGTGAAACTGTAAACTATGCACAAACGAATCCGCCATCTTTACATCAAAGTTAGGAGGGAGACAAAGTTTAGTAGAGCTGCATCAAGTGCTGCTCGTTCGAACGGGTAAAATTAGCGTTATCCGAAACGACGATCGCTCATATACCGCACGCTTGGCGAGCAGAATACCGGCTTGCAACCGGCGTACCCGCCATCTCGCTCGCTCACTTAATGAAATTCGTGGTCGCTGCACCACCTGCTCGTCTTCCCGAGTTTCCCAAACTTTGCCAGTCAGCCGCAGACGCCGCCCACTCCTCCCGCTTCGCAGCATTCACCCGGCTAAGCCACTTTCGCCACGGGCGCATGCTTTTTTGCGCTGTTCTCTCATTTTGCTTCGGATATTCCTACCTGATCTGCAAGAATGTTCGCTGCGAGCTGAAAGAAAACATTACTTTGACGTCGCCAGAGAACCAGTGGGGTGTGCCATGGGTGCCAGGAAGGGGCATGAGCCAACGCGTTACGGAACGTTGCTGCTGAATCGGTGCGACGTGCCCCATGCCTACAACCATGCAAAAAACGGCCCAGCCGCTGTCAGGCCGATCCCTAGTCTCGGCAGCCCGTCCCAGAGGCTCTATTGGCACTGCGTCTTCCCGTCCCCGAGTCGATCAATAGTTAATTAAGAAGGCCTGTTTTCAACTGTTCCACATTCCTTTCACGTGACAGGACAGGAAGAGAAGGGTAGACTCGGCGGAAACCGAGGTCACTTCCGGGCGAAATTTCCGGCTCTGTTTCCCTCCTTGTGCAGGTGGCACTTACTGACATTGGCAGCGGTGAGACCCTTAGTACTAAACTGTGCGCCTCGAGAGGACGACCATTCGAGTAAAGTGCCGGCCGGAAGATATCCGGCGTTAAAAGAAAAAAAGAGAAGAAAATGGAAGGATGCACCCAAGACCTTTGTCTGGCGGTTGCCTGGTCATCTGTTGAGGCTGTATTCAGGTGTTCTCTCCGCTGTGAGCAGTAGATCTGGTATTTACCTGCGAAGCACTAGGCCGGTCGTTGGATTACATTCGATAATGCTCGTGCACCGAGATTCGAGTGAATATTAAAGAAACAGAAGTGATCAAAGTCCATCTAGAGTACTCTACTGTATATACAGGTTGCCCTAGCAACTCTTATATACAGGGCGCCCTAGCCAGCGTTTAATGTTACGCCGATGCACTTTATGGTGGGGCGATCAAGCGTATGTTGCTGAATAGTGCATGAAATACATCCATCACAATATATACAGAGATGCAGTTTAAACTCGGAGAAATTTCGTTAGTCGCGAACAGAAATTATCATTACGAACTGGCATGCGCATTCTTCTTCTTCTGCTTCGCTCCCAAAACATGTGCGCAGATTTGTCCAGCGTAGAATGCAATGCAACTATCATGGGTGAGATAATGCTTGGTCTGGCGGAATTTGAACCCGAATACCGACGATCTGAAGGCGAACGTCTCAATCATTCGGCTATCCAGGCACACAAACAGTCCATAGCATAGCCCTGTATAGATAGCATAGGAAGGGGGAGGGGGTATTAAGAGTGAGGAGGTGCCGATTGGTCCGCCTTGTCAGTGCAATAGCTAGAACGTACGAAAAAACAAGTACAGAGAGAGAGAGAGAGAGAGAGGAAGGAGAGGAGAAGAGAGAGCCAAAGGGAAGAATGACGAAAGAAAGAGAAAACACAGAGCACGTCAGAAAAATAAAAAAAGAGTAACACAGTGGCAGAAAAAAACAGACATGGATAGAGCGAAATAGAGAGAGAAAATAGACAGAAAGAGATGGAGATAAAGAAGAATAGGAAAGGAAGCTTAGCATAGCCGCTATAGTTTAATATATCAAGGGATGGGAAAGGAAAGTGGGAGTTAAGAAGAGAGAGAGGTTGGAACAATGCCTAGCCATTTGTAGTATAGTTTAATGAGAGATAATTAGAAAGAGAGAGAGAAAGAAATGAAGCATTGTTTAGGCACGTGTAGTACTGTACATCAAGGGGCGGGAAAGGGAAGTGAAGAAGAGGGGGAGGCAATGGAGGACGGAAAAAAATGTGAAACAGCATAGCTGTGTAAAGTGTAGTAGGTGTGGAAAAGAGGAGTCATGATAAGGAAATGGGGAAGGAGAATGCCACCAGCTACGCTTTATACTCAGTCCTCGCACCACATGTACGTAGCTGCCCTCATTTTTTGTGTTCCTAGACAAGATTGATCAAGTAACTTCTAAAGGACCGCAGCTGGGCGAGAAATTTTGACTGCCGGAAAAGCTGCTGACTGGTTTGCAAAACGTTCAATTAAAGAATTTATAGCTTTCGGTATACTAAGTCGTCCTTCAGATGCTCGCGAAAGAAACACCACGTGACATGCCCGCATACACGCACTCAATATACGTTCACCTGCAAACTGCAGAATTAGGCCACCACATGTACTGACTCATAAATGTAAGGAGCGAGGACAATGACATTGATGATGACTGTGCGATGACGAACTTCTTGCTTGTGGCAGTGCAAGTGATAACCTCTGCGGCTGCTTATCGCAGTCGTGAACCGTTGCGAGCGAAGCGTACAGGGAATGTCAGACAGCCTTGCTATGTGGTTCCGAGGCGGGCGTATCAAGCGGTATGTTAGATACGAAGCATCTCTTGCTCGGGTCGATGTCCCGCGGCGTCGGCGTTGACGTCTGCACTCACACTACGCTTGCGCAACTCTTCTCCTTTCCTCTTTCCAACAGCTGTGCGTTACTCTCTCCACTTCTCTCCTACCACCTGCTTGCGCCATGCTTCCCCTCTCGCCTCGCAATGCCGACGCAGGCAGCGTCTGCCAGCGAGTTTCTTGATTGAATGAACCGACTGCTTGCGCTGCACAACCGTTTGCTGGCTACCCCGTGTATATAGGCACCGGATCTGGACGTCTAAGGTAGTGCCAATAGAAGATTTCTCCTGTGCGTTGTTGAACGAATAAAAATTTGTAGCGTGCGCGAATTTTTATTGCGAGTCTCTGTGTGCGATCGGAGTCTTTTGTCTCTCACTGCCCATTAGCAGAGATTGGCATGTTCCAGTAGCAAACACCGGTTCATAATTGCGTGCTTTGAGCCTCCCCAAGTTTGCATCCTGCGCAACGCCGCGATGAGCGCCAGCGTCAACGTCGCCGCCAGTGTAAGCGTTAGCGCCCACGCTGCTTCGCATCTACACATGGCTCCCTTTAGTGGGAGATAGTGTAAACTTTTTGTACTCCACCGACACGTGCTGTAAGGGCACTATCAGAAACCGCCTGATTAGAAGTTTAGCTGACAAATACACTATTCTCCAACAGAAATGTTTTGCCTGTCTGCGCAGCTCGAAAAGTTCATTAAGTTTGCCTAGTGATGCACTTCATCAAAACTCCAGAAATATATAACTTACTCCAGGCAGTATAGTCCGCAACATGCATTGTATTTGGTGGCGTCGTCGTGGAGTGCGTCGGTGCCAGCCTTGGCACCCTGTATATACAAGTGTTTTCTCAAAACAGGAATAAGTCCTTTGAAGTGTGTAGAGCTTACGCACTTGTCAATAGACAGACAGCCTCCTCCATGGCTAGGTTACATCTGCATTGTGCACACTCTACACAATGTAGAAAGTTTGATCGTACGAAACGGATATCGTACATTACATTGCGGTAACATTATAATAGCATGACTGTGCATAAGAAGTAGTACGGTTACCATCAGGCTCCACATGGCATACTTAAGATTTATGTTAAGTAGGCAAGCACTCACCATGTCATTATTCTTCGTTCTGCGGAAAAGTGGGGTACCCGCTGCACATCTGTAAGGCCTTATGTGCTCTTTGTTGGTGCTTGTGGCTCATGACGATGAATCGTGGCAGTGCTCTTCGTAG
The DNA here is from genome assembly GCF_043290135.1 of Rhipicephalus microplus. Taxonomy (NCBI): domain Eukaryota; kingdom Metazoa; phylum Arthropoda; class Arachnida; order Ixodida; family Ixodidae; genus Rhipicephalus; species Rhipicephalus microplus. The sequence goes on from NC_134710.1 coordinate 301,492,691, forward strand.
TGGGTGTGAAGCTTCAAACACATTCGTACCGCAATTCATCTGGTCGTTATTCTACTCTTATGCCACGCTATATTACCCATATGGTAATAAGATTTCTTGCCCGACATGACACCTGTATAGGACATTTTCGCGAACGAGCTTCAAACACCAGCGTAGCTTTTCGGTAGAATACACGGCTGTCACGCTGAGGGCCCGGGTTCAAATCCCTTCTGACCTCGGATATTAACGCGATAGCGTTAAAGAGCTCATTTCGCAGAAATTACGGCGTTGGTTTCGTTAGCTGTGAGCAAAAAATCATCATCTTATGCGGGACCGAACAATAGAGAACGATGCAAATAAAATACATAAATTATAAAAAATCTTGGGGCAGAGTGGGGACGGAACCAGGGTTGTTTGGGTCCAAGTGGGGATCGAACCCGCGTCGTTTGCGCGGCGGGCGGACGTTCTATATCACACGGGCACGCCTCTGCTTGTATAAACAGTGAGAAGAACTTCTTTGGAATGCAGTGAAAATAGCCTTCACGCTTCACAAGCACACGCGTCCTGTATACATGCTTCACAATGCAACATGAAATATTACAGTGATAACGCGTGGTACAAGCATTCATTGCCAACAGGCGCCAGAATATGTGATTAATTAAATGGCTCCTTGGTTGAAAACTGGTGCCCCACTACAAAAGGCGCACACGCTACTGAACCTATTTCTTTAAGGCCACTTACTCGGTACATAGAAAGTTCGAAAAGGCTTCATGCAATAAGTGTTTGAAGTACGCACAAGGAACAGGATGTTGCTATCGCGTTCAACTCCCAAAGGTGAAGCTTTAGGGTCCCCTAATTTTTTTTCTCAGTGTGCGCGGTATAGCAGTCACTGACACCAGCGGTGGTGGTGGCTGCGGCAGAGGTGAAGGACAACTGCAGCACTAAAAACTGCTGTTGTGATTTCATCAGCTTTCGTCGTAAAATAAGTGGTCCAAAAAAAAGTAGCGGAGATGACGCTTCATGGTAATGCCTGCTTAAAGATGCGCTTTTGATCGAATTCAAACCAAACAGCGCTTCGAGCGTTACTATCTAATTATGTATGTATCTAGCCACTTACCACACTCTCGTGATCGTTTCCTCAACTTGGTGTGTACCAAAATTAGTATTAGAGGATAACAGGGTTTTACCACTATGTTTGGCTGGTTGTGACATGAATAACGTAAAAAATCCCGCTACGTACGTCGTCAAGCTCATTATTCCAGACACCTGTGGATACCCGCATAAACCACGGGCCGTGGTATGCAGGTATGCGCCACAGGTGATTGACAATATACTCAGAAATTACGAGAACAGACATTGGTGAGAGCGTCAAGAAAAGCTGACTTCGGCAGCGTTGAACCGACGAATGCAAGCATTAAATATTAGTGTCTCAGCAGGAACGGAGCCCAAGCATTCTGCGCGGCAAACAAGAATTTTACCACAGAGCTACGCCAGCATTGGGAACTGCTTGGCAAGAAAAAATTTGGAGGATACTTGAGCTTCGACTTGAAGAGTATACAACGCGATAGCATAACCGAGCCTCATGCATATCATGCGCTCTGAAATTCTAATCTGCTTCGGTTCTTCGTGTATGCATGCATCAAACAAGCCGTAGGTATTGATTGATATGTGGGGTTTAACGTCCCAAAACCACCATATGATTATGAGAGACGCCGTAGTGGAGGGCTCCGGAAATTTCGACCACCTGGGGTTTTTTAACGTGCGCCCGAATCTGAGCACACGGGCCTACAACATTTCCGCCTCCATAGGAAATGCAGCCACCGCAGCCGGAATTCGATCCCGCGACCTGCGGGTCAGCAGGCGAGTACCTTAGCCAGTAGACCACCGCGGCAGGGCAACAAGCCGTAGGTAAATGAACGACAATCTACGCACGTAGCATTGGCTGTTTTAAAGTATTATTGCAAGCACAGTTTGTTAATGCACACTTCGCCATAATTATTTCTCTTTCGAAATTACGAAAATGACGATGGGCCCACTGCGCGTGCGTAGGGCAACACGCGAACGTATACGTACGAATTTGCGTACTTTGTTTTTGCTTCTTCTGCTGCTGATGATTAATTATGTTTGAGCGCTTTGTAATAGCAGGGCCTTAAAATATATATTTTTTTGTGAAAAACTATGATACGGACGGCGCGTGTGTCGGGTTAACTTCAATTGTTTAGATTAGCGCCATATATTGAAGTCGATTTACGTAGCGCTATCCAGGCGTACATTCGCGCAAGCACAACGCTACCTATCACTTTAGCGCTTGTGGCGGTTGTAATACCTATCCTACCCTTTGCCATTATTAGGCAACTTTAAACAGCTGGTTATGTAAAATATACCAGAAAGTTCGACTGGGTGCACGTTAAAGAACCCCAGGTGGTCAAAATTTCCGGAGCCCTCCACTACGGCGTCTCTCATAATCAAATAGTGGTTCTGGGACGTTAAACCCCACAAAATCAATCAGAAATTTTGACGTGCGCACAACGTTTGTACATATCTTTAGTGATTAGGTAACGTTGCGATCAATAAAATTCACACCAGTCACCATCCCTCTACATGCTTCGCATAACATCTATTCCCATAATACACGAGATGTACCAAATTCTTCCAAGTCTAAATGAACATAAATGCACTCCCACGACTCGACAAGTTATCATTTTATTCAATATTTGCTCTATTGACATCATTGCATGCACTTCGCTTCGATATAACTGACGTCAGTGCTTTAACGCGAGTGCTTACATTGCGGCAGGTCATGAGATACCCTGTAAGTGACGGAGCGTCGGTGCGGCTTGTAATGCGTTTTAAAGCGACAAAACGCTGCATCCAAAAGTAGTTGCCGACTTCTTCGCACGAAACTAATCAGTGGAACCTGCCCATTTCTTTTTAGTTTTTCAAATTCTCATCCCGGTTTCAATGCATGAAGCTCTCGGGCACTGTGTTGTGCTTGTGCAGTACGTGTACGCGCCATTGCGTGTCGCGAGTAATCACGAAAGCCGAGACAAAATGTTTGCAGCCAACTTTACTGGCGACGATGGTCACCACCGCAGACGTGGCCCGCACGTGCTCTCCGGAATCTTGACAACGGCTCGGGGCGGCGCAGTGGCCCCTCTACTTCTTGTCATCGGCGGCGGCCAACGGAGCTTCCTGGCCATCAACGATGCGGCGCACGATCTTGTTGTTCTGGTACTCCTCAATGGTCTCCACACCGTTCTCGAGGATGATGCGGCGCTCGAACTTGATCTTCTCGACCGGAGGCTTAGGCACGGCGACGAGAATGTTTCGTGTCTGGCCCTTCTCGTCGGTGATCTCGTAGCTGGCCACCTCGTCCGCGACGGTGGTCTTGACGTGGTACTGACCACCACCGTAGACAGTCAGGCTACCGGTCAGCACATTGTCGCTGCCCAGTGTCACCTCGCCCACTTCTATGCGCGGATCTTCGTCCTTGCCCCCTTGCTGGATGACGCCGACCACGGGCCGGATGTGGGTCTCGTGCACGCAGATGCTCGAGTTGCTCATGGTTGCGGCTCACCGGCGTCTCCTTTCTTTGCGGTCCTCCTGCGAGTGATACATTGACAGAGAACTTCGGAGAGCTCATGTCTTGCAAGAGGAAGCGCTTTTTGGGGCAAGTTGGACGTATTATGATTGGGTATATTCAGTGAAATGGTAGGTGTAACCTTAAGAGACAAGAAGTGAGCAGAGTGAATTAGGGAACAAGCGGGGGCTAAGGATATCATAGTTGAAATGAAGAAGAAGAAATGGACATGGGCCGGGCATGTAGCGCATAGACGGGATAACCGCTGGTCATTAAGGGCAACTAACTGGATTCCCAGAGAAGGCAAGCGAGTTAGGGGAAGACAGAAGGTTAGGTGGGCAGATAAGATTAAGAAGTTTGCGGGTATAAATTGGCAGCAGCAAGCCCAGGGCCGGGTTAACTGGAGGAACATGGGAGAGGCCTTTGTCCTGCAGGAGACGTAGTCAGGCTGCTTATGATGATGATGATATTCAGTGACAAGACAACGATTTCCAACAACGTATACTGGAATATAATAGAACTGTTGAAGGGCAGAATATCAATTCAGATGAATTTTCACTCTTTACATTCTTCAACTGATAAATGCGAACGTACTTTGTGACGTTTTAATACTCTTCTTAAGCCCACAAGAACACGGGGTGGTGGTATATACGGCATAATATTTATTCGCTGTTTGCGGAACGTTACAAGTGTGCACATTTGCTCTGTCCTCTTTTAACCTCTAATATTTCATGAGCAAGCGTTCGTACGCTACTTTCCCATAGCCATCTGTAATCAAAGCAGTGCCTTTCCCACAGCAATACATATAGAGAATACAATGGAAGCAGTGTATTTCGTAAATAACTCACACCCATGACTTACTTCGTGTGTTGGGTATTGATCCTTAGATCTTTTAAGCATATTTAATATTGAGACCTTCGCCCCCAAAGCATCCAGGAACTCTAACCTCCAACTTTCTAAGCACGTATGTCATCAAGTACGAAGCGATCGGCGAGTAACAATGCTAATATAACGATTACAATCCTCGGCCTTCCGGACTTGACCTCCGTCGCTAATAAACTTGAACCCCGGGTTTTCTAAATACATAAATGCTTGAGATCCCTGCAACAGCAAAATGTGACGCGCTTCTTCAGATATATACTTCGCGGGCTTTCTGTATAGACACGGGAAACATTATTGCGTGGTGGCCAACTTGGAACCTTGGAAAGCCCTAATTAAAAATAAGACTTTCATAGATTGTTCTTCAAGTTCCTTATCTGAAGTTTTGTCTTCTCGCTAAGTTTATAATTCATCCTGATATGTTCAATTAAGAAAATATACGTATGCGGCGTTCTTTTGCGGATGTTTCCGGCCATCCGTCTAGTTATCAGCATTGAATGCTCGTACACGCATTAGTAATCCGGCCCCAATTATTTTTTCGTAAGTGAATGTTGCCATATCGCCCGGCTATTATTATTATTATTATTATTATTATTATTATTATTATTATTATTATTAATACCGTAATTCATTTGCCTGCCACGACATTCTTTACTTCCACCGTTCCACCGACGACTTTTCCTAGCGTTGACAAACATATTATTTTAAGTATTATAGTCAATGGGAGGTTTACGAAACTGAGCACTCAACTTACTACATTTAGGGTACGCGTGTATTATAGTGAGTATACAGCAGTGAACAGCCAACTATGGGGGTGTGCCCCACAATTTTTGAGGAAAAGGGCGACATGAACTGCGGAACGTTGACTGCTTCGTTCAAAGGCGAGATGCGCGAGGTGCTCAAGTTTGTTGTTAGTGCGACACGACGGAAATTCGGGAAAGGTTGGAGCCTCGGAGGCCTTGAGAAGTCGTTGAACGGGGAACGTCGCGCAGAAGCCAACGTTTCGGTAAGTGGGCTTGTCTTTGTCAATGCCGCAGTAAATGAGTTGCTGCTTTGACAAAGACAAGTGCACTCGTCCAAACGTTGGCTTCGGCGACGTTGCCTGTTCAAAGATCTTGTTAGCGTGACGACACTTGTGGTTTCAAACGCGGACTGAATGGTGACTGCCCTGAGGTCTTCGAACTCGGCTAGGACGCCCCTCTTAGTATTCGAGGATCCTGTATTCACGCGAAGCTCTCACACCGCAACCGTTCATAAGAGCCAATTCCAGTGAGGTCCTGGTACGCTACACATGTCAGTGACCACAAATCACTTGCGAAGTATAATATTTTCGAATTACACACCACGCGTGTCTCCTGCACTGTAAGTTCAGAAAACCTACGTGATGTAAAATTACAAATATTTACTAATTACTTCTTTCTTTTCCTAATTCTAATTTAAAAATTTAATAATAATCTCAGTAATTAAGCGAATCCTTTACGATGAACTGGTCGATCGAGTTCCGGCTTAATGCGAGCGCCAGTTCAAGCCAACCCGCCACGGTGGTCAAGGGGTTATGGCGCTCGACTACTAAACTAAAGGTCACGAGATCGAATCCCGGGTGGGGTGGCTGCATTTTCAATGGAAGCAAAAATGTTTGAGGCCCGTGTATTAGGATTTAGGTGTACTTGTAAATGAACCCCAGGTGGTTGAAATTTCCGCAGCCCTCCACTACGGCGTCTCTCAATCGTGTCGTAGTTTTGGGACATTAAACCGCAGATATTATTATTATTATTATTAGCAGTTCAAGCCGTTCCGAGAGGTGCGATAGATTCTGTGCGTTAAAGTGACGATAAAAACAGCGCAAACGTAACACCGCGGGGCTGAGAACACACACACGACGACAGCGCGCAGCACTCGTGTAGTGGTCTTCATTTTTCGTCCCGTGCTAGCTGTTACGTTTACGTTCTTCTTACGGCCATGAATCATGAGCTTTCCCAACAACTTCAGCGGCCTAACGCAGCGATAAGCTTGGCCTGAAAATATGCCTCTCACGAACGCGTAACCTTGAAACGTCAAATTTTGATGTTTTTCCATGACATGATTATGTGGCACGCCATTGGGGGTGGACTGTGGATTGGTGTTAAGCATATTTGGTTCCTCAGCGTGCACCAATATGTAAGTAGACTGGTAATCTCGCACTTAGCTCCCCATGAATAATGCGGCCATCGGGGTTGGGAATCGAACATTCGTCCTCGGGCTTATAACTGCCCAGTCATTGGTTCCTTAACGACTGTGGAAGGTGACCTGCGATATGTCGATAACGTAAAGCTCAAGTGACGTTAGCGACGAAGTGCAACAAAAGAAAATAGTGATAGCGTCGTTAGCTATTTTCAGACTTAGATTTTACGTCCATAGGCATAAGCTACAAAAATAAAATTAGTTGACATTGTGTAGGGAACATCTAGGCTCAAAACTTTGCCCCAAGCTACTTTTTTCCAACGTAAGAGCAAGAAAAACTCAACTTCAGGTATTTCTTTTAATAATTACACATCTGGTGAAAAAAGACAGGTGATAATGAAATGACGCAACGCATATCGTTGTAGCGTCAATATTTCCTGCGGCTATATGATGCGATTACGAGGGACGCCGTAGAAGAGGGGATTCAGGAATTTCAACCACCTGGGACTCCTAAGTGCGCCAAAAAGTAAGTATGCACATGCCTGGCATTTTGCCTTTACTGAAAATGCAGCCGCCATGGCCGGTACTTGATCCCGCTATCTTAGGGTCGGGAGTCGAGCACCATAATCATTAGGCCACCGCAACGGGTCAGCGTAACGCAATTAGCGATGAAAATGCTAAACGCTAATACAACGGCGAAATGACCAGTGACAGACATTCAACCCGCGGCAAATTAGGAAAAAGCGAGATATAGCGCAAAGAAAGCATTTTAGCAAAACTGGCCCGAATACACAAAAGCGCTTCCCTACGCTACACGTGCTCTTGAGTATACAGACGTAAACCAAAGGCGATGTCAGTTCTATTATCAAAGGGGCCATCGGCCAATAGTGAACAGCACTCGGCAAGCGAGAGCTAAAAAAAGTATCGATTATACAGGACGTTGCCTGTCCGTACAGCCAATAGCACAACACAAATAAGTTCGTTCTGTAAAATTATAAGCTTTACTTTTACAACAGTAACCCATGCACACCTTGACAGCTTAGAAAATTTGACTGCTTGACGCATAGCCCCCCTCTGCAGAGCTCTACGTAGTAATTCAAATAACAGCGGGTCGGAAAAAATGGTTGGCAGCAGTGCGTAGTAGAAACCTCTTCTTCCTCGCTTTTGCAGCGAGCGGCTACCCCTAACAATTATATCCGCTAGGAGAAACGACGAAAGACGCCCTATCAAAATGTCATTCCACATTACCTACACCTTCGAATATCTCTGAAATTATCGTCGCTATGAAGCTCGTATGAAGCGACCTCGAGAGAATACGGCCGCTCTCGAAGCGTCCGAGGCTTATGGCGGCCCGGCCCTCCCTCGCCGTGCGTGCTCGCTTACCGTATGCCAGTGGACGAGTGAAGCCCGCTGGCGTAGTCGCTGGTCGCGCCGCGGTGTCCCTGCGAACCTCCAGCGGACGCGGGCCGAGCTGACACCTGGGACGGGACCGGAACGCGGCTCGAACCGTGACGTCTGACCAGCGCCGCCCCGAAATTTCGAGTGACCACGAGCGCGATCACGAGGCGTCTCGCTCAGAACGTGCGGTCACCCCGCGCGACACGCACCTTTTTTCTTCTTTCCCGCAAAACATACGTGCCTTGCAGCGGGAAATTGACAATCACGTCGAGATCGTGCACTCATTGTGGATATATGTCGCAGTGTTTCAATGGTCATGAAGCGTTTCAATGGCCATGAAGTGGGCTGTAGGATAAAACGACGGAGTAACCGCACTTCATGTCACCGATGCAGTTTACTAAGAAAAAAACACTCCTTCTTATCCCAGTCACTAACCTGCCATAGGGCTGAACTTCGCAGGTGAGAAGATACTTTTCCTTGGTGCTCTTCGTATCTGGGCTTTAGCCACAAGAACGCTTTTGATGTCATTGATTGATTGATTGATTTGTGGGGTTTAATGTCCCAAAACCACCATATGATTATGAGAGACGCCGTAGTGGAGGGCTCCGGAAATTTTGACCACCTGGGGTTCTTTAACGTGCACCCAAATCTGAGCACACGGGCCTACAACATTTCCGCCTCCATCGTAAATGCAGCCGCCGCAGCCGGGATTTGAACCCGCGACCTGCGGGTCAGCAGCCGAGTACCTTAGCCTCTAGACTACCGCGGCGGGGCTTTTGATGTCATTTGTAGTTTCCTTCAGCAAACGAAACAAATGTGACATTAAAATCCTACTTGTGTATTTATTATTTTTATTGTAGATATGAACTAATTGCAAGAACTTTACTTTATATCTTTTTATTTCCCTTTCAATATATTCAAAATAAATTTTATAACGTCTGATCTGAGTGGGTGAAAAACAATTATTGCACTTTTTTGATTCACATACGTTGTTTTGTTGGTTATCAAAATTCAGTCATCGTAAAGTCTAACAAATGAATTATAGACAACTCTTAGCCAGCCCCTCTGAGTGGGTATGAGCTATGTTACAGCCAACAACAATAACATTGAACAACTGGAAGCTGCTATTCTTGTAGCAACAGCAGTGGCGCTTGCAGCATTATCAAATCCAAGTTTGTTTTCATTGACATGAATTACTCGAAGGACGCTAACTTAACTAGGCGACGTCCCTCAGTAGTCGATATTTTTTACGCATAAATCTGTCTTACGAAAAAAAAATTCAACTTTTACGACGATTGAGGCGCGCTATATAGTTCTCCGGATTAATTTGGTGAACTTGGGGCTTCTAAGCGTGCCTCGGTGCCTTATTGGCCAAGGTACTCGGTTGCTAACCCACGGGTACTAGAGGGAAGCGCCGGAGGATTTCGTCAAACCGTGAGCCATCCACGAATATCACCCACTAAACCATCAAAGGCGTGACAAACACTATATACATTTATACAAGAAATCTATTATTTGTAAGTCGTAGCTACACGTTGCTTCCGTTCCCCCTTCATTATAAGGGTTTGATGGTCGGTGAAGTGGTGAATTGATGATGGGGCGTAGTGGGATGTTTGCAAGGATGAAGTAGTCGGCAGTTTGCAAAGGTGGAACTACAGGCGGTCACGTACAAACAAGGAATGGACACAGTGAGACAATCTATGGTTCTTTAACGCGCACCCGAATGCAAGTACCCGACCATCTTGCATCTCATATCGACTACTTCTCAAAAGTATTTGCTTTATTATCGGTGAAGTGGTGGTTGGAAGGACGAAGCAGTGGGCAGTTGGCAAAGGTGGATACATACATACATACATACATACATACCTACATACATACATACATACATACATACATACATACATACATACATACATACATACATACATACATACATACATACATACATACATACATACATACATACATACATACATACATACATACATACATACATACAAGGGATGGACAGACCCATGCCTTTAGGAGCTTCGCCCCTAAAATATCCCGCAATGAGCTCTCGGCTTCTCAGTACAGAGCAGATGCGTTTCACTTCGCTCATTCAGGCTGATGATGCATGACCATTCAAGGCGAGCTTGGCCTTCATACGAATAAATTGCCTCTTTCTTTTAGTCATAACGCCGAGTTACTCCACAATTCAGCAGTTTAGCAACCCTGGTTGGTGTGTAGGCTCGCTATCACGTATCACTTTGAAACCTGAAAGTAGTTCCCCTGCTTATAAAAGCAAAAAAGAAAGAAAAATACTGCGGGAGGCAAAGCATAGAATAGGAAAGAACGAAAATATAAATGAAAATCCGAGAAAACCCATTTGTGAACCACATAAAAAATCCATATTATTTTTATGATATGCCAAGTCCTCTTCAATAAAAGAAGCAGGGAAAAAAACAAACAAGGGATATAAGTTAAATAGGACAAGAAGTCTGATAACAGAGGTATTTCGAAATGAAGTGTTGTCTTTGTTGAATTTTGTAAAACAGTTCTTAAAATAAGTCCTCGATGAGGTATGATTGAGTATAGAAAACAATGGCATAGTAACATCTTTTCTGCAAAGTTAAAAATTTTATAATTTCGTAAAAGCTCCTAAGAGCCGTAAGCTAATACCGCTGATCGATTTTTTTGGCAGTGTTATTGAAAGTTACCGTCAATTTACATTTTAAAAGGCCCCTAATTGCCTCTGTGAAAACGAGTGAACCGTAAGTAGACATGCAGGAGCCCTAATGGCGAAAGTAAGATCGAAGTAGACTTTATACTGAGGGCACACCCAGGCATCGTGCAGGATGTAGAACTGCTTGGCAATGTACGATGCAGTGACCATATAATGGTTCGGTCTCAAATTCACCTGGACTTCAAGAAGGAACGACAAAATCTGATACGCAAGAAGCCATCAATGAGCTAGGACTGAGAGGGAAAGTACAGGAATTCAGAGCCTCGCTTCAGAACAGATACTCGGCTCTTATCGAGGAAACCAGCCTTAGCATTGATGCAATGAATGATAATCTGACGAGTATCATTAAGGAGTGTGTGGTAGAAGTTCATTCATATTCGTTATGAGCCACGTGTATAATATGGAAAGGCAACGTGAAATTAAGCAGTATATGCTATTTTGTGAATGATTACGACCTCTTGCATGTTGCAAAATATAACGACCGTCGTTGGGCTTACTACGCGCAGGATGTTATAGCATTGGCAGATCGGAAATATACGGCTGCTGAAAGCAAGGCTGTTAATAATCGTAACAGCCTGTCGACACTATACTATGCTGTCATTATTGAGTGAAAACTTATCACAACCCCCACAGACGTTCGGCCTTAAGCCGAGTGAGTCATTGGTGCATCGCAATGAATGTTTTGTTTGCTGATGGCACTGCTCACTTCGCAAATAGGCAACTACAAACGTGCGTAAATTTTCGTCGCGCATGCTATGCAAAATGAGAGTGTGCCTTATTGGGTGATAAAGATGAGCTCAACTGCACTGTGAAGGAATCGGTTTGTTCAGTGCACCGCGATAATGCAAAGGTTGTATCGATGATTTGCCTAATACAATTGTTCTGAATCACCCCATGAGCTTACTTTTCCGGAGTCCCTATACGAATACGTATACAGTATAGGAGCGCAAAGGGAGTGAATATGGCGGCAGTTAGTTTTTAAAAGTATTGTGGGGCACGGCATATTGAAGCGGTGATCAGATTATCTTGTCTGTCTCGCCGCATAAAAATTTAATAATTTGACATAACTGCACTATGAGAGGACTCGGGCGGCATTCGCTCTAGAATCTGCGGTGACCTGGTAGTGCTGGCCTCTGTACTTTTTATTTTAACAATTTAATCCGGAATTGCATGAGCGTGGCGCTTGATTGCTTTTAGCTAGACCCGTACCTCTTTCAGGGCGCATGCGCTTTCATGCGGGTTTACTTCCGTGCCTATCTCGCACGTTATATTTAAGGGAAACGCTTTAGATAGCTCATCAATGGTGAGTATGAACACTTGGTCTCGGCGTCTATCAGCACAAATGACGAAGAAAAAAAAAAACCATCATCACATGGCGACATCGCCACTTGACGTAGTAGCCACGTCATACCACATGGCGTCATCATTACTCCACAACTAGCCAAACTCTGTGACGGTATCATGGCATCACCTTGTTGTCTCACAGCAGGACGCCACGCGAATACGCCACCATGTGACACAGCCGCTTAAGTTTGGGTTAATGGTGGCCGGATCTCGGAGGCAGTGGAAAACGACGCTAGGCGCAGAAAACTTCTGGAGGACGACTGGGTGCATCATTACAATTACAGAGAGGAAAAGTAACGTGGCTTTCGCCTTCGAGTTATTTTGGGCAAACGCATAAAAGACAACGGGAGTTTTTTTGCACGCACCTGTTGTGGTCACCTGCTTGATTGATTTGTAGGGTTTAACGTCCCAAAACCACCATATGATTATGAGAGACGCTGTAGTGGAGGGCTCCAGAAATTTAGACCACCTGGGGTTTTTTAACGTGCACCCAAATCTGAGCACACGGGCCTACAACATTTCCGCCTCCGTCGGAAATACAGCCGCCGCAGCCGGGATTCGAACCCGCGCCCTGCGGGTCAGCAGCCGAGTACCTTAGCCACTAGACCACCGCGGCGGGGCGTGGTCACCTGCTTGGTACGACAGAAATGTCGTTCCCGCCTTGACGGGGAGCGTGTTGACCTGGTGATGTATTGAGGCTTGTTACATGTGAATTGGCAGGCCCGAGATCCACTATAGTGGTCTACATATTGAGAACGCCCAAGATGCAACTGAAAAACACCCACAAACATAAAATACATGCACTAACAGTTCTGCCTAAACCGGGTCAACGAGTAATTTAACGTAAAGGCAGAACCCCTGCAACCCATTCTCCCTCTCCAGCTTTTTCCCACTCACATGTGCGGTGCACCACCCTGCGTTATCGCTGTAACTGGCCAACTTTCATAACCCTGACAGGTTATGAAACTTGTCATAAACTTGGTACAGATTAAATCATTCTGAGTGCAATCTTGGACTTAAACATTGTGCAAGAGGGGGGAGATCTTGGGCTAATGATACTGAATCCCACTAAATGCACACTCGTTTCATTTCATCCCCAGCGTCATCCCCTTTGTCATCCTCATAATTAATCTCGAATGCCACTGTCAAACAAGTTCAGTCATATAAATACATGGGCGTTATTATCATCTCACCTTTCCTGGCATACACACTTTTAAAACATCATATCATCCACGAACAGATTCCTCGATTATCTAAAACGTCATTTGTGTCACTAACCACTAGACATGAATCTTCTCGCGTACAAACACCTCATCAGTTCTAAACTTGAATATGCAGCGCCTATCTGGAGCCCGCACCAGGTATACATAACAAACAAGCTATAGAATTTGTACAAAACCGTGTCAATAAGTTCATTCATTCTTCATATTCATACGACGTCAGTATGCCTTTCCTAAAACGTGATATTGGCCTGATGTTTGTGTTTGTCACCATATCGCGAGTCTCTGTTTGCTTTCCATTTTTTTTGCAGTTCCTTCAATCAAGCATCTCGCATCATCCCATCGACGCGCGTGTCTTTTCACCCATCATATCCTTATTCAATTGCAGCCACATGTAGTGGCACTACAGCTTTTTATTCTTTAATCTTTATTCAGTGATTATCCCGCTTAGCCCGAAGGCGCTGCAGCAGGGGATTACAATGTTGCAAAAAACACTTCATTTATACAGCACACTTGTTCATCAGAAAAGTGATTCCATTCTCTAATGGAAAAACCAAACACGAATTAGCATACAAATTAGATCTGGTAAAGTACTCTAAAACTTTGCAGCAATGATCCTTTCGCGAAGAAATATTATAAGGACTGTGAAAGTCATTTTCTTGTCGAATGCTAGTTTTACCAGGGCATATTAGGTACAAGAGCTTTAGCCGTAGTTTCTTTCGACGCGACGAGAGTAATTCCTATCCTAACTCATTTTTTATATTGGTGCAACTGTCATTTCTTGAGTACCGAGTGAGGACAAACCTTGCAGCTATATTTTGTATTGTTTCAAGCATTTTATATTGCTGCCTCATTTTTTTCTTGGTGCAGCAGTGCACTGGAGTGACTTTCCCTATAGCATTGCAGCCATCACGACTTCACCAACATTTCTGGACAAGAGAGCTGCGTATTGGCCGTCATAAAGATCTCCCTGCAAATATAAGTTTTTAAGCCACCCATTATGTAACAGCCCCTAACCAGGGTCTTTAAGAGTGAAATTAAAAAGTGAAGATTAAAACTTCTTGGCGCATATTATAAGATTTATGATTTTTCCCTGAAAACTTCATCGCATGCAAACAAAACTGTATTTTACTTCACTGTATCAGAGCATGCACGAAACCTTGAACCCGCGCCCCCTCCTCTGTATGAAATGAATGCATCCCCTCTGTATGAAAACGTCATGTAAGGAGTGGCTTATTAGAAAAGAAAATCAACTGCAAGTGCTCTAGAAGACTCAAAAGTTTGAAAGTTGTCAGCGAAACATTTTTGTACATATAAGAATTCAAACAAGTGTACACACTGTCAAACAGGTGAGCAGAAAAAAAAACGCCTGGCCTGCGCGGAAGGCGCAACACATTCACAGCCAAAGCTAGAAGAGCGGCCTTTTAGAGCTTTTTCTAAACACTCATTGGGTATATTCTGCAAGCACACTTGCTAGGCAACCACTACGGCATTAATAATAATAATTCCCGGCTAGTAGACCAGCATTCGCTATGCTATCTTTTGTCATTCTTCTGAGAAGCGTTGTATCCGCTAAACACTAGCAAGGAATTTTGTGGCAATTGTCCATGCAGTGGCTGACGACGATGAGGAATTACTCTTGAAGTTGGTATGCGTCACAGTTAATAGGCGATCAAAAACAAGCTTTTGTAATGGATAGGCGCATAGGACGACCCACTCGTTACGCTATTCGCATTGTGCGACGACTGGTTGTTCTTTCGCTGTTTTACAACGCTTTATTAATCATATTAGCGCGATTTGTTTCCCGACATCAAGCCTGCCTAAGGCAAGTTTGGGAACCAGTCACCGGCTTGGCTTATAGTGGTGGGCTGGCACGCAGTGGATACGGGCTCGAGCCCCACTGTGTCGTTGGTACGACGTTTTTCTTAATTCGCGATAGTGTGACGATAGTTATAGCGCGAGAACAAAACGACGACACAGAGACAAGAAGGACACGAAAGACACGAGCGCTCGTGTCTTTCGTGTCCTTCTTGTCTCTGTGTCGTCGTTTTGTTCTCGCGCTATAACTATCGTCATGCCATACCAACTAGCCCAAGCTGCCACACTTCGCGATAGTGGTTACGGACACCGACGGCGGTGGCGGACAACTATATACGGTACCGCGCGTAACCCGAGTGTTGATCTTTTAACAGCTTTCGCTGTAAAAAAAGTTTAATAATAAGGCTGTCCTAACTTGCTCGGTGGATCCATGGCAAGGGTGCTCGTCTGCTAACCTGAATGAAGCGGGCTGAGTTCCGCCGGTCGCGTTTCGATGGAGGCGAAATGGTTGAGGCGCACGTACTGTGCAATGTCAGTACACGTCCAAGAAACACCAGATGGTCGAAATTTCCGGAGCCCTCCACTACGGCGTCCCTCATAATGATATCGTGGTTTGGCGACTTAAGAGCCCTCATAATATTTTGAACTATGTACCTGCTGACGCCAACCTTTTGAGAAAGCTATGTTTTTATAGTACATTTGTATACACGAACCCCATTTGGAAGATGAATTTGCGTATTGTAACATACCCATTTAATTATTTAGCTTTGAAGGCAGTGTACGTATCGCCCGAATCGCCCGCGCAAGATACAGTTGAATATGAAAAAAGTCCAGCGACACGGCAGTAAGCAGTTGCCCCGCTCTAATCATTAATTTCC
The DNA here is from genome assembly GCF_043290135.1 of Rhipicephalus microplus. NCBI lineage: Eukaryota > Metazoa > Arthropoda > Arachnida > Ixodida > Ixodidae > Rhipicephalus > Rhipicephalus microplus. The sequence goes on from NC_134710.1 coordinate 301,508,672, forward strand.
ATTGACTTCGGACATTTCAAATTCAGAAACAAGATTAATAAAGGAAGAAAGAAGAAAAGAAAGAAAGAAAGAAGAAAAGAAAGAAAGAAAGAAAGAAAGACAGAAAGAAAGAAAGAAAGAAAGAAAGAAAGAAAGAAAGAAAGAAAGAAAGAAAGAAAGAAAGAAAAAAAAAAAACATCGTCCCTCGTTTCGGGGTTTAGAATGCGGATGACTGTCTAACGAGCTCTTTTCCTCTCCCTGTGCGGAAGTAATAAGTAAATCAAATACAAGCGGCATTGGCATGTTGCCGTGACTTAATACGGTCATCAGGCATAGCTACTGTTTTAATGACGGCACAAGTAAGATAAATTATTCTGTGTCTCGATTGACTCAGTGGTGAAATAAATACGAAAATACTATACGGCAGTTCACTGGATGCGTATGACTGCCTCCATTAACAAACAATCGATGCAATGCGGCGAGCGATATTCTTCGATTTTGTCTTGTTTGCACTGTATTCTCTTTCTCGTCTAGTTTTCAGACGTCTTAGCGTCACAGTGGCGTCCTATTTGCAGTGGTCAGTTTTACGACCCAAATATGGATGTCGAAAATGTGTATCCACGAACATAAGAGAGATAAGTGACTGCCTCAGAATACGGGTTAATGCTGCCGCTGTGCTCGCCTAAATAGCGACAATGTGTGCTTGTGACTTGTGCTTGTTAGTAGAGTCAGCGTTGACACCACATCAATAGTCTTCTGACGCGATAGCGTCAAAGAGCTCCTTTCACCGAAATTCCGCCGTCGCTGTCCGCGTCGTTGGTTGTGAGCGAAAAATCATTTACTTATGTGTAACCGAAAAATCTATAACAATACAATGATAAATGATGAAATGATAAAAAGTGTGGGCCAGAGTGGGGTCAAATTTGAGTCCTTTGCGTGGCAAGCGAATGTTCCACCACATCGCCTGCTTGTGAGTATAGTGAAAATAACTTCCTGTGCTTGGAAATGGAGTGAAAGTAATTTTCGTGCTTTACAAACACACGCGCCCTGTATGCATGCTTCACGGTGCAACATGAAATATTGCAGTTAATAATGCGTGGTACAAGCGCCCATGGCCATCGAGTGTCAGAATATGTGAATATCATAACGACTTTGTAGTTTAAAGCCGGCCACCCGCTACAAAGGGCGCACACTCTACTGCACCAATTTCCTTATGGCCACGTGATGGCTGCATAGCAAGTTCGACAAGGTTTCGTGCATTAATTGATTAAAGTACCCACTAGAAAGAGGATGTCGCTTTCGCGTTCAACTTTCAAAGGCGAAGCTTTAGTGTATGCCCCAACTTTTTTTTTCATTCTGCATTCTTCTCTGAATAGTGTACTACAGGTTGGCGTGGCTGGCTCTAACGAGACAATACGTGAAATTTTGACTGACCTTTTAACTGCTAAAGATGTCGTAAGGTTACAACAGCCAATTTCGGTAGCGTAGTTGTCTGCCGCAGCCGGTGTTCATAACAGCTGTCCCTCACAATGAGAAAAACAACGACAAAAACAGGGTTCTAGAGGCATTTGTGATACAGGTGAGACAGGTGAACGGCAGGTCACGAAGCAGTGACAGGTTAACGAGCATCATATTCTTCATCTAACCAGGGATGTGGCGGCTTTGCAGGCTCTCCGTGCAGCTGAGCGTATAAATGCGTCTGCCAAACTCTATCTTGCGGTTAGACCGGGTTCGAAGATTGGGCGAGTCAAGATGGCCGCTGGCTTCGCGTACGCTATAGTGCCTCGAGTGCCTACCCTTGGAGCTAGCGTTTTCTGTACGAGTACGTTTTGGAGACACGTTGAAATCAGTGACATGGCGAAATGTTTGCTCACCACCTGTGCCAGCACTGCTTGTCCCGCCAATGTTTCTCTAGCAATCGCTTCTGAACGTGGTCTGTTCATGTTTTCCTGTGCGCCTGTGATGTCATCCGATGAATTTGTTACATACCTGGCGCGTGGGCAGGGTAACAGCTGGTTATTAAGGGTAACTGAATTCCAAGAGAAGACAAACGCATGAGAAATACAGGTGGACAGATAAGAATGAGAAGTTTGCAGTTACAACGTAGCAGCAGAAAGCACAGAACCACGTTGATTGGTGGAACATGAAACAGGCACTTGCCCTGCAGTGGGTGTATGTAGTCAGGCTGATCATTGCACATCTGGCCGATGAAACTGCGAGCTTTGATCTCTGTCACTGCCTAAGCATTACCATCAATATCAATGCTTCACCATTCGGGTAAAGCTGTGGCATTATCTTTTTCTTTTCCACGGTATCAGGGGGGGGGGGGTATATACATGAACAAGGGCATGCCTCTCCGATGCCACCAAACGAGAAATAAGAAGTTACACGAGCAGCGGAGGCGGACTTCCGCGGCTTTCTGTTGGGCAACGACGCTTGCCCGCATCGCATGGCCGTAAAGGGCTCCACCCACTTGACCGCGCCACCACAAGAGCCTGAATCGCCGGGTGCTGTCTCGTCCGGGCCTTTAACGACACATCGTTCCAGCTGAGGAGGGAAACGAGGTTCGCGCCGTGGTATCTTCGTCACTCTCTCCGAAGAGCGTCATTTCCTTTCCAAAAATAGAGCCCCCTCCTCCCCCCCCTCCCCTAGTGAGAACAACGCCCGACAGTAAACGCGCCTCTAAGCACATACGTATACCTACATAACGGCTGGCACGTGAGAAGAACAAGAGGACGCAACTCCAGCTCGAAACCATTCATACGATGGCTGCATGGCTGGCATGCGCGGCACGTTCCTGCGTGTGTTCCACGTTTTTGCGCATTGTAGAGGGGGAATTTCGGTGCTCACAAACGGACGCGCGCCTTTCCGTTTGACTTTCGCTCTTCGGCATCCGGTGCAATTTCGGTCTGGCCTTCCTCTTTCGCACCCTTACTCCTTTCTTTTTTCTTTCTTCTTCTGTTGCGTGTTGCGCGTGTCACCCACGCGCTCGGTTTTTGCGAAGTTCGTTTTATAGCGCGTTACGGTTTGACTCTCAAGCCGCGGTCGCTCTCAAGAGCCCGTCGAGAAGAGACAGTGGCAGATCCCGGGAGAATGCGCAATATCGCGGCGGCGCAATCGTAGCCGCCCGAGAGGGATGGGCGGCCGTCCACGCGGGCTGCTCCATTTTTTTTCCATCTCGAAGCACAGTCCACTTCTCGAACCTGAAGGACCCGCCAAGCGCCGTAGACAAACAGCGCTCGGAAACGACGCGTCCATTTTAGTGCCGTCCTTTATGTGGATTTCTATATTTTCATTTTTTTTTTCACGCTGCCCCAATGTCCCCTGAACTCGTTGTTTTCGTGTCACAGTTAGTAGTGCTTATGTCTTCGTATATGAAGGCTTTTTTTTTTCTTCGGTGAACGCACTGGGCCCCATTTGCCTGTTTTATTCTAATCCTGGTTTACTCTATCGGCAAAAAAAAAAAAAAACGAAACAGAAAAATGTTCAACATAGATAGTGATCCTTTGATTTTTGAAATTTTCTGTCAATCGACCTTATTTCTTGTTTTTTTTTATGCGAAAAACAAAGAAAAAAAACAAAGCTCAATAACACTGCGTGAAATGTACCCATTTCATTTTCAGATTTTGTTTCTTCTCATTCCTTTCAGCTGCAGGAATTTTCTTGCAGTGCAAACTCCAGCAGTCAATGTCCGCCCTCTTGTGATCCTGAAAAAGGAAGACAGAAGAAATGTTTCCGTTTCGAATTCCAACATATGTAATTTTTTGCTTTCGTTTTTTTCCCTCCCAGTCAGTTCAGCTTCTCTTTTTATGCAGCTTCTCCTACGTCCGTCGAATGGCAGTGCTATTTGCGAGGCTTTCTGGCTTCTTCAGAATGAGCTAGCACTGCCCCGAGATTATGAAAGATAAGAAAAGGTGCATTGTGCACTTGTGCCACGATCCCAGTATTGACATCTTGACCGAGAAAAACACTTGAGTGAAACAAAACAGGAACACTGCTAAAATTTCACGTCAAGTCAAGCTGAACACAGTTACTTTGCATGAAAGGATAAACAAAAAAAAACACAACTAAGTCTCCCACACAGGCTGTTGTGAGACGACTATTTGCGCTGAAAGCAGAGAAAGGCTCTGTGAATAATGGCTAGAAAATAACGGCAATGTGTGTTTATTCCAAGAGCTGACAATTTCTCGATAGCTTATATTTGCTTATTTTAAACACGTAGGAACTATAAACAGTCTGTGAGGTATAGTGATAGTCTTGGAATTGGGCATTTTGCAAATTCTACGACTGCGAGGCGGTGCCGTCCGTATCGAGAAAATACGGTACTATATGTGGTACTAGCATGTCCAAAACGAGAAACGGTTTGATGGGCCAAAATTTAAAAGCATTGTGTTTTTTTAGAGAATGAATATGATCAATCAGCTGTGGTTTGAGAGTGCCAAATTCGGTATGACCTTCACCATACAGAATGATTTGAATAGCACGGGCCAAATGCGTATGATTCTCTTCATAGTTATGCGTTTGCATGAACAGCTTTACAGAGCAATATGAAAGATGTTTTTTCCACATGGCATGATTATTCTATTATGCACTTATTTACAAGAGCCGTGGGCACGTATACCAATGAAAGGGTGTAATAGGGGAGATGGTATTGGTTCACCTCTTACATTACACACACACACACACACACACACACACACACACACACACACACACACACACACACACACACACACACACACACACACACACACACACACACACACATACACACACGCACGCACGCACGCACACACGCACGCACGCACGCACGCACACACGCGCGCACACACACACACACAGAGAGAGAGAGAGAGAGAGAGAGAGAGAACACGCACCCATGCACGCGCTACTGTTGAAATTTATGCTTGAATTTTTCGATATGCTGAATAAATTGTATTTGGCGTGGAAGTAGTACAAAAACAGCTATTCATGGCTATTTTGATGCAACACCTATACGTTGCAACAACCTTACATTGAAAAGTGAACCTTGAAGTGCGTAGTTACGAAACTATGCAAAAGCAAGCTAAAGTGCATGAACTGATGAGACCCTGACCTACTTCAGCGATTGCTCGTGGTACAGTGCCTGGGCAGGGTTCAATACGTAGAGGGTCGTTCTTAACAAACCGTGAGAAGCGGTGGTACACGGACGAAAGGTCAAGAAATGCAGACGGGAGAGCGTTTCCTGCACTTTGGTCTGTGCACCGATGTGCACAGAGACCTGTGTTCAAATACGAACCTTAACGAACCATCCCGCTTCACGGTCCTGTTGTATAAAAATATTATTCTGCAATGTGGTTTGATGAAACTGCGCAAGCTTTTATTATAATGCGTCGTCTTGGGCAATCACTAAAGGTAAAGCTTTCAAAACATTCCCCCGACCCTCCAAACTTTCCACACTCCCCAAAGAGAAATTGTTTCGTAACTTTGCTCGTATTTATGCGTGAATGTACGAGACTCGAGAACAGTTTTGAATGCGAAGCATTTCTTTGTGAAGTTCAGCGACATTGAACATATCTATCTATCTATCTATCTATCTATCTATCTATCTATCTATCTATCTATCTATCTATCTATCTATCTATCTATCTATCTATCTATCTATCTATCTATCTATCTATCTATCTATCTATCTATCTATCTATCTATCTATCTATCTATCTATCTATCTATCTATCTATCTATCTATCTATCTATCTATCTATCTATCTATCTATCTATCTATCTATCTATCTATCTATCTATCTATCTATCTATCTATCTATCTATCTATCTATCTATCTATCTATCTATCTATCTATCTATCTATCTATCTATCTATCTATCTATCTGCCTACAACCTTTAGCCCTCCTTGCCGTTTCCATAATGGTATCGATACCAAAATTGGTGTGGCGTAACATGACTCTATGACGAACATAAGTGATTCCTGCTGTGGTTTCGTTCACATGACATATTGCGAAACTGGTATGGCATGTCATGACTGCATGGCAAACTTAACTGGCAGACCCTAACGTGGAAATCATCACATGTGATTCATGTAAGTCATGATTACAGCCTACACTCTCATTGTGCGCTCACGGTCGTTTCTCCATCTTCACATACACTAAATTTAGTATTACATGACGCGAATGGCCGACGAAAGTAAGTGACACCTCCAAACGTGACAATCATGACATGCGTGTCATGTAAAACATGACTACATGCTACGCTCATACAGCCCGCTCGCGGCCGATTTGCCAGTTCAATATATACTACATTTGGTATCACGTGACTTGAATAGACAACAAAGGTAAATGAGACGTCAAAACTTGATAATCATGACATGAAAGTCATGTGCGGCATAGTTTACATCCACCTCGTAAGGTTGTGCTGTTTTAAAGCGACACGTCAACCTTCCTCACTCGTGATTTGCATATCATCGATTCCCGCTGTGCGGGGGATGTGCCATTTTATATTAATAAAGCAAGAAACCATGCCCATGAACGCTAAACTATTTTAGCGTTTATACATGAGCGCATTTTTGTTACCTTTCAATTTCATTCCAACAATTTACAAGCTTTTAACAGTTTGGTTTTTGATAATGCCATTAGCAGCACACTGCAGATAAAGTTTTTGAGAAGAAGGCTTGTACCTAAAAACGTAGTTTAAGTTTCAGATTTCAGAAATGGGAACACTTAAAATGTTAATTTTGTTGTTGTTGTAATTGCCTACATTGAGAAAAAAGCGCTGTCGAAAATGCTTTTATAACAACAGTGCTAAATAAATAAAATTCAGGCTTAAAACACTATCATCTTATTTTGTGCACGTGTATTCGACTTGTGTCAATAGTACGATATAGTTACTATGTTGCGCACCCTGGAAGAGAGAAAAGTGTGACCACTTGTGCAAACGTTGCGCTTCACATCAGGCGTATGAAACAGCGCTTCGAGATCTCGCGCCTGATTTCAAAGGAACTCGCACATTATTTCATCTGAACTTGATAATTGAGTAAAAGCAGAAATGTGACGGGATGGCTCTCTTAAAGACGTTATTGAGTAGTTAGTTTGCTGCAGTGCGCGCTACAAAAAAAAAAAAAAAACTACTGAAAATTGCTCTGCAACCTAGACATCTGTATTCTGTACATTCTCATGCATGTGCATACAAATTTCATCGAAGCTGAATTAAAATAAGGGCAATGATTAGTGCCCAGAATCGAAAACAACCAAATAATAATAAGAAGAATCAAGTTTCAGAACGTGTTTACATCATTCTTCCTGATTTTCAGTTTGCATAAAGTTTTCTCACAGTGCATAGTCATTTCTCTTTCTCTCGCTTGTAGAAGAAGCACAGAAACTCGAAATTCTCCTGTTGCGTAAGTGGCACGGCGAAAACTCTTCCCTTGCCAACGCCTCCCTCTGGGAGCATTTTTTTTTTTTTTTTGCTCCACAGTGCAAGTGTCTATAGAATTGAGCTTCAGCCGTGTCCCTCGCAAATGCTGTTTTCATTATTTTCTAATCTGGCTGGCTTTTCAGGGTAAGGAGCTCGCTTGATACCTGCGTAGAAAGCTCTCCAAGTCATTGAGGAACCTTCGTAGAATATTTATTACGTGTGGCATATCGTATAAAAGTGGCCACTCATCTTCAACAGTGCGTGCTTTATACCGGCGTTTCGTGGGCCCTTTTGATCGCTATGAGAGCCGATTCGGTTCGATCTTTTTGATCACGATCAACAAATGACTCGTTGCATACGGTACAAACCTAATCCGCACAGAGTTTGGCTCACACGTCGCCCGAATCGCGACCTGATCGCAATGTGCAGATCGCGATCGTCTCAATCCCGATTGGGCCTGACAGCGATTAAGTGTTACCGTGTAGCAGCACGTTATCAGGATCGGCCCTGATAGCGATCAAGATTGACCTCGTAACGCCCGTATAAAAAAAAAACTGCGTTTCGCGGCCCGACAACGGAATCCTGTTGTATAGAAAGACTCGGGTGCGATTTGGGTTTAGCCTTGCACAAAGCGAAACAAGTTTTTTTTTGTCTGTCATTCTCTAGTAGGCAAAAAGCGGGGCTTCAGACCAAGTGCTGGGAACGTTTTCATGATGAGCCCACGCTTTCTCAGCCAGGTGCAATAGGGCTCGCTCCTGATACACCGGGAAAGTTCAACACTCGGGAAAAAACTTTTCGGCTGCAAGAATTACACCAGACCATGACGGATGAAAAGAAAATGAACACACATCTTGGGGTTAGTGGATCAATTGCAGCAACTGCGGTCATAGAATTGACCTAATATGGACAAGGAAGATAACAGGACGGGCGCCATATGAAAAATGGAGCCTCCAAAAGCTACTCAGTGCTTCCGTTAGAATAAATTTCTCACAACCGTATCTTTATATAAAGGCCTTTATTGAAATTTGAAATAAATTGTTAAAGAAGAACCTTGAAATCGAAATGTGAAAACCAAGCTTGAATGCACAAGATTTCTGAACCTCCATCTCCAGTTAACAATTAGTAGAATTGACGTTATCTTATACATTGAATTAGTTATGTGAAGACGCTGTAACATTTTGAACAAGCTATCGAACTACTTCATTCATTTTCATATTGTAGACGAACTATAAATTGTGTAAAGATGAGAAGCAGAAGATATTACTGCGCCGTTAATGCGCACTATTAATGACACGTATATATGCTTTATGAACAATTTCGTATATAAGCACACCCTAGGATATTGGGATCATTGAAAGCCGATTTTTATAATAGATTGGCGTTATGTAGGTGGCCAACGCTGGGCATCAAGAACCTATAAGTTGAAGCTTTAGGTTGTTTGCTAGCGCTTGATAGCAGCCGTTATTGGGGAAAATATTCGGTTCCCCAAAACACTCACACACAATGGCGTTCCTCAAAGTGCCAGCTAACCGTTCATTTCTCCTTCCCACCGTCTCTTGGACAGCGCAGCATGAGAACTGCAATTGAATCTACTTCTCCCGGCATTCGGCCGGAACACATCTTCATATGCGTCACGAAATAAATAAACAAATAAACGCGTGCGTCTATTAAATCGATTCGCATATCTGCCAATCAATAGAGGATTGGACGGAAGTACAACTCATTGTCAAATAATAAAGCTCCTTATTTGCGCCATACCAATGTAATAACGCAATTTTTGCCTCTTTCTCTCTCTCTCTCTCTCTCTCTTTCTGCATGTATCCATTTTTTTTTTGCATGAAGTGACCTTTCCACATATCCCCAAAACTTATCTTTTACTACACAAGCATTAAGGACAGCGTAGACTAGCGGAATACGGTCAGAAATCTATGATAGAACACAACACCACCATGAAACTATATAAGACGAAGTTGAAAACAACACTATCTAAATCTTGTTAATAAGGGGTCGACATTCATTAAAGAAGCAAACATTCGGTTGCAATTTTTCCTGGATGCTTAGCGGGGCCGTCAACCAATATGTTACATTGCGCGTTATCGACGAATCGATTCGTCAAAAAAAAAAAAAAATCTTTCATTGTTTGTCGACATTTAGTGACCATGTACTACACCCCTGGCCTTATTTCTCCCCCCTTCCTCCCCTCACCCCCCCCCCTTTTTGTTTTGCCGTATGACTGTTCCGCTGCCTGTACCACACTGCACCAACAAAACTGCCCTCGCGAAACAAGAACAACATAAAAAACGAGTGTAAAACGACCACTGCATATTTTACAATTTACACGAGCCTTAAATGACGTATACGCCTGTACCAACTCCATAAACCCGAGGTTCTTGAGCGAGTGTTGTGTGCATATACGACCCTGCCAAAGGGGGCATAAAAAGTGTCGCACCCGGTCGTCCGCTGGACGGAAATTGCAGCGATAAACTACGCTCGATAGGTCGAATGGCGTTATTTTTTTTTAAGCAGTGGGCAAACAACACTGGGAAGGCCACTCCTATGCGTCCGCGTAGGAAGATTTGCATATTGCAAGTCTGCGTTGCTCGAACAGAGTGAGCCGCATCGAGATAACGACTTTTTATACGGCGTGCTCGGAAACGACGTCTTTGTATAAATCCTGGGTACTCAGCGTGTTACAGCTTCGGCTTCAAACTTTTTTTTTTCTCACTGTAGCTACTATTGTTATTTGTCGGCTCGGCTATTGTTGCTTCGATCGACTCCGTACGGCTCGAGATAACGTTTCCAATAAGCGGTGACTTAAATAAATAATGCGACAACTGCTTGACCCAGCAATAGCGCTGAGCCGAGGGAAACCACAGCCGCGGAACCATAGCCATATGTATCGTGGAGAATTTCCCACGTACTCGCTGCCACACCACTTGCCTAAAGAAAGGCGACAAAGGCGCGATGTGGTGGTTGCGTTCATGAATATATTGTGCGGCGCTTGGGAAACGCCACCGCGGGAGCTGTGGGGCCCCGACCCGAACGTATCAGCGCGACTTTAAAGCTTTCCCTCGAGCCGGACCAATGGTCGCTGCAGTGCTGTACCAGTTCGATATGGCCGTGCGGCAATTGCTTGCACTCGCATTTGCGATACTGCAGAGGAGGCGGATCTGGCCGCAGGAGGGAACTGACAACCGCCGTATAGGCTGTGTTGCCTTGATGCCCGCGCGCTCCCATCAAGGCACTCTACCGAGAGCTTCCGCCCATGTGAGAATGTAAACAGAGGTAAATGCCTCGAAGTGTAAAGTTACCAATTGCGGAAGTAATCATAGCGACTGCCGCAAAGGAACGCTGGCATATGCACTCAAGTTGCTTGACAGAACCAGATCTCTTACCCCCGTATTCACAAACGCTTCTCGACTCGACTTTCACCCATCACTTGACAAAGTTGAGCACTGCGCCGCTGCTCGGCTGAACATGACGCTGCGCTGCTCGAGAATCGCACCACATTATCACTGATATGCAGTGACTTGCTGTGCCTAGAGAGGGCGCTTCCATCGGCTTTCTCAAGTGAAGGTGAATCGTTGAGTGAAGGGACGTTCTAGAATACGGCGGTTGATTCGCTCGTTTCCGACGACCCCCTCACCCAACACTTTTTTACATTCATGGCATTTTCTTTTTTTTTCGGGAAAGACAAAATGACAATGGTGGGTGGGAGCATAGAGTTTCCTATATATGCACTAGAGGAAACTCTGGCGCTAGTGCCTGCGGGAGCTGCAGTGTACGACGCTTTAGGCAGCATGGAAATTATAGGTAGTACCCAAATTTGTCTCATCTTTGTACTTTAAGCTCAATTTGGCATCGCGTGGCTTGGAGCCAATTTGTCACGAAACGGTAATGAGCAAATGTTCGGCAAGTGCATTTCCCCACCTTCACCTTTTAGACTCACCAATTCAAGTCCGGCCATGAAGTTCGCAACGGTCCGTTCTTTTAATCAAAACAAAAACAAAACACAGCAATAAACAAATCGACAAGTGTGTTCGAAGCCCGCAAGCACGAAGTCTAGGCAAATTTGTGTAGCATCCATAAGTATATCTGTGGGTGAACGATCGTAGTGCCAGAGTCCCCTCTGGTTAATTTTAGGAGACTCTGGCTGGAAGGGGACAGTTACACACGTGCAGGTTTCAACTTTGCGAAACAGGTGGGAGTAAGAAACGGCCTAAGATGCCAACGAGTGGCACGTCTCTATTTACGCATTTATAGTGGGCGTCCGAGAGCATAAGCGAAAATATGTGGACTTGTCATTTTTACAATAGGCACGCAGCCGAGGCAAGCTGAAGAATTGAACCGATGGGTTTGTGTGTTTAAACGACAGTTTTAGGAACGTGACAGTAAAATAATTAATTATGCTCTGTATTCGGGGAATTTCAAGAAATGTGTCCAGATTCCTCAAAAGGTGGACAAAATGCGATATTATTTTAATGCCTTCAGAATTACTTTTTCAGTATTCGCAGACATTTCACGATGGTTAAACACGTTATTAGGAGCAGTAATTAAAATGGTAAATTGAATAACTTAATAATTGGAGACCTTATTTATAGGTGGTTATGCCGAATGAAGAAGGGAAGCCCTTTACGCGATGAAAAGATTGCAGCACAGATTTCGAAAAAGTGGCATTTAGTAATAATTGCCTAGCAATGATATTCATCTAAACATAGTGGTGATATTGAAACCGAAACGTGGAAAAGCCCAGCTGCCATATTCTTAAGAGACGCCCAGAATGATTAAGCATCGTTATATTCCATCAACTGACTTTTTTCTGTGATTGTGCTGACTGTGTTTGCAATTATACCACGCAAGGCACACATACGTTAACAAACACAGAAGAGCTACATCTTTGCAATCGTTGTCTTGAGCAGTGCCACAGTTGTGGTTGTTTGCTTGGTGCACTCTCGGGGCTTCGGTCTCGGTTTCACCGTCAAATGTGGCTGAAGTTCATTACGCCACAACGATTACTTGGGGCCGCCTTTTCGATATTTCAGAATTGCGATGCGTTCTTCTCCCAAACAACTTTCGTTTTCTCAATTGACACAACCGCAAAATTCCACCAACTGAAATTAATTTAATTTGAATTACGGCCCAAATGGTATATTTGGCCAGCTTGAAATATATACCACTAAAAACAGCAATTATGAGGTGAGCGAGTATATATCACATTTTCCAGGTTGTTCAGAGTTTTGGACACATTTTTTGAAACACCTTGCATATTGTAAGTGCTGACGACCTTTGCAGGCACACACCATAACGCTGGTTGTCTTCATCCGCACCCACTTTTGTTTTTGTAACTTCTGAGTGGTCGAGAATGCATATCGTTGCTGGATGAAGTGAAAATTATAGTTACCAGTAATATATGCCACAGAAGCAAAGACCAGATGCGTGAGCCTCATTATGAGCACACGAGATCAACTTTGCAGGAAACTGTTCGGGCAGTATTAGACAGGAGTTTCTTGCCAAATTTTTTTTAGCTAGTTAAGACACACAACGTAAGGTAAAAAAACACCATCGATATACAAAAAAGGCACCTATTTTGGCCGCCAGTGTTGCCCAATTTAGTACGGTAGAAAAAACACACAAGAAAAAGGACAAAAGAAAGAAGAGCGATTATGAGGTGATCGAGCATATATCACATTTTCCAGGTTGTTCAGAGTTTCGGACACATTTTTTGAAACACCTTGCGTATTGTAAGCGCTGACGGCCTTTGCAGGCACACACCATAACGTTGGTTGTCTTCATCCGCACCCACTTTTGTTTTTGTAACTTCTGAGTGGTCGAGAATGCATATCGTTGGTGGATGAAGTGAAAATTATAGTTACCAGTAATATATGCCACAGAAGCAAAGACCAGATGCGTGAGCCTCATTATGAGCACACGAGATCAACTTTGCAGGAAACTGTTCGGGCAGTATTAGACAGGAGTTTCTTGCCAAATTTTTTTAGCTAGTTAAGACACACAACGTAAGGTAAAAAACGCCAACGCTATACAAAAAAGGCACCTATTTTGGCCTCCAGTGTTGCCCACTTTTATACGGTAGAAAAAACACACAAGAAAAAGGACAAAAGAAAAAAGAGCGATTACGCGTTGGTTCTTTCTGATCTTCTTTTTTGCCGCCTAATTTTTTGCGCTAAATGTTTAGACTGATCTCTCTCTCTCTCTCTATACACACACACACACACACACACACACATATATATATATATATATATATATATATATATATATATATATATATATATATATATATATATATATGTGTGTGTGTGTATATACACACACACATATATATGTGTGTGTATATGTGTATATATATATATATATATTGGCATACGCCCAACTGATGTTTGTTCAGAGGTTCACAGTTGCAGTATTGCAGTCTTCATCGTTAGCACGAATCTCACATCGTGCCATCCGGTGCCTTGAAAACGCTCAGTATCACTCCGATTAGTTAATGTTAATTAACTATACCATCGTAAGACAGGTGTAATGCAAACTAAAACTGCATTAAAGATTCTTCCATACTAAACACACTCGAAACAATCGCTCGTCTGCTTATTTAATAAGGTTTACAACCACATGTAGTGCAGTGATTCTGTTCTGTAGGGCAGATGAAGCGCTTCAGGCAAACCATGGCAGTGTTTCTTAATTGCTCGACATGAATTGCTCGACATGATTAGTTGCTCGAACTACATTCTATGTTCAATGCTAAAGGTAGTGACACAGCAGCGAAGTGCAGACTCTTACCACGTCGAGGGAACAAATGTTCAATAAAGTCAAATGGGCAGAAATTGATTGATTGATTGATTTTGTGGGGTTCAACGTCCCAAAACTACCATATGATTATGAGAGACGCCGTAGTAGAGAACTCCGGAAGTTTTGACCACCTGGGGTTCTCTAACGTGCACCCAAATCTGAGCACACGGGCCTACGGCCTTTCCGCCTCAATCGGAAATGCCGCCGCCGCAGCCGGGATTTGAACCCGCGACCTGCGGGTCAGTAGCCAGGTACCTTAACCTATAGACCACCGCGGTGGGGCTAAATGGGCAGTAATTGTGTAATTTGTTACATAGTTGCATAGTGTGGCATAAATGACTCAAAATTCAAGAGTGAACCGTGGATGTGTGATGGTTACGGGGATGAACTGCTGCTAACCCAAAGAAGAGGTGCGTGTGCTTAGGTCTACTGTTTAGGTGCACATTAAAGCACACCAGAGAGTCAAAACTTTCGGGGCACTCTACAACTCTACACTCTACAACGGGGCACTCTCTCTCTCATAACCACATCGTGATTCTGAAACGTTAAACCCCAACAATATTTTTTATAAAAGTCCAAGTTCAGCTAAATAACGAAGTTATTAACATATACAGGTCTACTGAAACTCACCTTCGAGATTTTGAGCAGCCACCTGGTCTTTACAATTTCGTATGGGAAGGGTGCCACGAAGAGATGGGCTCTAAAAAAAGGCGAAAATGTAGGCATGTTAAATACGCGAGAAACGATGCGTTAAAAGCTAAAAAAACACACACGGGACCTTCATTCACTAGAGCACATGAAAAATGGTGAAAGAACGGACTAAACATCCATGTGCAGGAAAAATATATGATGCGTGGCGTAAAATTCGTTCAGATTATTTACGCTCGTATATACTGACGTTATGTTCTAGATGACATGCCCCTCCCCCGGCACGTGCACCCCTCTCTTGAACTGTTAGGTGCCTCTTGTAGTAATTCATGCTCATGTTTTCTTGTGTATGTGCGTATTAGGTACGAGCACAGTGGGTAGGAGTGTATCGTTGAAACAAACGTGTTGCACCTAATTATGTGTCCTAATCGCGCTACACCGGCCTCCACTGCCATGCGTTAATGTCCACAATGAGCTTAAACAGCCCATTCTGCCCCTTTGTTTGCAAAGGGGTCAATGCCTTGTGTTAGCCTAATATTGCATTATGTGAAGCGTGCTTTACCTCCGCCACGGATATAGCTTCGGCATTTCAATATTTTCAGAATAATTCTGCATTTTTTTAGCCGCACGCGGATGAACAGATAGATAGCTTTTCGGAGCGACTCTCCGAATAACGCTGCGATGAAAGACATGGCTTGAAGTTGCTTTTATATGGACAGGTAGTGATAGCAAAGTCCAAGATATGGAGCTTAATGACTTCGTTATCAATACTAATAAAAAAGTCATAAAATCAGGCCGTGTGATGCTATCAGGGTACGTGAACACATATATGAAAGATACCCGTGAATACTGCGAGGGAAACTGCTCTATGGTGCTAGAACTGTGCGAGGGATAACAGTAAGTGGTACGAGAGGAAAGTACTAGTTGGCAAAAAGTCATCGCGCCGGTGTTATTTTTTTTTCTATTTTGTCGTGATCATGTCTGCGCACCCCGAAATTTTCTATGATGGCGTTCTGCAGTACTCAACTGGAGAAATAAACACAACAAACGATTAGTGAAACGATGTGGAACTAAGCAGTCACGCGTTGGCCACGTTTTAATCTCCTAAATGACTCAAAGTACCCCCTGAACAACCTCTGGAGCTACAGAGAACGAGTGCTGGATGCTATCCTGGAAGTTTCCCGCCTTTTCGGCACAATGCCTGACACCGGCGGTCTGTTCACGTGACGTCCTGAGAAATTGATTCCTCAATTGGTTAATGTACGAGTAACATCACGGTTCTGAATGGTACCCTGCCATGTTTTGTGATACAGTTGCACGACCGTCCTGTCTTGTCTCGCTTGTCTATCGCGCACGATCAACTGATCGCAGCAACAAGATCTTGATTCAGGTGAGTTGATTTATCGTAGTTGTATTGTAGTTACAGCGTGACAATGGTGGGAAAAAATAACATGGGCCGCTATGCAGGATGGCCGAGCTTGGCGACACTCAGGATTTTCGAGAGCTCTGGAAACACCACCTTTTCAGTGAACGAGCCAACAGTTTGAAATTGACGAATACACCCCTCAGTGCGTTGCATTCCGTCGGTTACGATGGAACGCGGCATTACGTCAAAGATGATTGGCAAAGTTGGGTGGTGTCTTCAAACCAGATCTATATCCTTTCATTTGTTTGTCATTCCACTGAGTGCGTAAGTGCACTCATAGTTAATAATAATTGTTGTGGTTTAACGTTCCAAAGCCACCATATTATCACGAGAGATGCCGCAGGGGAGGTTTCTGGAAATTTCGACTATCTGGGGTTCTTTAACGGCATCTAAATTTAAGCACATGGGCCTCAAGCATTTTAGCCTCCAATGAAAATGCAGCCGCAGTAGCCGGAAAAGTGCGCTCATGCAATTGGGTGTCACAAACTTTTCATGATAGTATTTTTTAAAAGCGCAGGCTGTTTAAATTCATATTGAAGCGTTTGATTCCCGCACTAAGTATCCTTAAGAATAATCATTGCGGTAGCCTCTGAGATTAGTTCCGGTCGAGCACCTTAGACCATATCGTGACGGCAACTAAACCTGAAGGCACCTGTATGATCATCATCGTCGGCCTGTACATTCTCGCGCACTGCGTGGTTGGTGCGCGCCCTCTTCCTTATCTTCTAGCTCCCGGAGCACGGGCGACAAGCTGTTTGGCTGTGCGATATACTTACTTAGCGTAGTTAGGTCAGGACACATTATGAACACGCTAATTAAACTAATCCATGGTAAGACCAAGGTGATTACGACACATCTTACTAAGACGATGATAATGAAGCCATGTAAAGCTAGGATTAGGCTAACTAACGCATGCTAATAATGCGAAGTGAATCATGAGCACGCTAAGTGAAATTATGGCAAATATACCTTTTTAACTAATATACAATATTTAGGATTGTGCAAATTAGAAACATATTGCCTCGCTTTATACTAATCATGACCATGTTCATTACGCCCGAGTTAATTATCGTCATTTTAATTTAAAATTCACCAATCAAAACAAAAACATTCAGTGCCATGTTCATTAAGTCCTAGCTCATAAGAATATTCAAAAATAAGACCGAGCTTATGCAGTCTTTACTTCGAAGCAGCCTCAGTAGACAACTACCTTAAAAAGCTAGAAGAAGCTAGGTGATCACAAGCTCCTCTAAGGCTCCATCCTTACCCATGTATATAGGCAAGCTGACCAAGTTGTGTTATATGCAAAGAAGCTGCAACTTAGTGTCCTCAACACGAAACACTTGGCAATCACACCGGTGCCATGACAGTCATGAGTTGAACTCGGGCCTTCTTGGAATCAACGAGTTTGTATCAGAGTATGCTTAAATCACTTTGATTGACATACGCCCAGCCCCACCGCGGTGGTATAAGGTACTCGGGTGCTGACCCGCAGGTCGTGGGATCGAATCGCTGCTGCGGCGGCTGCATTTTCGATGGAGGCGAAAATTCTGTATGCCCGTAGGCTCAGATTTGGGTGCACGTTAACCATAACCCCAGGTGGTCGAAATTTCTGGAGCTCTCCACTATAAGGCGTCTCTCATAATCATATGGTGGTTTCGGGACATTAAACGCCTTTATATAAATATCAAATAACCAATTGACTGACGCCCACGGCGAAGATAGGGTCCGCCCACTGCGTTTGCTCTTGCCGACGAGCAGCGCTCACACCGCAATGCCAGAGAGTGGCACGATTGATGTATCAGCTTTAACGCGCAGACTATGCGTACACGTACAAAGAAGCAAGAGTTATATCATCACGTGGCTATATAAGATGTCTCTCTCGCATTGAATTTTACCACACTCACGACGTATCCACTCACAGCCGCGTTGCCACCATGACGCGAGCGCTCTGGGTGACAACCTGTCCTTACATTTGTACGAAATATTGCATAGACGCGTAACGAGCAGCATAACAATGCTGCGTGAGCATCCTTGCTCTGACGTGTTCGCACGCGATGGTTCTTTCACAATCACCGCAAGAGGCCCACATGTGTTTCTGACGCCATGCTCGTTCTTGTAGGCGTTTTTATCAAAGCTACTATCTCCTGCTCCGTGCTGCCTCCGTGCCATGACCACCGTAGAGCGAGCTCGGAGCCAACTCACATGCCCGAGAAGCTCGGACCATCGTGCATACCATCGTGCATAGCATGCAGGTGGTCAAAATTTCCGGAGCCCTCCACTACGGCGTCTCTCATAATCATATGGTGGTTTCGGGACGTTAAACCCCACATATCAATCAATCATCAGTATGCATGGACAGAAAACTGCGCTCTTTGCTGTCCATGTTGTTTCTTCTTACCGTTGTCACGCTGTAGCTACGATGTAACTGCAGATTGCACTTCATTCTGGGCGTTTTCGACAACGCAAGTGGACATTACAGCGAGTTGCCAAAACGAGCGGCCCCCTGATGGGTTCAATACGTAGTGGTGACATTGTTGACCTGTGTCATGGACAAATAAGTAGTGAGAAGCAGATGGCGCTGTTAGGAAGGGTGACGCAGTAAGAAATTGCTCTGTCGTGTTTGAATTCAGAGTGGTTAAGGTTAAAAAGCACTTAGACTTGGGTGAGTTGGTACACAATTGGATAGGCGTCAACGCCATTTACACGAAGACCATAGGAAACACACACAACACATAGACAATTCTATTTAAGAGTGGTTAGACCATGCGATGGGCAATCTTTGAAAAGGGAATGTCGTGGGTTCTAGAGAAATTCCCCGTTAGAAAGTCTCCTATAACCTGGAGCTCCACTAATCTCCCAACTTCCGTTTCTTCTGTCTTCGTGATTGAGGCCAGAAGATTAAGGTCAATTGAAGTAAAAATGGCATGGGTTTTTATCGTAATAATATAACTTCAAGTTTTGCATTGATTCGAGCCAATAATGAACTGCAGCAGAACACGGAAAATTAAATGGAAAGCAAACAACGTAGACGGCAGCAGAAGCATTGACAAGAAAAAGAAAGTTTCTCGTAGCAGTCAGGGGTTATGGGAAACTGATAGACGTCATACAGCAGGAACAATATCAAGCATGGTCGAAAGAGAGCCCGTTGGAGCGGAACGAGACCCCGGAGCAAGAAAATAAAAAAACGAGTTGTAGAAGAAAATAAGTAGGTGTCTAGAGAGTATAGAGAAGCCACGAAACTGGGATTATATACAGAAGAGGCACGGATGCTTAAGCGTAGCTGGTAAAGAGAAAAAGAATTGGAAAAACTGAAAGCTCTAATTTTCGGTATGAAATAGTTTAAGTGAAATTAAAGTAAAATACACTGTTCCTAATTACACTTGGGCCGTATTAGACGTCAAAACAGGTGATTAAAACTGCTCGATGCAAAGAGAGAGACATAGCTGACTCGAGTCATGGATCGATGATTTGATTGATATGTGGGGTTTAACGTCCAAAATCTACCATATGATTATGAGAGACGCCGTAGTAGAGTGCTCCGGAAATTTCAACCACCTGGGGTTGTTTAACGTGCACCCGAATCTGAGCACATGGGCCTACAACATTTCCGCCTCCATTAGAAATGCAGCCGCCGCAGCCGGGATTTGAACTCGTGATCTGCGGGTCAGCAGCTGAGTACCTTAGCCACTAGACCACCGTGGCGGGGCCGAGTCATGGATCGAAGAATAATGTAATTAAGGAAATTGTGATTTCGTGGCTCAAAAGCGGAAGAACCTTATAGCTGTATATATTTCGGGCATGACTCTTGTTTCGTCAAAGTGAAACACGCAACCCCCGACGGTTAGTTTATAAGCCAGTGGATGTAATAGATTATAAAATTTCAGCACATACAATCAATACACGTTAGAAAAATAGGTAGCTCTGTCAATGTCACATGGCTTAGACTAATAAACAACAAACAATAAATGACAGAACAAGCTTTCAAGAAAGCACAACTAAGGAAAAAAAGAGCAATTCGGAAGCATAATTAGCACAAGGTGCAAAGGAAAAAAAAGACACTTTCATCTTGCAGTTATATCTTGGAGTGAAAATCACGGAAATTATTAGTAAACAAAAAATATATAAAATATACAAAAACATATAATTCTTCACTGGATTCCAGTTTGTGTAGAATGTCAGGAGCGCATGAAAGTTAATGTACTGTGATTTCCATTTAGATCACGACTTGTCATAGATTTGCGGATGAGATACGTGATTCTCGAACATCTCTGTCACGACGACACCTGAAGCCTGACTTGTAGTTCTTAATTTGATAATGTAATGACGGGGAAGTACTATGTCTTTGAATAATGGTCGGTTAAGGATTGTTGGAACGCAGACGGAAGCCACTTTCGTACTTTCGGTATGCCCTGTGTATATATAACGAAACGTTGAGGTGGTTTTACCTTTTTTTAAATTTATAACATAGCGAGGCATTCGTTTTTGGGGCTGCCAAAATCAGAATTTTTGAGCTGACAAGGTATATGAAAGAGGAGGGGGGGGGGGAGTTGCAACAAAATAACTCACCTGTACTCAAAGCGCAGGCATGAACACCTTCACTTCTTCTTTGGCAAGGGTTCAACCACACCATTGACAGTGCGGCGGACGAGCTGATTGTTAATGTATTCCTCTTCAATGTCGTAGCCGTCTTGAACGACGATCTCCTTCCCGTACAATTCGAACACCAGTGGTCGCTGTGGCGATGCGGGTCCCACGGTCGAGGCACCTTCGGGGGCGTGTCCCGTGGATACGGAAGTGGCACTCGCTTGTGGTGATGCCGCGGGGGTATGAATAGAATGGAGTGACGCAGCAGTCGTAGCGGCAGGTCGCGGTGACCCGCCGGTCTTCTTGGGAGCACATGGCGGTGATGCGGTGGGCTTAGGGCACGGGTGTGAGGACGCGGCAGTTGTAGGTGCCTGGTGTGCCGACGCGATGGGTGTAGGGCCCTGGAGAGCGAAATAGCTCGGATAAATGGAGTTCATCATCATCAACCTAACTTATGTCCATTGGGAGACCAAAGCCTCTACCCAAAGATCTACAAGCTACCCGCTAAAGGTTCGAAAGTGGAAATTCGGATTGCGTCTCTAACCCTCCTCTCATAATTGTCAATGGATGCATCAGAAAGCCGGGGAAAAAACGAAGGTAACGGCAGGTATAACAATATTCGCAATGTATGTAGTTTGTGCTTACCGAAGCTGCCTGGAAAGTGCATTGATGGTATATAGACCTGGGAAAAACTGCTGATCCACCGTTAATCTGTTTGATAATTACGTGACGTAAACAGCAGTGAATGGACACTCGTGTTCCGAAACGGGAATCACGTGTATAGAGTTTATCATCCGTTGAGACGGAGGGAACGCTTATCTCTAGGCGCTGACTATAGCCGCTGATCACGCATGAGCAAAAAAAAAAAAAAATCGAGCTCATTGTGTAGTCCCATGTGAGGCGTCGGTAACTAAGCGAAAGCAAAGAAAAGCACAGAGTCGTCGTTCCATTACATGTGGAGCACAGAAACACAAAGGTCGCCATGGGTGAGAGCCATCACAACGCGCCTGCGCTAGTTCCCGCTCCTGTATACGCATATCCTTGATGTTCCTGTTAAGAGCTGCGGCACTTCTATCGCCACCTTCAGACAATCATGCAGGTTATAGCACCATGCTCGGGCGCAAACTCAACAGCCTTTGGCCGCGAGCATGCAACTTCTGTACCACATTCGTGGTGAAACAGCGGCAAAGTGGGCCACATCGCAAAACGATCATATTGTGGTGTCATAACTGAAGTAACTGTAATCACCGTGAGGGTAAGCTCAGGGTGTGATTATTACGCAGCAATAAATAAAAATAAATACAATGTTGTTGACAGAATGCAGGGGTCCTATCGTTACGCTAGTGCGATATATTTAAGAGAGTAAACACGTTAGTTTGCGCATACAATGCTGAAGGCCAAATAGCGGAGAAAAAGTGAAAGTGCCGAGGGGGAAGGGAGTGCATGAAGGAAGTGAAGATAATATATGAAAATTTTGCTCCATGAGCTATTCAGCGTTAACAAAAGGCAAAATCGAAACTTGGAACATTTAGCGATTATGGCCATAAATTTGAGCGATAGTGTACAAAAGAAATAGTGTGGCTACTTGACCATCAAATTTACTTATTAGGTGTGTGCAAATATTAAAAAATTTTGAATAACAAATCGAATAACGTTTATTCGATTAGGCACTAGAATTGAATAGTGCATATTTGACATATCAAAAATTTTTTTAATAAGTTTTGAATTACCAGCAATGACAAAACTTCTTGAAGGAATGAGACGGAGGAACAGCGAGGGATAACTTTTCTCGTTTTTGCCACCAAATTGTTCAGATGCATGCCGTTCATTTACTGACCTCACAATCGACGCCATATTGACCACAAGAAGACGTTTTGCTTAGAACTACATTGTCGCCGAATCGACACTGTGTCAGTAACACATTGACTTTGCCTTTATATTCATGACGACGCTAACTCATGAAAAAAGTAATAGTTAACTATCAAATTTATTTAAAAGCCCTTGACAAAGTACCAACTTTAATGGAAAAGTCACAATTAAATTTCAGCCTGCAGTTACAAAACATTTCAAAGGCTGTCGTTGCTGCTCGGTTTAAATATTTGTAGTATAGCCTTTGTTGTTAAAAGTAATCCTAATGTACCTCTTCTAAACCTTGTGTATGTTTCGAATAAAATGTTGGGGAATTCTCGAGCTGTTTCGAAAGTCAATCGCCTAGTCAATCTCGACCTGCTTTGAAGATTACAGCTTTACTCTGTGAAAACTATTCGAATAATATTCGCTTAGTATTTGTATTTGATTCGATGTCATCATTATTCGAATTGTATTCGATTCGGCTCTAAAGTTCACTGTTTGCAAAGCCTTATTATTTAAATGTCAATAGGTCGATGTTTCATTGGATTTTCGATTGCGCACAAAAGACTGCCTTCGAAATAATATTATCTTGCCGCTTACCTCGTGGTTAGTTCTACGATTTTTTGACATTTTTATTGACTATATGTGAAGGCCAACAAACAGGTAATTAAGTAATGTCGTAAGCGAAGAGAGTTAGGATGGAGCAAATCATGCTTGTGTAATATTTTATCATTTATGAAACAGTTCAAGTCTTGTAAATAAGTCCAGTCACATCACTAAGTATGAAGTATTTACCGAGGCGATGCCCATTATTCGCAAAACGAAAACAGAGAGAAAAACCCAAAGTGAGTAAATGTGATGCAATAACCTAATTTGCAGACCTCGCAGCACGTGTTTGTTTGTATGTACATTTATTGCTGTCTTTAGTGTAGCAATCAGAACTTAAAATGAAATAAACTGAAGGGGGTGGAAAACTACCCTTTCAGTCGGTGGGATCGGAACACACAACCGTAGATGCCTCAATAGTTGAGCTACCACGGAAAAACGCTTCTCCGTCTACACTGTTTGGGTATTTTTGAATGTGTGATCTATAGCAGTGCTCACGCCTGCTTCGAAGGTTGGCTTTTGCATTGATTAGCACTGAAATGCAGTTTCGGTATGCCGCGTGGGAAAACAGACCACCTCACCATGGCTGCTCAAATCGCTTCGATAAGGGAAGGCGCCGAACGGAAGTATACGCCTGTCGCAAAAAGAAAATTGCTACAGTAGCTTCAGTTTACTTCGCCCATCGACGTCAGAGGTGTTGGATCGCTGCATGCGTAAGCAAAACTGAACAATTTAGATTCACCTCTTCCGGTCTATGAGGCCATTTGGAACCGCACGAGTACGCGTATATGAACTAGGTCTTCAGAGCTTAAAAGCTAATGAAGTAAATTACAATTAGTGAATAAATGTTTTACTTTGGGTTTCAACACAAGTGATATCTGCCTTGACGTAGTATCCGTATGTGGTGGCGTAAACCACGTTGATATTTTCTGAAATGTTCTAAATAAAGAAAAATAACATTTGCTAACAAAAATGCCTGTTTGCACTGCGGAGCCCACATAGAATCAAGCTAGTGAAACATCAGAGATTTTGAAATTGCGTTACTGCCATCTGCGATAAGTGAACTGTAGTAGAAGAGATAATTGGTCAAGTCGGCTAAGCTTCGTCTTAACAAAAGTGAGAACACCTCATGCACATGTATACGAGGGCAACAGGACAGCCACAAGTACGGGCACTGATTTGGTACGATGAAGGACGTTGGGGCCCATGACAGCTCAAGCTGACGTGTTTAAGTACCATGACTTGGGGGCCGCGATTCAAAGCGAGAAGCCTGGATATTTTGTCCTCTTGTTATAAGCAATCCTTTCTTACAAAAAAAAAAAAAGCAGTGCGAATGAGTTTACTCCGTAACAAATATTGTACGCTTATTCTGGATTCAAAATATCTGCCTAATATATCTAATCTTTCTGTGGCAGCTCTGTTAGTGTGGTATCGTTTAGTGATCATTGGATAACATGCATTTGTCCCTCTCCGGAGGCTCAGCTCAGTTAGGCACAGCGTTTAGTACAGCACTGGTGTGCAGCTTCAAAAGCAAAGTTCTGACTGCAAGAAATTCTGATCAACCAGTGGCATTCCTCCATCATGCTATAGCCCGTACTTGGCCTCGATGTTGTGCCATATCTCGGAGGTTAGCAGTTTCAAAAGGGGTGATCTTACTAGAAAACAAGCTGTCGCATTTTCCAC
Organism: Rhipicephalus microplus; assembly: GCF_043290135.1. Lineage (NCBI taxonomy): Eukaryota > Metazoa > Arthropoda > Arachnida > Ixodida > Ixodidae > Rhipicephalus > Rhipicephalus microplus. The sequence goes on from NC_134710.1 coordinate 301,533,667, forward strand.
CCCTTAGTTATAAGTTCTTTTGCTACCCTAAAATTGTTAAGAAGAATTATCCTATCGGCAAAAGCAAAAAAAGGACCTTATAGTGCACAGTATATATACCTAGCCAAAGAGGGTGGCCATTGTCTCAATACTACCGTAACTAACTGTTCATAGTACTTATCTAGTTTTTTCTCTCACCCGATAGCCATGGATGGGACAAGGAGGGCGTGGTGCATAGACGATGTAAGGATTGTACGGGTTGTACGGGCTGTAAGGATTGTAGGGGTCGTATACACCGTAAGGGCGGTTTGGTGCGAACATGTTGGTCCATTGCGGAGACGTGCCCAGGCTGTAGTCCGCATGTTCGGTCATTGACGACGGTGCACCCACGCTGTAGTTGATGTGTGCTTGCGAGATGGTCGTCTTGATGGGCGCGTTCTTGCTCGAACCACCCTGCGGTGACCCGGTCTTGATGGCATTGACTTCTATGACCTTTTCTCCGAGCTTAGTGCTCAGGTTCACTTGTGATGATGAACTACTCGAGCTGCTTTCCGAAGACATGGTGCTACGAGGGGCTCTGTAACCATAAGCGGATGATAATAATTAACGGGGAAATGTGATTCTACTTATAGTCTAGTTAATTTTGCGTTGCATCGTTGATGACACAACATAATCAGTATTAAGGGGTAATATACGCCGAGTTCATTGGGCGCGTGGTATGTCATCGGACAGGCAATAGGGTATACATATAGTACGAGTAAAATAAGGTAGCCTGCTGTAAGGTCTAATAAGGGATGCTATCCTGTTGAACCATGAATGCGGATGCACTTGTGCTTTCCTGTCGATGTTGCACATAGCCGTTCTATATAGCCTAAAGCATACAAATATGCTGCAAGAAAAAACCACCATTTACTTTTTTTCGATATGGATTTGGTAATAGGGAGAAGATTTGAAAGCAAATTGAGTAGTCATGTTTATTGAATTCATGCTAACTTTGAGCATTCACTACGGAAAATTGTGAAGTGTCCTTTCAGAGAAAAATAGCAATGATGCCTAATAGATTGTTCAGAAAAAAAAAGACAAACGCAAATGAGGACTGTCTCGAATGATTCTTCGACAGGGGATCTACGCTTGCTGTGAAGAGGCACCACTTGCTGATCAAATACCCGTAATTATATAAATCTGTTCAGCAAAATATACCATAACGCCGTAGTGCAATCGATTGTGCAAGCCATGCGTTATGTCGACACTGTGTGTCTTCCATTTACAATCTTCTCAGTTCACCGAAATTTCACTCCTGTGCGGCCTCCATGCGCAATAATTGGCGCAGAAGTGATGATCAACAGTATACAGTCTACGAAAATTCAGTGACAGGCCCGCATGTTACAGCAAAAGTCAGAAGGACGGCAATATTGCCAGTACTCACGCAAGGAAATAAATGACCTCGTGTAGTAACCGGAATGAAGGAAGCACAGCTGATGCATTGGCGATGGTACTTTTTGCGGTAGAACATAGTACAACATAGTTCATTTCTCGACACAGATAATGAATCCCTTTGTTATAAAACCACATAGAACTAATTCTAGAAGAAAAAAAGAAAGGCCAGCTAGGAAACTCCGCTTCAGAAGCATTGATAACTTGGAAAGAGCAACACCATACGTCTCCTTATGTTGTTCAAGCTTTCTTGTTGCGATAACATCTGTACTAGAACCAGATTACCGGAGACATGACCCTCACTTCAGCAAAGCCTGTTCATTTTTCCTTTATGTCCTCAATCTGCGGTATTTAACCATGGTGTTGCTTGCTTCCCTATCCATCAATATTTTAGTCGTCCAAGTGAATGCCATGTTAAATTTTTGCACCCTTGTCAATTAAATAAATTTTAATTTTTACTATGTCATTGTTTTGTTACTTTTATTTAATTTTTTCAAAATCGGCTACATCAAAGCAGACCGTGGTATTTCTGATAACAATGGATTCCTCACCGTGGGTATGAGCCACATGTTTGCTGAACAACACCAGCAACAGATTCAACCTACTAGAAAAGATAAATGAGTTATATATCGACTGCTGTTTCTCCGTCCATGTACACAGCATACAATTACTAAAAGTGCTCCCTCCCTGCCATCCCTCACAGATACACACTTTGGTCACACCAAAAAGCAAAATATGGTGGTGCAAAAAAAAAAGGAGAAAAGTTTGCATAAAGTGCTTTGTGTAAAGAGAAAGGGGAAACAAACAGTAGGTGAACTAAAGACTACGCAATGGCGGAATCGACATCGAAGCCAGAGTCTTCTAGGAGTGCGCTCTTCTTTTCTTTCGAATAAGAACTATTAAACAACAAACTATACGGTGTCTTAAGGCATTTCAAAAAGACCTCTTTGTTCCATGGGCAACCTGTCTTACTTACATGCTGTAAATTTCCTTGTCTTGACTACTGTTTAGCGCATTTTAGCAGGTGAGGTGATGCCGACAACACATTGTAGTAGCTGTATCTACGATCGCTTTAGAGTTGATAGTATCAGAGTGTTTTGTTAGGTTCCTAATACAATACTTGCTTCCGTAGTTTACTCACGCGACGCCGGAAGTCGGTGCGGTATCATGGTGGGATACTCTAGATGCTAAGATGATGATGCGGCATTTCGACTTGTTTTATTTTTTCAAGGCAGTGATAGGGCTACGTTCCCCGTTTGGCATTTCTAGGAGTATACTAGCATGGGAATGGAGGATCGAATCGCTCGTTGAAAGCAAAGCTTCATGACTACAAATATTCGTGACGTCCTCGAAGGCCCGGCTCTTGCCAAGGACTTTAGGGGTCCGAACTGCATTTTTCGGTTACTTCTGTACCGTATATTGCAACACCTGACAAAAAAAAAGAGAGAAGCAACCTTGTTTCATGCATTTTTAAACTGAGCATATGATTTTCATCAATTCTATGACCCTTCGTTCGGCTGTTTGCTTTGTCGGGCATGAATGACATGCCAAGCGCGCTATTATTCATATTTTGTGGCAGTAAATGTTGCGCAAGTGCGACTTATGCCTGAACATTTCAATCCTATAATTATACGCTTAGTAGTCCATAACCCGCATTCATAGTTAAAGATATCGCCATAATACCTCATTCAGTGCGCCTATTCGCTGTTTGAGCAAAGGAGGGCACAAGCAGCCTTTTCATTACATTACATGTCACGCATAACGACGCTGTTGCCGAAGAAAGGGGTGGCCCCGCAGAACACCCACCTGACTATGAATGCTATCATGCAGGATGGTGTGTTAAGTCACCACATATTTATTCGTTCACCGTCTCCAATCAAAAAAAAAAATTTATTTCCAAAGAGCGCTGTGCCCCGCTGTCGTCAAGGGGCTTCCAGTCGGTCTTCAGTTGAGTGGCTGCGGGACACCGTTGACAGTGCGGCTCGTAAGACGGTCATTCTCGTACACTTCGATGGTCTCAATGCCGTTCTCGATAATGATTCGCTTCTCGAATTTTCCTCTAACATCCTGTGGCCTTGGATTCGGCACATTAACGTTCTTCACCTGCAGGAGGAAAAATGTTCCCAATTGAAAGCACACTAACGCCATCACCGATACAACGGCAAGTCATTGACAATTGTTTGCAGCATAACTAAGGGCACACTGAAGGATACGGACAACAGAAGATTGCCGAAAATACAGTCATCGCAATGTTTATGTTTTTACACGTTAGTTAGTTCTCTTAAAACCCTTGTTTTGGAGTTGTCTTGCTCAACCGTCGGTGAACAAGTACTGGTGCACTATGTTTACATGCATGGTCACTACCATGAAAGCATACCGCGTGTTCTTATACTCGGCCCCCTGTTAGAGCCACCTTACAGAAGGTGAACTGTCGTTGCATTCGATCTCTCTGCTAGTTTACCGAAACTGCCAATTAAGCCATTCTGAATTGAACGGCACCAATATTCGTTTACAGCAGTTGGCTCTCATTGTGCTTACACAAAATGCATCGGTGAACGGCACTAAACTCTGTTTCTAACCAGAACAACCAATCATGAAGTTCGTGACACTGGCACTCGTCTCGCTCTTAACATGGTGCAAGATGCCTTCCGTTTGTCGGTCGACATAATCGGAGGTAATAAAGGACGGGTGTGATCGCTTGGCAGCGAGATTCGAAGTGCACAAACACTCACCTGGCCACTTCGGTCTGCAATTTGGTAGTTGGTGCCTTCACTCGAGATGGTGGTGCGGATACTGCTGGGGGTTTCGCCGTAGATGGTCAGGTTGCCTCCCTGCTCATCCGGACCCACTTGCACCGAGCTCACCTCGATGCGCGAGCCCGAGCTGCCGGATCCCGTCACGCTCACTTGCGAGCCTTGCGGAGAGAGTTCCGTGAACGACATCGTTTATGTCCGGGTCGGCGGTCGCTGTTGCGAAGATAAAACGTTGAAAGTGTAACCGAGAAGTTACCAATTACACGAAAAAAAAGTTACAAGGGAACAAAATCAAACGTAGCAGGGTTTTCAAAAGTTAAGAATGCTCTCTACGCTGACTTTTCAAAATGATACTCAAACCATTAATCAGCACTTTTTAACCAACTGCGTGGTTAAAAAAATTTCATTACAAGCTTGATGGCAGTTGTCGGTATGAGCAAATTTTAGGCCGTGACAGTTTATGGCATACTCATTCGTTTTAGAAAATCACTAGAATTACAAGTAACTCCAGATATTCATAATTGAAATTTTAATGATAATATTGAAACGTAGCCTGCCATGCACAAAAGAAATGCGGCCTCTGTGTCACGCCAAACCGTACCTGCGATGAGGAAGCGACAATACTTGAATCAGGGTTCGTCGAAACAACCAACAAGATTCAAGTATATACATTTTTTTATTTTCCAGACAAAACTGGAGGGACGCTAAATTCAAAAGCCGTGAGAACTGCTTGACAAAGTTCCTGGCGACCGGTACATACACAAGACAGTAGTGCGGAAATGATTACAAGTAAATAACATGCAAGTATTGTATAGAACATGAACAATGCATACTGATTCAAATGGTCAGGCGAAACGGCAAGTCTTCTGAAACCCACAAGTGGACTGTTTATTTGCGTGGGACTCGCAGCGTTTTTGTTTAGACAAAACAAAAAATTATGATCCGATAAGATACACCTGATTTGTCTGTCGAATCCGGCGAGACCGATTATACCGGATTGAGGTATAACGTTGATCAAATATACAGCATTAATAAAACGCTGTTATGAAATCACCATCAATAAAGCATAAAAGAGGCTGCTGAAAATGAGCCGATATTGCAGAATAAGTACACGAGAATCTAAGGCCAGCCGACGCTAAACAAGACGCTAGTGGTACGCGTGGTAATACGGTTATTACTTGGCGATGGAAAAAAGACGTCTCCAGACTCGTCCACAGAACTTCCTCGGCAACTTGATTTCTCTCTATCTCACTATGTTAAAAGTGAAGCGTCTTTTTCTCTAACCAGACAATTTGCATAACTTCTGCCGACTGTGTTTTGTTTTAATGCGCGAATCTTCAAAGTAGCCTACGACAGATAGAATAACTGCAGTTTTTGAGGTTGTTCACTTTAACAATCATACTCAGGACGACCGATACAAGGCGTAGTGAAGCTGCGAGATTGAGGTGTATGAAGAGAGGTGCCCCAATGAAGAAGGAGTGCAAATAAAAAAAGACCAAAAATGTGTTCGGACCACCTCAGACGTTATAGTGCACAATGCTCGCGCAAACAAAAATGCATCCCTGGATAATTCTTCAAAAACACTGCTTAACTTTTGAATTAATATGCAAGGTATATGTCAAATTTCGAATTGTAACCGTTCATGTGGCAGCGTATATGCACTTGAAATTGAATGTGAATGTGGCATGAAAATCAAAATAATCTTTCTATGGCGGTCCGAGGTTTGCAACAATTACCGAGCAAGCCGTAGGCTGATTTTGCGTTTTCATGTACAGTGTTTCATTATTAAGAAGCTAACTAGAATGGCACTGCATTTTAACCCCAATTTTGATGGTATATTTGAAAATCCGCGCTACTTTTACGTTTCATTTCAAGTGGATATACATAAAATTATCTATTACAGTTTTTCAGTTGCATAAAGTACAGTAAACAAATGAATTAGAAAATTGGAAAATCTCAGGTACCTATAGTTAATTTCCTTCGACGTTTTATCTGTCGTTTATAGAAAACTATCTCGAAATTCACTGTAATGTTATGTGTTGCGGACGACATTAAAAAAGAAGGGATCCCTTCAAACAACTATACATAAAAATTTCTGCTTCGCCACAAAAGCAAAACAATGAATGCGAGAGCAATAAATTGAAATGTTATAGTAAGTGAGACTAGTAGCTCACGTCTTTAGCATTTGACCTGGCCTAACACCACAAAACGCTGGTGCAAGCAAACGCGGATGTTGCAGTTGCATGCTGTCTATTGGCCTCAACGCAAACCGAGGGATGAGAGCATGCTGCACATACAAAGATATGAGCCGCCTACTCATTACTGCCAAGATGGGGCGCGCGCGACCACGAGTGATCACGGCTGATCGAAGTACTCAATCTCAGTTGGAACCACGCAACCTCGCCTTCTGGGCGGCCCCTTCCCACATGGGCTTTCCGCTCAACGCACACGGCCGGATCCTTACATCTTCGCTACAGATGAGATCGTCCGCAGCCCTAGCGTGCTTTCACTCGCGCATAGAACGTACGATGCAAAGAGTGATGTTATCGCCCTCTGAAGTTTTGTGGAACCTAACGGCAAAAATGCCCCTGGAGTGTTCACGAAAACTGTATCTCAGTACTGGCGAGAACCCTAAAGAGGGTGACCTGACGACTGCTAGGCCTGGCGATTGAATTGAGCTCCCACCGCGATAGCAAGGACGGCAACATATCAGCAGCCGTTATGCAAGGCCTAACCCAACAGACTGTCTCGGGATACGGGCACGCGATACACCGCTTAAAAATTTAGTTGAAGAGGCCTGGTTTCCTTCCGTTCTGAACGTGCCACTGTGTTCATTTGCCGAGAAGACGTTGCAGAACTTCGCAATGTCTACATCCAGTTTAAGACTTAGCACCAAAACAGAAGTCCTGATTTATGCCGTGATCTTGACGTCTGCTTTGTAATATCGAAACGAGCGTTAATTGAAAACGATTGAGTGGAACGTGCTTCTCAGAAAGACATCTGACGCCAAATGAGGCTTATTCTACGTTACGAGCCAGATATGGTGACACGAAATCCACGTAGTAAAAAAAAAAATTACCGATGCCCTCTGTGCTAGAAGGTGCAAGCTAAGCTGAAGAAGGGTAAAATGACACGAGGAAGCTTACCTCGGTGGATTTGGAGCTGCAGGCGCAAGTCGCTTGCAAGAGGCCGCTACGCCTTGGACGACGCACTCGGCCTTCTCCGCGGAGGCAGCAGCTGGCCGAGGTAGACGCAGCCGCGTCGACGTTTCCAGAACGTTCTGGCACGGGCAGCAGGTGCAGCGCGTTCGCAGCTCGAAGGCACGAGCTCACGCTCGCGATGACCATGGCGAAAGTGCTGTCCATGATACAACCAGCAATCCGTCGTGTTTACTATACTATATAGTACCTGTACTCCCTCATGAACTACGTAAGACACTGTGAAGGCGTATCGGGGCCGCGTACAGGGGTTTAGATAACATGCAGTAGTGAATGGCTTCATAAAAAAGATGGTGACGCTTAAGTGGGTTTGCCTTTAGGAGTCCATACTTGCCTTGTTTATCGGGCTCACATTGGGCATGTTCTTGGGACCGTTTGTTCCCACAAGATAAGATGAAAAAATAAACTTCATTGTATTACGCCAGTAGTCTGGGTCATCCTCACTCGTGGAGGTAGCACGCAGCGGCGCTGAGGTTTTTACAACAAATCAACCCTCCAGAGTGCACGAATTAATCTTATTTTCCACGGGGAGCTCTAACAAAAGAAAAAGAAGTCTGCCTGTTACCATTTTTGATGAGCTACATAAATTCATTCAGGCAACCGGAAGGATACGCTGCTAGTGGTACTGCCAGATATATCCCATTCTTTGTCCCCCTTCCTCACTCTTGTTAATTTGTTTTATATATTCTAGTTTATCGCATTCTTCTGCACTTTTTCACGTTTTTTCAAAGGAACATTATTATTGTTCCTATTTAATTTCTTTTTCTTTTTTTGCAAGCGTTGCGAAAAAATTATATATTATGACGTACAGTGTGGCCGATCCCTCATGTTGGTATGAGCCAAGATCTCCCAGGCGACAAGACAAGACAAGAGTTCTCACATGCCACTGTTTGCAGATAGATGCTATCTTTCTTTCGAACGTCACTGCACCCACTCTGGAGAGCTTCGGGAGACACAACCCTCGAAGAGAAAGTTAACGTACTGACTCACAAAATAAAGAGCCTGCTAATGTTTAATTTTACTTATAGTGATAATTGCTGAGGTGACTTCTCACCTTTAACTTTGGTATGGAACATAGTACTGTTTATTGAATTGTTAATTATTATAGTATTGACCAATTTCTTACGTCCCAAAATAACGATATGTTTATGGGAGTAACCGTGGGGGAGGGTTCCAAATATTTTGAGCTAGGGTTCTTTACGCGCACTTGAATCTAAGCACACGGACCTCTAGCATTACCCCTCCATAGAAAGGCGGCGGTCGAAGTCCGTATTTGATCCAGTGTGCTTCGGGTTAGAATTCCAGCACTGCAACCACAAGATGATCACTGTGTGTAAATTGCTAACGACGCTATTCGTATAAGTGCTTGTAGAGTGTGCAAGTGGAGGAATGCTAGCCTCATCAAACTGTGTCCTTGAGATGTTCACACCACTCTACGCGAACAATCCGGGCTTACAATACGCACGTGGTGTTGCTACATTTGCACATCCTGGTGTAACATTATCGGTGTAATTGCTCCTTGTCAACTTTTATAGATGTTGCACTTTTGTGTGTGTGTGTGCGTGTGTGCGTGTGTGCGTGTGCGTGTGTGTGCGTGCGTGCGCGCGCGCGCGTGCGTGTGTGTGTTTGTGTGTGTGTGTGTGTGTGTGTGTGTGTGTGTGTGTGTGTGTGTGTGTGTGTGTGTGTGTGTGTGTGTGTGTGTGTGTGTGTGTGTGTGTGTGTGTGTGTGTGTGCACAACACCCCAAAAGAGTGTCTACTTAGACTGGTTTGTTATTGCGTTTTTGAAAGAAATATACTTTTTAGTGCGCAGGGAACGTTTCAAAAACGAAGGCAGGACAGAGCGCATTGTGTGCTATCTGTAGGAGTGCGCTTTGTCCTATCTCACTTCTTTCTGAAACGTTCCCTGCGTGACTAAGCAAGTGCATTTCTTTCAAAAATGGAAATATCCCAACAACGTTCCCCACTTCAATAACAGTGCTTCCGAAGTAAGCAACGTTAGGATACTAACAAAAATGACCATGAATTTTTCGCAAGTCTAAGCTGTGTTTAAGGCTAATGAAAGCTAAATACGGTGACATGGTTAGCTTGAGTTTGTTCCAGTCTTTTCCAATGTTGCAACCGATCATAGGAACTTCAGCCATTGCATGACGCATACGCAGCCCAGAGGCAAAATGCAACTGACACGTCGAAGCTTTTGCAATCATATATTGAATTTTGTCATGTACAATCATGCACACAGAAATATTTTTACATGATTAGTGCTATTAGAAATCTTTCAAGTACACTTCACTAATCGAGCCATAGCATCGAGCATACGCGTTTCGCAGGCGAATGAGTTCTAGAAAACACATTAGGCAGCACTAATTCCCTAATGGCACAAAGCCGAAAGATGTTAGGTTTCTGATGTGACGACGCGAAAACAGCATCAAATACTAGAGGACACTGTACCCTTTTTCAGGATGTTCAGAAAACACTGCTAATCGATAGTCGAGGCGTCTGAGAACATGTGCACCAAACATCATATCGACGCGACCGCGAATTTCTGGTCAACTCTGAAACTCAGATGGATATAGTTTCTTCTTCCCTCGATAAGTCATGCCAACCCGAAAGATCACGCCATAAACCCAAACGCTGCGGCCGTTAGCTGATTTGAGCATCGTGAACAGTACTGTTACTGCTGCCGCGGCGAGACGCCCCAGCAGCAGTAACGCAATGTAAGCCAGGCTGGATGGTTCCTACATTGTCATTCTCCTTTCTAAATAATAAGGCCTATTCCCCCTTCTCCTAACTGTTAGTCACGAGCTCGAAAAAAAAAAAAAGGCCAATCTGGCACAAAGCCGCGCAAAGCTTGAGACACCTACACACAAGAAATCTGAACACTTCTCTGATTGCTTTTAGGTCGTGTCCAGACATCAGCTATATAGGTGACGCGGGTTGCTAGTTCGTACTGAGCGAGCGCGGTAACGTGCTGGCTTGTCTTGCATTACGCAATTTGATTGGCAGGCAACTAGGCGTGACGTCATTCCTAGATCTACGGGCACGTCATCGTTTACGTAGCCGTTTATTGGGCGAACTGTTGCCTTCTTTATTTCTTGTGGACCAGTGGTGAGTGCTAGGATTTACCTAGTTTATGTGACACACATACCCGTTCATGAAGATCTTGATAGTTTTCGCGTAGGCCGCTTGGCGCGTACCCTCAGGCCACCCAAATTGCAGCCAGCTTAAGCAGCGTCACTTAAAAAAAAAAACATGGCATATCCTCGAGGGGAATGATGAGGAGTGGTCGAAGCAGTGGGACCGTTTGGGCCGTAAATCACCCTTTACATTGCCCACTCGCGCATGAAAACGGCTGACAAATGGGTGTACAGTTATATACAATGTTTATTGGCCATAAATGGTACGTAGTGTTGACTTGTATTTTCGTTTTGCCTTCATTACTAATGCTTTGTGGTATCGATTCTAGCCGGAAGTTGGCAAAGACGAGGCCTGGGCACGTTCCCCTGGTAGTTGGTGGCTGTTTCCAGTCATACGAAATGCATCGTAGAACATGTCGAGACGTCATCTACTGCATCAGCCAGTCGTCGTTCGTGATCATCATCGTAATGACCGTCATCATCATCGTCATGACGTAAAGGGTGTACCTTGCATGTGCTGTACTAGCTATGGCTTAGCTTCGTCAACGTCAGATTTACTATCCCTAGGTGCACATGCCCTTGTACACAGCAACGGGAAAGTGTGCGAGGCCATGCAAGATTTCATTGTACAGTTTAAGGAATTTAGTTAATAACCTCTATACCAAAATGTTCTCAGTTAACCAATGAAGGCTATAGAATTTTTTTGATATCAATCATTTATTGCTCATTCAGTAGGAACTAATTCATCTAAATTTTTCTCAAGGATATTTTAGAAAAAAATCAGTATTTCTGTAAATTTTTTGCCAGTATTTAAATATATACATTCCCCTTTTTTTTCTTTTTGGTAAGCTACCCAATACTTGGCCGATTCCCCAGGGTGAGGAGGAGGAGGAGGAATAAATGAGGAAGGACAGGGAGCCCCAGGGTGAGTGTGATCCACAAGTTTAGGATCTACATATACATCTACAACAACAGAGGATAGGCCTCGTTCATAAGCTGCTTGGCATCTAAACAAAAAAAAAAAAAAAGAAGAGTGCTTAAGCTCATGACTCGCGCTAACAAACCGACAAATCTTCCTGCCCTTTCCTCCCCCCTCCCCACATCTCCCCGTAGATTTCAGCCCGCTCGCTGGTACGATGGCAGAGAGACTCCGTAAAGAGACTGAAAGGTAAAATTCTCCTCGCACTTGACGGATTCTAAATATCTTCGGGGCAGCCGATTCGCAAGGGAATAAACTCCTTCAATGGGGTCATATGATGATAACTTTAAGGACCTTTAAGACATGAGCAAAACAATCCCATTTTCTGTGCCTGTGTAGAACAGGAGTACCATTGGACTTCACATCCCTGGTGGTACATCATTAATCAGTTGCGACCATTTCCTGATGCTCATGAAAGCCCGCGGCAAATGTAATGGCGTGATCGTTATCGGGTGAGAAATATTAAGATATGCTTCATAGTGTGTACTGACTTTCCATTCGCGGTGAACGACTTGGCAGGTGTGTATATTGTGTAGTTGGCTTGGCGTCCAAAGTTTATTGCTAGGGATCAAATTCCGAGCGTTCTTGGGATAAATTAGTGCTAGTAATGGACATTGAAATTGAGACCACGTGATTTTCAATGCAATTGCAGTGAGCGTTTGGGAGGTCAGCTATGCATGCTCGTCGTCCAGGGGCTGCGAGTCGAATCACTTTGAGACAGGCTCTTCGACGCCGTTGACTAAGCGGCGTACGAGCTTGTCGTTCTCGTACTCCTCGATCGTCTCAATGCCATTATCAATAATCACTCGCTTTTCGAACTTTCCTTTCGCGCCCTTCGGTGGCCACGAACCCGGCAAGCTGACGTTCGTCACCTGGAAGAAATAAAAAAAAAGGCAATTTTTGAATCATCATCATCAGCATCAGCCGCAGCAGCAGCAGGATCAGCAGAAGCCTGACTACGCCAACTGCAGCGTAAATGTACCTCCCATATTCCGTCAGTCAACCAGGTGCTGTGCTTTCTGGTACCACGTTATACCTGCAAACTCCCTATCTGATCTGCCCACCTAATATTCTGTCTCGCTCTCCCGCATTTGACCTCTTTCGGCATCCAGTTAGCTACCTTTAAAGGGGCTCTGAAACACCTTTTTGTGTAACCATGAAATGAACTCTCTGTAAGAGCTTATTGCCTCACGAATTAAACGGTGCAAAAATTTTAAAAATCCGTCCTGTGCGAGTCGAGTTACAAAGATTCGTTGCATGCTGCGATTGCATTCTCTCTTCTCTCGTCCCGACGAAAGCGCTGGAAGCTAAGCAGGGAGGGATGGCAGGCGCAAAAAAAAAAAAAAAAAAAAACCGCCACGCGTGCTTCGTGACCTTGAGCACTTTTTTTAATGCGCGGTTGTTTCAGTGTCATCATGCGCGCACGCATGGACAAGTTGCGGCAATCTCTGTAACGACCGAGCGTGCTCTGTTCAAATGGCTGATAGATGGCGATAGATGATAAATGGCTGATAGATGGGCTTACTACGAGTAATTTTGGGGCGTATTCTGTGATTTGTCGAGAGAAGAGAAAGCAATTTTCAGCTTACTTTAATAGTTTATTGCGAATTCCAGGCCGCGTGCTGCGCTATAATATTGGGCTCGCGTGTTGTCGGGAGCCTCTACTACCGATCGGCAGCGCTTTCTGACCTTGCTCAAAATGTGTTGCAGGGCCCCTTTAATGACCAGCGGTCATCCTGCCTACGCGCTAAGTGCCTGGTTCATGTCCACTTCTTGATTTCAATTGTGATATTCTTTCAACTGAGATACTGCTGGTATCTCGACCTAATCAAATACCTTCTTGTGATCTTTGAAGGCTACGTATATGAGTTGGTTGTATTCCGCTCATTTCTGTATCACCTGAATGACACTATGCATGTGGCCTATTGTTGATTAGCCTGTACGGAATTCTGCTTGGTCCTTCGGTTGACTGAACTCTAATTTCTTCTTATTTCTTTTACCTATTATTTTTGTATATATACTTTGGAGACAATATATAGTAAGCTGATCAGCCTGTAATTTTTCAAGTCCTTGACATTCCCTTTCTTATGAATTGAGATGATGTTGGTATTCTTCCGAGACTCTGGTACCCTCGCCATGAAGACACAAGGTGGTTTTAAAACCTTACAATTCTATTGTTTCTGCATTGAATCTTACCAACTACTTCCACATCCTGTGCAATGTGCGGTTGTCCACACAGACTGAAGTTTATTTCATTTTTATTTTCACTTTTATGCCTCATCCACGTGCATTTACGGTTAGACCGTTTTCTGTAAAAGGTATGCAAAATGAGTTATTACGTTTTTTAACTCTACAAAAAACTTTCTGGCATTTCTAGAGGTGATTTGACTTTCTACCAGTGCATGCGTGGTCTCCGGCCTGCTTCTTGCTTATCTTAGCCTTAAAGTCACCATCAGTACTGCATGCTATGTATATACCTCATGCATTGCTGATTCTACTCTTTAAAAAGCGTTCAGCCAAATGATCATCATGGCTGGATATACCGCGTAGACCTGTACCACTTACAACTTGTACTTCTTACTAACCATAAATACAATATTTGCCACCCTCTCAATAATGCCATAGTATACCTCCATGTTACTGGCTTTATTTTTATGGATAATGAGATAATGAACCCCCCGCCCAGTTCTCTTCTGTCAACTTTGCCACGATAGCATAGAACGTGTCCGATCTTTAAGCCTTATGTGTCCTCCTAGCTTCGCTGAGCCCTATTACATCCCACTTAGCAAGTTCCTACAATAGCACAGCTAGACGCCTCGCTAGATAACGTTCTAGCGTTAAACGTAGCCAGTTAAACGTAGCTAAAGGTGGCCTGTCCAGAGCCTGCAGAGATTCTTGGCGCCCTCCGCTGCGTCGCAGGTCTGACCACCGCCTTGGCCAGTTGCTTCGCCGCCACTGGGCACCGAGCACCAGTGGTTAATTAGTGTATTCATGTGAGTACTGCAACAGGACGGCCGATCCTGCTCTCTTGAGGCAGTGCATTACCGGCTGTAGTCAACAGTGACTGGCTGCACCTTAGGCCTTTTTTGATGGAATTTCATCACCACGCCGATTTTTAAAAATCTGGTTGGAAATTGCCGGCGTGGGAATTCGCACCATGGACCTCTTACATGTAAGTTTAGTGCTCTGCCTCTAAGTATACAGGAGTTGTACCACACTTTCTTAGTACTCTTGAATTCTACATTGACTGCGGATCAGGTCTCAACTCGACCTTCCTCGTAGCTCACGTGGCCTTCCCGTAACTCTATATATAATTCAGTACATCTGCTTGGAAGAAATAATTTATGGAATTCAGTACATCTACTTGGAAGAAATAATTTACTTCGCTGCACTACTTGGAATGCTTAGACGTTACTTTGAATGCGCGTTTAAGGTCTGCTCCGGGGTTCATCCTACGCTCTCGCGATTATTATTCTGCTTTGGCTAAGTGAAAGAAAAATCTCCTTCACCTAACTGAAGTGAAGAAGAATCAAGTGACCCTAATCCCGACAAGTCGAGTATGATCACTGTGGATGACCGAAAGAAGTTGGAAAGAAAGCGAAAACATCCAGACTAATGTGTACGATCTGTTACCCGCAGTCTCCATTCATCCATTGATGCCATCACTATGAAGTCCCTATACCTGCGCCCAGTCATCGTTCATTAGGTCATGCTTACATGACACATATCACTTACATGGCTGCGTCTCTTTTATATGGTGCCACAAAAAACTAAGCTTCGCGTTTAATACCGCGAGTTACGTATTTAGAGAATACAAATCGGCTATTAATTGTGCAGCGTTGGAGGTCGCACGCAGGACACTAATCACCTTTTGTGCTTGAAAAATTTACGACAGTTGCATTTATATAAGGAATCAATACCGACACATACCATTAATAATAATTAGCATGATAAACCTAATGGTATAATAAAGAAAATAGGGTCAACAAAAAAGAGTCTAGTGCTGGGCTTGCTCGTACCTAGTTTGGTCAACGTGATTGCCAGCTAAGTATCCAAGACGCAATAAAAGCTTGTAATGTTGCCCTTCTGAACACGCAGTTGAATTATTTAGTGCATAAGGCACAAAAAACAAGCGTGAGCAGCCCTTAGTTCTCGTAATTGTTTTTTTTTTCTGGTCAGCCTTACCATTTTCACGTCTTTAACGCGGTAAGCAACACGTACGCCACCCCAGCGCACCCAATAAACATCACTCTTGAAAACTACATGATAGCCTAAGACATTCAACCTATTTTTGCGACGATGCAACACAAATATCCCACGAAAACCAATGACTGTCGTCGCTGTAAGAGAAGATCGTGCGGTTGGTTTCAGTGTAGCTGATGAGCCAATGTTGGGTGACTACGGCCAGCTTGTGTATCAAATTAGAGCACACATGGACGCGTTTAGTAGCCAGCCAGACAGCAAAACGTGCGGTTCCACATGAGCTCCGTCGCAAACTAGTTCATCCAGTTTTCGTGCAGCGTTGCTCAACGCATAAGGCCCCGGGCGCACCCTTTCCGGTACCAACTTGGGTAATGTAATAAGTAAACTTGGCCGATATCGAAATCGATTCAATGTCGCCTTGCGCCTTCCCTAGGGCACGAAGAGGGGGGACCGAATAATGTTTTTTCCCTTGTATCAATAAGTTGTTTCTACGCGGCGTTTAGGCTGCAAGCCCCAAGGTCGCTGGTGCGATCCCGCCCATGGCGCCCGGGTTTTCATGGTGGCTAAACTCTAGAGAACTACGCACCGTGGTGTGATATCAGCGTACGCTAAAGGGGCTCTGCAATACCTTTCAAGTTGATCAGAAAATGGTGGCAATAGGTAGTCTTGACTCCTGCGAACACGTGAGCCAAATGATGCCATATACCTAACTGACCATGCCATAAGCACAGAGGCCACGGCCATTGGCTTGTTGGAGCATCGTAAGTTTCATATTTACTGCGGTCGACGCGGGATGTCACGACGCGCCCTCATGCGTGCTCGCGATCAGACTGAAAGTAAGCCGCGTGTTGGAGGAAAAATAATGAAGTACTCGAGGTCATTATGTGCCAATAAATTATTAATTCAAAAGGTGTTGCAAGGGCCCCTTTAAAGAACACCGGATGGTCTGAATTTCTGCCGCGGCTTGTATAATCACGTCGTGGTTTTAGCACTTAACACTCCACAAATTACTGTTTGTTAGGTCGCTTAGAGATAGTTAGCCCAAAGAAAATTGTTGTTACATGTTCACCGTCACCCGCGCCGAACGCTGAGGTATAGATAGGAGAACAATACTGCGGTTTTCAGGTGACACTGATATTTATGGTGCAGTATGCCTTAGTGCCGACATAGACTGCGACCTCGATGGTCCGATATGGAGTATATAAGCTACACTTACGATATCTATTGTGTCGCAGACTACGCAGCTGTCAAATCCTTCAAAATTGTGTCTTTGGTGCGACCGCGTTGGAGGTAAAGGGGTATCAGCAGAAGCGTTAACGGGGTCGACGAACCAGCATGTCTCCTAAAAGGAGAATTGGCGGTATCATTAATGCGTTTATACACTCATGAGGACTTGTGCACCGAGGCCGATGCATCTCCTTAATAAAGCAGTATTAGGTAAACGCATAAAAATACGTTTTAATTTACTTACATACCTATTAAGGAAGCTTCAGGTCGGAGACAGCTACAATGCCCTTCATTCAAGTGCACGCAAACGCGGGCACGCTTTCGAGACTGCTGGACCAACTTGAATGGTTCACTGATTTTGAAAATAAATGCGGAATTTTAGGGACTGTGTGAAGCAGACTTATAATTTAGTTTGGAAAAGATGCCGAAAATGTATAAGCTCCTACAAAAAATATAACCTTTTTAAGTTTGGAAATTCGAAACTTCACAAAAAGAAAAGGATACCGCAAGCAATTCGGTAAGTTGAATTTCTCAGTGTGTATAAAGCTTATTGAAGTACGACGTTACAGGATGACTTTGATCTGGCCGGGTTGGTTCATAAGAATAGGAAGGCTCAGCAACCCTGAGAGGACGGACAAAGAACACACGACACACACAATCTCTATAGAGCCCAGTGCTCGTTTGTGTCGCGTGTTCTTCGTCTGTATCAGTCACGCTGTGTCGTCCTATTGGTAAGTTTCTGCTGGCGTGAAATTCCATCAAAATATTTACGGGAGTTTTGCAAAAGCCTTACTCACAAAACTGTGTGCTATATTTTATACAAGGCGTTGTGCATTAATTTCGGCAGCTTTACATGGATCATCAAGTACAGCTTATGAAACTAAATAGCACTTTATTGGCAGAGGTGTGGAGTTAGCATCATCGTTTCGTTTTATAAGTTTTACAATTTTCAACAATTTTTGTAAGTAAATTTAGATGGTCTAAGTAAAAAAAATCATGCGATGAGAAAATTTCCATTTCGCTTCAATGCATCAAATTTCCTCAAACTGAATGCCCTTATCACCGAGGGAAAGTGCGCTTTTTCAGTGTAATTAGACGGGTGTCCTCGAGATAAAGCCTCCTCTTAAGCAACAAAGTTTCGTTCCAGTACGGATCCATGAGTAATACAGGAATAGGGGCCGCCTATCGTGTGCACACATGACGCTTTTGTCGTACGTCTCCATTCGTTCACGCCTCATTGATCCACCAAGCAATGATTCAAACTTCATTTGCAAAGCCGGTCAAAAAATGGTGACTGTCTAGCACTCATTATAGACCAATATAGAGCGTGCGTGAGCGTCGCTTAGTTGATTGCCATGCTGGTTTGCGACTCGCCATTGAGAATACAGGTGGCCTCTTTGCTTGCCAACCTATAATGGCGAGGTACTATTAACAAACGCACACGTTGAGTCCGAAACATGCCGGTAGGCTGCTAGATATGATGGGACATGTCCCCGAACGCCGGAACAAGAATGACACGAAACGATTGGGTTTCCATCTTCCATTAGAGTAGTCGTTTGTAACGACGTGAGCTGCCACATCCCGTCTTTAGACACCAATCGAATATGCGTACCTGGCCAGTCTGATCTATGATCTCGTGATTCGTGCCTTCTTTGGAGATGGTGGTCCGAATGTTGAACTGGCCTCCGCCGGTGATTTTCAGGTTGCCGCCTTGCTCTTCCTCGTTCACTTGCATCGTGCTTACTTCAATGCGCGAGCTCGAGCTGCCGGATCCCGTCACGCTCACTTTCGAGGGCTGGCGAGACACGTTGGTGGACGACATTGCTTCTGTACGGATGTCTGTGCACTACCTGTCGAGAGAACATCCAAACAAACGATGAAAAGTAAATGGTCCAATTAACAGTAACATAAGAAACAAATATAAAGCGGGCTAACAGAAGCTACGTAAAGTTTCATGTATGCTTCTATTAAACCAGCGACTCATACTAGCCTCAAAGGTTTGTCAACTGCACTGCTTAAACTCTGCTAAGCTTAACACTTGGTAATAAGTGCTCAGCTTTATAGTGTGGCCTCGCCAGCAACTGGTAATAATATTAGCTGTCCCCTATAGTGGAAGGTTATACTTAAGCCGTCAGCTGACGACGTCATTGTTGCAGGAAGAGCTATATTCGTCCGATGGCCCCCAAAGCGAAAGAAAAAGGCGTCCCTTGAGTCGAAATAAGTGAGAATTATATATATATATATATATATATATATATATATATATATATATATATATATATATATATTAAGAATGCCACATTTCTGTGCCGATGAGATGTAGTGACGAAATTCAGTGGATCTGTTCAGCCGAAATCGGTGCACTCCTTAGGTATTGTTCACCATGGGTGCAAATGACATGCAAAGTGTCAATATATATATTTTTTTTAACCATATACCGGTGACTGCACGGTGAAGTGGCAGAAGTCTGAATTCAGTACGGGAGGTCTTCTGTATAGAGCTCAAGAGCCCGTATTTGTCATTAAGCTACATTATGAAATCGCCCCTGGGCGATGAAAGGCCTGACCTTGCCACAGGAAAAATAGAACCCAGCACTATAGCGCAGTAACTGACCAATACATTTATATAGCATTTCCCATTTAACTTTTCCAATGTCAACACTAGCTGCTCGGGCAAATTCAGGCTGGTTGGGCAAGAGAGTTCTAAGGGTTTGTGGATCGAAGTAAGTCACTACGGCTGAGCTTGACAGCTTTCAATCAACTATAGCCTTGCTTAGTGCAGCTATGGACGACAGCCTGTGAAGCATTTTATTTTGCCTGAGATGTGGTAATCCTCCTAAAGGTCAAAAGAACTGGCTAACTGTGTACAGCACTGGCTAAAGGGCACGTGCACAATGGATGCCAATCAGAAATAAAAGTAAAAGGGAGCGATGTCCACGTACGAGACCCCAGACAGTTTGCATTTTTGTTGGTTGGCTCCGAAGGCCATCGTTTCAACCTTGAACTACGATAAATGCCGACCAGAGAGTTTTTCGTAATGCGTTTCAGTCCCTGTTACGTAATGCAGAAACGCCCCCGTAACAAAGAATAGCAAAATTTGAGTGCCGAAGCGCGAGCTAGAGCACAACTTGGACTGGATAAATGGCAAGTCATCTGACATACAGAAAAATAGACCACGTATTCTTTGCGTCTTACGTGTGCAACTTGTCGGTTTGCTGCTTCAATGAAATTGGTGCAAACCACATGTTCACCCGCCATGCTATCAGCAAAAAGAATAGACGCAAAGGCTGCCCTTCAGGTTAAAAAATATAGCTTGAAACTGCACTCTTCTCGCTCACAACGCAAAAGAAATATGTACCTAAGCGCCAAGCCTCACACGCAAATTCAAGGCGACTCGATGGCGCGAGTGAGATGATGTGCTGCTTCCCGCGACGAGATACTGCATCACAATGCGCTCTCGTTCAAGTTTCGTCACTTATTGCCACGGGGCGTTCCAGACTCACTTAACAAAGCGGTTTCGCTTTCTGCGGACCGGGTGCCTTCAACTTTGGTTAATAATATTGAAACTACGTTGTTGCTTGGATTTCTAAAAAAATTATATATTCAAAAACCTTGCTCTATCGTGAAAATAGGGGCAAGCTTTCTTTCTTTCTTTCTTTCTTTCTTTCTTTCTTTCTTTCTTTCTTTCTTTCTTTCTTTCTTTCTTTCTTTCTTTCTTTCTTTCTTTCTTTCTTCTCTCTTCTTTCTTTCTTTCTTTCTTTCTTTCTTTCTTTCTTTCTTTCTTTCTTTCTTTCTTTCTTTCTTTCTTTCTATAGCGATGCGCAGCGTTCGCTCCCAAGCCTTTTCCTTCCTCAGTGCCGGAAATCGCGCCTTCATGCAAGTACGTGGCGGCGCAACACTGCAGTTCTTACAGGCAACAACGACAATCTTGCACTCATATTTCGGCAACAACGAAATGACCTCGACAGAGAGTCCCATTTTCATGTCAAAAACAGCTGATCGCCGACAACCAATCGATCGATAGAGCACCAATTATGAGAAAACGGTATACGCGTGTGACCGCCGCACTCCCGAGGGCCCTATTTCTTCGCGTTTTCGTGTGTGCCGGGTTTTTATCGTACGACGCCGCCACCGAAATCAGTGTCATTAAGAGGCTCAGCCTGAAAACTATGTATTCCATCTACTGTGACACCTTACAGTGATAACTAATAAATAGGAAGTTTAGAAGATTTCATTGATTAATATCTCCACGTAAATGTAGCTGCGGCAAAATATTTCGCCTCAACGTAAAGCTTTTCTGCGAAGACAGCAGGAGCATTTTCATCTAGAAAGCGTGTTGTCTAAAAAAGAGAGTAAATTCTTGTTCTAATATGAGAGAAAAAGAGAAACATATCGGGAGACTGGAAGCACCGCTGTGAAGTTGCGGCGTCAGTTCATCGTGGTGTCATATTTCTCCAGGGCCTGCTTGAGCCCATTTATTTTATGGGCTTATTTTACAGAACCACGCTGACTCAAACACGACTGGAATAAATGATCACTATACTTCACGTCAAGCTGATTTCCGCTGCGCGGCTTCCTATCGAAATTGGGAAAAAAAAAGAAAATTGTTCGTTTTACCCTCTCACAGTGCAGATTACGTTTCCAGTCCATACTGAGCTGATGTTTATTTACATTGTACCTATAAACTCCCCTAAATGACACTTCTACGTACCTAGACCCATCCCACTCCCCTTCAGTATGTCTACCAGAAAGAGGCGATGTTCACTCGATGCTCTGAATGGCTGCCGTCCTATGACGCGGTGCGTGACGACGGCACACTCCGTGCTGAAAGGCGTGCTTTGAGATAAGGCAGACAGATAAGGCACGAAGCAGCTTACCTCGAGAGATTTGGAGCCGCAGGCTCAAGCCGCGTGCAAGAGGCCGCTACGCCTTGGACGACGCACTCGGCCTCCTTCGCGGAGGCAGCAGCTGGCCGAGGTAGACGCAGCCCCGTCGACGTTTCCAGAACGTTCTGGCAGCCGGTGCAGCACGTTCGCAGCTCGAAGGCACGTGCGCACTCCCTCGATGACTATACCGAAAGCGCTGTCACAAATACGCAACGGGAATGCATCGGCCTTGCTATTGGGAAAATTGAGTTAGACCTCGCTATAGAAAATTTAATATAAAAGATTTTTTGACACAAGGGCACCTTTTACAACTTTATGCCCAATGACACCATGTATTTTAAATCTGAATTTGATGGGTGTTCTTCCGTGATTTCAATATGACGAAGGTTCGGTGCTGCCGCAGAGGAGGACTGAGATGAAATAGTGTAAGGCATAATTAGGATCCATCATAATTAACGCTTACTTACAATCGCATCTGTAACCTGTATTTTCACTTAAAAATAATTACAGTAAAGCCAGCCTTTACACGATCTGGCCGACTCTTGGCCGATCCTCCTGAGTATTCAGGTGCCAAACATCCAAGGAGCATCATCATCATCATCACAAGCTGAAACCACTGCTGGAGCCGCGGATAATATGGCTTCTTACCTTAGCATGACGATAGTTATAGCGCGAGAACAGAACGACGACGCAGAGACAAGAAGGACACGAAAGACACTTCGTGTCCTTCTTGTCTCTGTGTCGTCGTTCTGTTCTAGCGCTATAACTATCGTCATGTCATACCAACTAGTCCAAGCTGCCACACTGCTTACTTTAGGTTGTCGTCTTGCTCTGATATGGTTTTAGAGGGCAGCTCTGTTGGTTTTGTGGCAGGCGACTGTTGCGGATGTTGCACGTTCATTGAAGCTGGTGGAAACAAGTGGCGTTACAGTGCTTGGGGCAACAACCAAGGCTTTGATGACAAGTGGTGGTGGAAGAAAAGACCCGACAGCTTCACTTAGAGTGTGGACTGCATTTCTTTCGGGTTTACGTATCATCTTCGGCCGCTGCGGACATTAAGCCGCGGTCGTTGGATATTGTGTAAACGATGCGGCAGTAAAAGCGCCTTTTGCAACTATACTTTACCTAAAAAGTTAGTATTTCGATTCACCGATTTTTTAATTAACTAAGTGAATCCGATTTTATTAATTTTGTTATATGGTGGTATAATCCTCATAACTGCTCTCTAACTAACCACAAAAGACACCACGAAAGCGCTCACCAATGCACCAGGGCCTCGTGCAGGCGTTAAAAGCCAGGTCAGAGCTTCGGTATCGATGGTCGTACTTAGTTATGGTGCTTGAGATCATGGCAATAAAAGAAGACGCGGCTGTATAGTGCGCATTGCAAGCTAATATTGTTGTACTTTTACCGATATTGGCGGCAACCAGTTATTTAATAAAAACAAGGAATCGGATAAATCGTAGAATATACTATAATTCAGATGTTGCAACGAGCACTGACTTGCGTTCACTGTCATGAGGCGCGTTTGTGTGGACGCGCTGGTGCTGCTCGTGTACACTTTGTCACCTTCGTTTACGGACACATCAGATATAAACTACAGTTGAGTACGCATTTGGTCTTGTTGCTTTATCTTCATTAGGAAAAAAACATTACTAAAGAGACGGGACAAAAAAGGATACAGACCACAGTGCTGCGCTGCATAGTTGATAGTTTAGTAAACGTAGGAAAGTCGATACTTGTAACGTTACAAACCGAATGTAGCACCGAAGTTTCTTTTGGTATAAACTCGCGTGGCTGCTGGGCCGTGGTCAGTGTCCCGGGACAAAATTGTTCAAGGGCTGCCTTGTCACTTCACCTGTGAGCTGTAGTTACAAGGTAGCCGACTCATGCCTTCTGCGGGTGAACGATAGCATTTGCACAGCCATGTCTTCGTGAATAGCTACTCCGAAAAATCGCCTTTTGGTATGTTTCGATGGAGTCCCTTCCGAGAGGCCTCAGCAGGTCGCAAGGCGACGAAAAACCATCACGTGCAAGGAAGACAGATCCCTGTCTTTTGAATGGTCGCTGCAGGGCTGGAATCCGACCATCCCACGTATTTTCGAGTAGACTTAGGAACGCTTGTCCGGAAATCTGATAACTTGGAGGTAAAATTCATCGGCCACCGTATCTTATAAGGCCACCTCGCGCTTTCAGCCATCCTCAATAGAGTAACAGCAACTTGAAGATAAAGACGAGAGGCACCATCATATGTACAGAGCACCCGAGACATTCGTTACGCACCTTTTGCTGCTGGCTTCATCTCTTTTTCTGCCATCTGAGCACTGATTTATCGATAACCTGCAAAGCGTGAAATTTTCTAACACTATTTTGTGGGTCGACAGAGTTCGAACGCACTAACGAAGTGCTGCGACAAAACAAAAGGGGGGTGGGTAAATCCTACAGAGAACTCGAAAATTCTATAGCAACGCTCACAGGTGAACATCAAAACAACTAGACGAAAGAACCTGTCACTGCTATTGTTGTAAAAAAATAGTGACACGAACGCAAAAAAGGCTTGAGGGGTGTTATTAAGACATGCATTGAGTAAAAAAAAATAGAAGTCAGGAGCAATTTATTCACAAACCAGTTAAAAAAAGCCTTATCCCATACTCCGGAGACACCTTTTAGTTAAATGCGGGCACTTCAGTGAGGTTTCAAACAGCTCAAGTCGTTCCTTGAAGAAAACGAGGTTAACGTGTGCTGGTTCAAAGCGCAACTACATGCGCCTTTTGCTATAAACAGTCGGAGAAAAAGTTGTACCAATTACCGTTCTTTAGCAGTCTTTTTCTTCTTTCACACAAGCATGACTTGCAAAGCTAAATCGCAGAAAATGCGTCCAATATTTTGCAGGAACGAGGCAATCGGCGATGCTTCAGTAGATAGCGCATCATGTCTTTTTGCGCAATCGCACTTGGCGGTGAATGGTTTCAAAATACCATCATGTGCCGACCTGCATCTATGCTTTCGATGGCGTTGTATGAATAAATAAAGCGAATTATATGCGCATTTACGAAGTAAATGCGCCGAGAGCCACAATAAAGAGATTTAACGCGAGAAGTATCGTGACTGAGCGAAAAATGAAGGCTCTAAACAGTCGTTTGACTGAGAGACACTGCGGAACGTCACCTTTTACCGTAGGCAACATGTTTTTCGCAGGGGAGCTCCTCCCTGATGCGCAGCGCCGACTTTCGTAACCCTCACTTGGCAAGTGGCGACACCGACTCGCTGCGTGCGTAGGTGGGTCTCCCACGTATTGGCTTCAGTGGAGACTGGACCACTCTCCGTCAAGGGCCAACACTGCATAGAATATGGACGTCGTTGGAGGGGAGGGAGGGAGGGACGATATTCTAGGAACAATGTGAGGGTCCAGCACTGGCGTAGCCAAGGGTAGGGGGAGGGCATGAGGTAAGGGTTCAAATTTGTTTGAAAATTTTCAGTTTTGCACGTGTGTATATACACGCTCGAGCATACTCCAGATGGCGGACCCCCCCCCCCCCTCCCCCCGCACACACACAAAAAAAAAAAACGTCTGGCTACGCCAGAGGGATACAGGGTATGATGGGGGCACACAGCCACCGCCGAAAATCTAGTACTAAAGAAGACTCGAGTATCGACGATATCCCAAAAAAGACTGATGAAGCGCATCAGCTGGTGACCAAGAGCGAACATGAAACGCTGGCGCCGTGACAATCGTCGCTCCCAATCATCCCAGAGGAACATTTCACACGAGGCAGAGCTCCGCGAGTATAAAAGACGCCTCAGCGTGTGACAAAGATATCCGTTGAAGATGTGGAAGAAGATATTTTTTTGGGTGAACGCTAGGCAAAAACACTTTCTCCAAGAGCACACTGCAGCGCGAACACACGAACTGTTGCAGAGAACTAAGAATACCTTCTTCAGAAAACGGGCTAACCGTAAGCGGACGTGGCGAAGTCCTAATGGCGAAACTAAAAATGAAATGTGACTTCATTTAGTGTGCACACGCAGACATTGTACAGGATGTAGAAGTAGTTGGCAAGATTAGATGCAGGACCATAGAATGGTAAGAGGTCGTATTCACCGAGATTTGAAAAAGCAAAGACAATGATACGCAAGAAGCCAATCAATGAACTGGCAGTGGGATGAAAAATACAGGAATTCAGAGTTTAGCTTCAAAATCAATTCGAGGCACTAAATGAGATAACCGACGTTAGCGTTGTCACAATGGAAGACAATCTTACTAGTATCACCGAAGTGTGTACAATGGAAGTTGGAGGTGCAGTCATTAGACGGGAAACTGGCAAACTATCACAGGAGACGAAAAATCGAGAGACGACAAACGATGAAAGCCTGAAATGTAACCGACAAAATATAGCTAGTGGAGCTTTCAAAGTTAATCAATAGGCGTAAAGTAGCCGACATCAGGAAATATAACATGGAAAGAATTGAGCCGGCTATAAAAAGCGACAGCAGCCTAAAAGCTGCGAAGGCGCACTTGTGCATCAACAAAAATTGGATATATGCATTAAGAAATAAAGAAGACAATGTCATAACCAGTATGGATAGGATAGTTGACATGGCGGAGGAGTTCTACAAGAGCATTACAGAAGTCAAAAGATGCAGGATGGTAATGTGAGAAACTATAATAGTCCAGGAGCATTCGACATCCTACCAGTAACGACAGGGTAAGTAAGAAAAGCCCTGAAAGGAATGCAAAGAGGCAAAGCCGCTGGTGAGGATAAAATAACAACGGACCTCCTGGGTACCAGAATCTTGGAAGAACGTCGTCATCATCTTAATCCATAAGAAAGGAGACGTCAAGGACATGAAAAATTACAGGCCGAATAGCTTACTATTCGTTCTCTACAAACTATCAAAAATAATAGCTAATAGAATTAAGACAATACTAGAGTTCAATCAGCCAAAGGACCAAGCAGGATTTCGTACCGGCTACTCTACAATAGACCATATTTATACTATTATTCAGGTAATAGAGAAATGCGCTGAATACAACCGACCCCTATACATAGCTTTCATAGACTACGAGAAGGCGTTTGACTCAGTCGAGACATCAACAGTAATGCAGGCACTACGGAATCAGGGCATCGAAGAATCCTACATAAACATGGTGGAAGAAATCTACAGAGGATCCACAGTCACCATAGTTCTCCATAATGAAAGCGAAAGAATCCCAATAAAGAAGGGTGTAAGGCAGGAAGACACGATGTCTCCAATTATATTAACCGCATGTTTACAGGAGGTATTCAGGACCCTAGACTGGGAAGAGTTAGGAATAAGAGTACCTTAGTAACCTGCGATTCGCTGATGACATTGCCTTGATGAATAACTCAGGAGACGAATTAAAGTTTATCATTACTAAACTGGACACCGAAAGCAGAAAAGTAGGTCTGAAAATTAATATGCACAAAACTAAAGTAATGTGCAATAATCTCCGAAGAAAACAGCACTTTCTGATACGTGGAGAGATGCTGGAAGTTGTAAAGGAATATGTCTACTTGGGACATTTAATAATGGTGGAGCTGGACCACGAGATTGAAACTCAAGAGGAAGGTATATAACAGCTGCATCGTGCCAGTACTTAGCTACGGAGCAGAAACCTGGAAGCTTACAACCAACTGGCCCCAATCACCAACTGGCCCAATCACCAACTGGCCCAATCGTCCACTTCGTTCTGCTTAAATTGAGGACGACACAGCGAGCGACGGAAAGGAAGATGATAGGTGTAACCTTAAGAGACAAGAAGAGAACATAGTGGTCTAGGAAACAAACCGGGGTTAAGTATATCATAGTTGGATATATTGGGTTTAACGTCCCAAAACCACGATATGATTATTGGAGATGTCGTAGTGGAGGGCCCTGGAAATTTCGACCTCCAGGGGTTCTTTAACGTGCACCCAAATCTGAGCACACGGGCCTACAACATTTCCGCCTCCATCGGAAATGCAGCCGCCGCAGCCGAGATTTGATCCCGCGACCTGCGGGTCAGCAGCCGAGTACCTTAGCTACTAGACAACCACGGCGGGGTGAGGATATCATAGTTGAAATCAAGAAAAAGAAGTTGACATTGGCCGGGCACGTAGCACGTACGCAGGATAACCGGTGGTCAATAAGGGGTTACTGGATTCCCACAGAAGGCAAACGCACGACGGGGAGACAGAGAGTTAGGTGGGCAGATGAGATTAAAAAGTTTGCGTGTATAACGTGGCAACGGAAAGCACAAGACCAGGTTGATTGGCGGATCATGGGAGAGGTCTTTGCCCTGCAGTGGGCGTAGTCAGGATGATGATGATGATGATGATAGCCAAATTTGAACAGTTGTTTCTAGGCTAAAGCAACAGCGTATATCGCAGCCCCTGCAAACATTTTTAAAGGTGTAATGAGAGGCATCCCGCACTGCGATGTTCCAGAAGACACTGAGATATTTCTTGTTGATCGAACAAATCGGACTGTTCTCCACGTGAGACGTATGGGGCGAACGGACTCTGAAGGGAGAGTGTTCGAAGGCACTTGAATGCCGCAACTACGTGCACTATAGGGGCGCTGAACATCACTATGTATTGTACCGTAAGAAATTCGAATGTGGGTAGTGGATGCGGCCGCTTAAGACAGACACGAAGTGGACGTCTACCCAGCGCGTAACACCAAGAAATGTAGTGGTATCTGGATGCCGAACTCCGCCGAGGACTACCATCGTAATGGTACGGGAACGCGCACCTTACAAGAAACAAAAAGTTCTGCGTGCTGTTCAAAACGTCGTAACAACACTTAACGAGGCAGTGGGAACGCGTACAGCACCAATATAGAAATACTAAGCCACACAGGGGATCACTCCATGGCCAATAAAGGAAGAAAAATCAGAAGCGGAAGCCATTTCAGTTCTTTTCCAAGAATTTGCACTGCTGTTTCAGGGGGAACACAAATTACGTTTTCAATCACGTTCTCAGTTCAGTCTAGCTCGAGAAAGCAGGCGTCACCAGAGAAGACGACCATGCAGAACCATAGGTAAAACAACAAAAGAGGGTTTGAAGGTAAGCTCGGCAGATATGGCCTCCGCATATTCGAAGGACGGAAAGGAGCCAGCTTTAGAACACGCAATTGATTTATACCAAGAAAGCTCCCGAGGCAGTAATTCGTGGAAACTCCGCCCAGGATGAGCAAATCCGCCAACTCTACATAGAAAATCCGGAAGTTCCGTCGAAACAAAAGGCAATCAGCTAGGTTTCCGTCCACTTCTGGTAAGGAACCAACAAATAATGCATAAGGTCCACCTCTGACAAAGAGAAAAAATACTGAGTAATCTAGCACAAATGAAATGAAAGAGTAGAAAAGTTCAAGGTCATGATAAGTTAACTGGCAGTAACCTTGCAGTAGAAGTAGGCTGACAAAGAAGCATGTATCTCTAACACGAATGAAAAAAAAACTATTGAATAAATCAACTCTATCGTCGCAACGCTTAAGGGCACGTGAAAAATTGGTCACTCTGTGGGAATTGGGCCGGTCAAAAAATCCACAAACCCGGCGAATGGGCCCGCGGGGACAAACGTGACTAGGGTCACAGCAGAACCAGTTTTTGGTCACCATGACCTCACATAATCCTTACCAAACTTGGCACTGTAACTACAGAGGGCACCATCGGTAATAACCTTCAGCAGTTTCAATACAACAAACAGGCGTCAGACATCATCGCTCTGCAGGAAACAGGTGGGCGAGCCGAAGTGGCCGGATATAAAACTTTTGGCACTACGAAAGAGAGGACACCCATCTCAACTGTATAGTTAGCAGAAATTTAGCAGTTCTAATGCCCGATGCAGGCATTGCGAACGTACACTTCGTCATAATCAATATCATCCCTAACCGACAACATGGAGGGAGTTCATTCGTTCAGAGCTTTTATAACAGCTCTGGAAGTAACGAAAACGCGCGTGGTTTGTACAGTTCATTAGAAAAAAAAAACATTGACTATAACTAATCAGATTGTGGTAATGCTGGGAAATTTAAATGCTCCACACTTCACAGGGCGTGTAAAAGCAGCATTCCAACAAACCGGCATCTATGGTTCGAGGTGCGATGAGCCCACCTTACTTCTTTATCAGACCCACAAACAGCAATGAGATCAAGCAATAGCCACAACATTGATTTTATGTGTCTCACGCACAATGGCCAAATTCCCAGAAAAAAAAGGGGGAGTGACCATTTCATCCTTGAGGCGGCAGAAAACGCCGGCCTCCAACAAAGGAGAGGCCTGGACCTTCCCACGATAGAATGGGGCCTTTTTACAAAAAGATCGGGTGGAGCAAATCCATGATGATGGACACAGAATTCAGAATATTGATGTCGATGTTCAGAAACATTTCGATAGTGTAAACAAAGCCACACACAAAAAAAAAAAACTTGGACCATCTCTTAGAAAGGAACCCTGATTGATTGATATGTGGGGTTCAACGTCCCAAAACCTCCATGATTATGAGAGACGCTGTAGTAAAGAGCTCCGGAAATTTTGACCACCTGGTTCTTTAACATGCACCCAAATCTGAGCACACGGGCCTACAGCATTTCCGCCTCAATCGGAAATGCAGCCGCCACAGCCGGGACTCGATCCCGCAACCTGCGGGTCGGCAGCCGAGTACCTTAGCCACCAGACCACCGCGGCGGGGCTAGAAAGAAACCCTGATGGGATGCGAAGCAGCAGCATTATGCCCGGGTCATCACGGGTTGAACGGCGATAATGCGGTTGCTGCGATGGGACCTGGAAGATTCTTTTGAAGTGATGGCTGGCGTATGTCTTGTAGTGACACGTACAGACATGTTTCAATTCGTATATTAGGTGCGCGTCATATTTATTGCGCGTGAACCGACGAGTTTATAGTGTAGCAAGCGGTGGTCGCTGCAGGTGCGAACGGACGAGGCGGCAGCTGCGGGCGCCGCGGCGAGTGCGTGGCTGGCGAGGAAGAGAGTGACGTCAACGCGCCGCAGTGCTTGGCACAGCGCCAACACCCGCAGCGCGCGGCGCGTTGTACGGAGGGACAGCGTTACACAGGCTAGTCAAAGAGGTGACTCGCACCTAATATACTACAAAAGGCAGGGCCAGAGAGTACTGACGAAAAGCTACAGCATTTTTGAAGGCCTGAAACAGCACACAGGCATAATGGAAACGACCTTAAATGAGAAATAGAAGCCTTAATTGAAAAATAGCCTATAGTTTGATAAGGAAATCAACAAAACCACAAATGAGATTGACGCAAATGAGAAGCAATGCTACCATAAAGCAGAAAAAAATTAAAACGACCCACTCATGGAATATACTACTGCACTTTATTTAGACTGAAAATAGTGAATTGCTTAGATGCACAAGAAAATAAGCTAAACTATGCATACACGGGCACCGATTCAGAATTACTGAAAGAAACCTCATCACTCTACGCAGGCGACCCAATGCGGACTCCGTTATCGAGCTATACAGGAGTGTGAAACCATGAACAGGGCACGCCTGTTACGATAGCGGAGGTTAGGCTTTTCATGACCTGAGCCCAGAATCTGCACCGGAGCCCGACAAAATCAATAACAAATTTCTGCGGATTTCGATGATCCCTCTATAAAGGCGATTATGAAATAGATTAACATTGCTGGGATAAGCGCGCTATCCCGAAACGGTTGCAAAAACCGCACATATACATGATCCCAAAGCAAGGGAAAATGCTAAAGCTAGAAAATGTAATGTTGATATTGTTAATATATTGGATGTGTGGGAAAATTATTAAAACACATGATATCCACGCGTTTTCTGATATATATAATATCAACCTTGTCCCGCACATAATAGCTTTCAATATAAACTTTACCCGAAGAATGCCATGCTTGAAATTCAACCGAAAAATATAAGGACTAACACGAAAAGAAGAGCAACCATGCTCTATTAGGCCAAGATCTAGCAAAAGCCTTCGGCAATTTTGCGCCTGAAGCTTTTTTAGCAAACGTCCATAATCCTGACCACGGCGGTCGCATTTCGATGAAGGCGAAATACTAGAAGTACGTGTACTGTGTAATGACAGCGCACGTTAAAGGACATCACATAGTCGAAATTTGTGGAGCCCTCCTCTACGTCGTCCCATAATTATATCGTCGTTTGGGGACGTATAAAACCCCATATATTGTTATTATCAGCAAACCTTCAGCTATTAGGAGTGGAGAAACGAGCATGCAAATGCATAAAATATTTACTATCAAACAGAAAAGCCAGAATCACGGTCGGACAGACAAAATTGTGTAAAACTAAACTAGAGAACTATAAGTACCACAGGGATTGGTTCTGACCTCACTATAATTCAATGTTGTCATAATAGGCCTCCCGAAGAAGTTGTGCACAGTGCAAGGGCTACATCACACCTGATAAGATGATGATAATACGCTGTGAGTCACGGGGGTTAGTGACGGCTACATCGAGGCTATCTTCATGAAGCAATACGCAAAGTAGACGACCATGTTGGTAGTAGGGGCCTTCAGTGCTCACCGAAAATGTCACAACTCTATAGATTTACCGACCACAAAGAAGCAATCCTAAAGACAACAATGATACAACACAGATATGACTAAACGCAAGTTGGGGTGCTAAAATAAAGTGGAAGACCCACGTACATTGGGGATCGATGATATGTGCTCGCACGAATGCGAGAGGTTGGTAATAAAGAACACAATTTTAAGCGCGAAATAACAAGGACCGAAAAGAAGAGTACACACGACCAGCGCTCGCTGTGTGCTCTTCTCTGCGATCCTTGTTTTTCGCGCTTCAAATTTTGTTCCTTAATATCGTACAAATTCGCCCAAGCTTCCTTCCTTCTAAGGGTTGATATGTCACTCTTCAAATCAGCAGAACGTTACGAGGCGCATGGATGTAGTACATAGTGAAGACAAGTGGAAATGTTATGCGCTTTCAGGTATATGGATACGATGCAAGTGTGTTGTTTATAGTCACGTAACGACAGCACCACTAGCGTTTGCAATACCAACACAAGCAGTGGTCGGCATGTAAATTATGCCGTACATGACTTCCATGTCATGATTATTATGTTTGCGCCTGGCATTTCTGTTTGTCGTTCATTCACGTCAGGCAATACCAAATTTGGTATATGTGAAGCTAGGGAAATGGCCGTGAGCGCTCTATGAGTGTAGCATGTGGTCATGTTTTACATGACACGAATATCATGATTACCATGTTTGGACGTGTCATTTACCTTCGTCGTCCATTTACGTGACGTAATACCACATTTCGTATACATGTGAAGCTAACGAAACGGCCGCGAGCGCATCATGATCATGGCATGTAGTCGTGTTCTTACGTGACATGCATGTCATGATTATCATGTTTGCACCAGTCATACACCTTCATCATCTATTCACGTGACGTAACACCGAATTTGGGGCACTTGAAGCTAGCGAAACGACCACTAGCGCATCATGAGCGTGGCATGTAGTCATGTTCTTACATGACACGCATGTCATGATTTCTACGTGAGGACCTGTCACTTATGTTCGCCATGCAGTCATACGATGCCACCCCTGTTTCGCGATTTGTCATGTGAGCGAAACCACCGCAGGAGCAGCAAGACCCTGGCATGTATATCATGACATTCATGACATGCATGTCATAATTTTCGTGTTATTACTAATCACTTATGCTCATTGTGCAGCCATGGAATGCCACACCAATTTTGATCCCATTATTCGAACAACGAGGAGAGCCAAAGCTAGATAGATAGATCTACAGATAGGTAGACAGGTACCGTAAAACTCGCCGATGTTCGTCAAAACATGCTTCGCCTTCAAAAGCAAAAGCCCTCAGAAATAAATACTCATACATCAAGAACGTTGCCTACGTTGACGCCGCGTAATATCCAGATTTACGAAAATTCGGTTGGTGTCGTAAATTGAGAAAGTACTATAAAAACCACAAAAGCAGTGCGCAGAAACTGCTGCAATAAAAGATCGCACTCACGATAGATTAAACTTTGGCGAACAGATAGTTAGTGACTCAAAAATTGCGCGAAATTTCAATGGCGTGAATCTCACGAAAGGCGCTTGAAAATTTACACAATCTCAAGGACAACTGACACATACGAATTGCCTGAGCATCTACGCATGCCTCGCTCCTTGGAAGCGAGGCAGCTCAAACAATGGCTCGAAAACTCACTCCCCGAGCCAGTGAGGAGCCACAGCCAGACATGAGTGGAACGAATGGTTATAGTTACAATGAAATTACCAAGCAGCTCGGTATCCCCCTGCCTACCCGAGACTCAATATGCCTCCTTTAAACCAACCCCCTTCCGAATGGAGTGGCCTACAGCCGTTACACAGGCAAATACGATGCCAAATGCCAGTTACGCTAGGAACCAGCCAATCTGAAACACGCACCTGAGACGCACCATACAGCTGAGTGGCTTGCCTTCAGTTGTTTTGATAGGGCCGCACTATACCTAATGAGGGCAGTGAATACGGAAGAACTCGGATACGAAAAAACAACTCCGGGCCGCCCAGCTGGCTAAATACGCCGCCAGGGACTGATGGCTTGGGGCCGCTTTTTTAGGCGGGAACCCGGTCCCCCCACCGCAGTGAAAAATAAGGTTCTTTTTATTTTCGCCATTGTAGTGAGGTGAATTTTTATATATAGGTACTTTATTTGTTCCTCCAAATGGCTGCTGACTGACAGTGTTATCTACTTGTTGATTAACAGCTACAAATCTTTGCGAGCCTATAACATCACGACAAAATGTTGTGTGGTATCTTGCGTGGTGTCGGTTGAACTTCAGTGTGATGAAATTTCAGTCCCCACTTGAACACGGCAACCACTAGTCCGGTTCTTTACCGGGACTAACAAGCAAAACCTATAGGATATCGCCTCAAATTGTCCACGACACGGATATGGTCGATTACCGAAGCCCCTGCGTGTTGGGCACCTCTGCGGTCACCGCTGGGTTCATCAGCAGGAAGATTCGTAGAGATGTTAGGGCTACATACACCTACTTGCAGATCATATTCAGGGTAAAACACAACGCCAATTTACCGAAAATTGCTATCGACAGTCACGTGTTTGAAAAACTGTACACCTTGAATGAATCCATACTGATATCAATGTTGCACCATCTGAAGTAACTCCTATGCAAGGCCACCAACGATGCATGAGCCGGCGCAAGACAAAACACGAGAAGACGTGCACGGAAGGTGAGGCCGACGACCGTGGCCTGCTTGGGAAACTCCCAGTCTAGAACGACTTCTAGTAGACAATCAACTTCGAGCTACAGAAAGACACACCAACAGGCACCTGTCTGTGTATTAATATAAGCCCCGACAAGTCGGGCAGGCCGGGTGAATGTGGCTATTGCAGCCTGCTTGCAGTACTCACCCGCTTCAAACGAGGCCGACTGGTGCTTCAACTCCGAGCTAGGGAAAGTCAGCCACACAAACACCTAGCTCAAGGTGTTCTCGCATAAAGTTTCATATATGAATGTACAGCCTGTGCTGAAATGTCCACGTGAACTCCCTTCTTCATACTTAGTAAACCAGCCGGTTTTACCCGATTTGTGTGGCACATATAACGTTGCTGTTTATCTGTGGCATTTTTTTTCTCTCATTTTTAGCATACCAATCGTGAGTAGTGGTGTCTGCCCGGTTTCTGTGACACGTACCTGTACTAAGAATTTCGGCACACCTACAAATAGACAAATTCCCTGGGTACATAAAACTTCGCCGTAAAAATAAAATATTCTAAACGCAAAGCAAAAAAGCGCATATACCACAAAAATTAAATATGGTATGAGAAGACAAATAAGCAAAATGCAGTGACTGAAAAACGACGCGTTTCAAGGAGTCAAGCATGCGCAGCATTCTACGACTTATGAAAGTGACGGCATGCTCAAGAAAACGGTACAGAACCTTCACCCGATGAGAATGAGGGAAATATGCATGTCGACGCAGCCTCAGTGGTTATGTGCGCGTCGATGCAGCATCAGGGGTAGGCCCGTAGCCCGTAGAGAGAAGAGGGCACTTGCTGAAGATCTTAACTAAGAAAAAAAACACACACCTGTTTTCAATGCTTATTCTCGGCAAAACATCCCCCTTCATGATAATTTCAAGAAGGGGAAATACTATGGCACCCTGTTGGGACCTGAGTCCTGTGGGTCTCGTCGTTGGTAGCTGGCTCCCATCGGACTCGTCCCTTATAGCGAGAAGCAATGCTTATATGGGAAAACAGAGAACAGACGTTTATTTACATTAGAGAGAGGTCAATAAGAAAATTTAGATATATAGTGGCGTTCTTCGTACATGGCGAGCTCTCCACTCGAAAAAGCACACCGAATGAGCCGTGGCGGCTCATTATAAAGGGTCTGTCCTCCCCAGATCCCTAGATCGGGGACCGCGTACAGAGGGCATCGTCCAATCACGGACCACACATTACCCGCGAGGGTGACGAGCACGCACGGTCCACGCGAACGTTCAAAACTGAAGCGTGGTCACCGCACGGCCATGTGGCACGAACGCGGCTCCCCCCCCGTCAAGGTGTGTCGCTGGGCGAGGGGTCTGAAGTTGATGACTGCATCCATCGAAAGGGCCGCCGTAAACAAGCTTCAAATGGTGCCGAACGATTCGTTCAATTAGCGGGACGATTCCCGGCCGCCGCCGCCGCCGTCATCTTCCAAAGAAGAAGCTGCACCGGTGGTCTCCCGAACTGCTCACGGCGCCGCGGCGGCAGGACGCCGCACCCTCCGGCCAGGTGGGAACAATACATGGCGGACACAGGCCGCCAACCCGTTTGGCGATTCAAAAGGAACATCAAAAGGAACGCCGATCCATTGTCAGACCTGGCGCCGGTCCTAACAGCCTCTCCGCCGGGGAAAGAAGATCCCGAGGTGCAGTGGCCAGCAGGTACTGTGCAGCGGGATCTGTATTGCAGCTTGTCGGCTCTTCCTCTATTACTTTTGTCCCGAACACTGGATCCGATGATCATCGACCAAGAGGGCGT
Source organism: Rhipicephalus microplus (assembly GCF_043290135.1). Taxonomy (NCBI): domain Eukaryota; kingdom Metazoa; phylum Arthropoda; class Arachnida; order Ixodida; family Ixodidae; genus Rhipicephalus; species Rhipicephalus microplus. The sequence goes on from NC_134710.1 coordinate 301,570,532, forward strand.
TGCTCGCAGGGATGAGGTGAACCCCTCCACCATATTCTCCGCCCACCACAAACGAGGAACTGCGGAAACTGCGCCGAAAGCACACCCACACACAAGCAAGCACACGGCAATTCTCTACTCAGAATCACCAGACTCAGATTCACCTGTGGAAGTCATTTCCTTCTACCTCAACTTTATTCCTGTGGCCCCCGCCGAGTCGCAACACCACATCAGCCACTTTTGAAGACATTAAACAAAACACTTGACACATGATTGGATAAATACAGAAAACTAGTGGGCCTCAAATCGAGGATAGAAAGCAGAAAATCGTTTTGAAGCCCTCGGGGTACTAGGGACAACGACTCAGACCATCTGCGTTGCCGTTGAGTTTACCCTTCTTGTAATGGATATCAAAGGTGTATTGTTGAAGAGCTAAGCTCCAGCGCAAAAGACGGCCGTTTTTCGATGACATGGACTGTAGCCATGTGAGGGGACAGTGGTCAGTCTCTATTGTGAACCTAGAACCGGCGATGTAACAAGCTAGCTTCTGCACAGCCCAAACAACGCAGGCACATTCCTTTTCTGAGGCACTGTATGCTTCCTCACGAACAGAAAGCTTTCTACTGGCATACAGTACAGGGTGTTCCTGGTCGTTCTCTCCCCTCTGACAAAGCACGACACCCATACCCCGGTCGCTGGCGTCACACTGAAGAATGAACGGCTTAGAGTAGTCAGGCGCGCTCAACACTGGCTGACTTTTTAGTGCCTTCTTTAGCGTAGAAAATGCATGTTCCTTGGCCCCATCCCATTTTACGGTCTGGGGTTCAGTCTTTCTAAGAGCGTCTGTCAAGGAACTTGCAATGTCAGAGTAACGCGGGATATACCTTTGATAATAACCGGCCAATCCAAGAAACGACCGAATGTCTTTCTTGGTTCGTGGTTGGGGAAAGTTGTCTATTGCGGCCAGCTTTACTTCTGACGGCCGGCGGTAGCCTTGGCCTATTACATGCCCTAGATAAGCTACCTCAGCGCGCCCCAATTGGCATTTCGCAACCTTCACTGTTAAGCCGGCCTCACGCAGACGACATAGCACAGCTCGCAAGTGTTTCATGTGGTCTATCCAGGAAGAAGAAAAAATAGCAATATCATCTAGGTACGGGAGGGCAAAGTCCTCCATACCCTGTAACACTTTGTCCATTAGGCCAGAAAAGCAATAAGGGGCATTCTTTAATCCAAAACTAAGGACCTTCGGCCGAAATGTTCCCATCGGGGAAATAAACGCCGCAAGCCTACTAGCCCTTTCAGTTAGAGGCACCTGCCAGTATCCCCTGACTAAATCCAAAGTCGAGATGAAATTGGCACTGCTGACTTGCTCAAGTCTTTCCTCAATATGCGGAATTGGATAAGTTTGGTCCTTTGTAATCGAGTTGAGCCTCCGATAGTCAATACACGGTCGCGGCTCTTTCCCTGGGACCTCAACCAAGATCAGAGGCGAGGTGTAATCACTCTCTCCTGGCTCGATCACTCCTAGCTCGAGCATTCGGTTTATCTCCGCGGCCATTATTTCCCGTTGCCTCGGGGAAACGCGGTAAGCTTTAGAACGAATTGGTTCCGAAGATGTCAGCTCAATATCATGAACTAGGGCTTTGGTTCTGCCAGGTGTGTCTGAAAATGTTTCTTTAAAGTCAAACAATAGTTCCTTCAGTTCCGCTTTCTGATCTGGCTCCAACCCCGCCTGCTCTACCAGGTTACTAATAGTCTCGCCAATGTCTTTGTTTTCTGTTGTTAACTCCGGGAAATCAATAGGCATTTCTTCCGGTTGATTGAGCGACATGTTTACGACGGCATGCCTCTGCTGGTACGGTTTGAGCAGATTAGTGTGGTACACCTGTTGCGTTTTACGCCTTCCCAGTCCAGTAACCAAGTAATTTGTGTCTGACAATTTCTGAACTACCTCAACAGGTCCCTCCCACTGGACCTGAAGTTTATTCTTCAGTGAGGGTTTCAGTATCATCACTTTTTCCCCTACTCGAAAGCTTCGCGTCCGGGCTGTCTTGTCATAATAGCGCTTAGCGTTGTTTTGAGCTCTGCGCATTTCCTGCTCCGCTAGTTCTTGAGCTGCGTGAAGTCGGTCCAACAGCTCAAGTACGTATGCTACTACCGAAGGGTCGTCCGCCCGGCCCTCCCAAGATTCTCGAACAATGCGAAGTGGGGAGCGAAGAGCACGTCCGTAAACAAGCTCCGCAGGCGAAAACCCTGTTGATTCGTGAGGAGCGACCCGAAGCGCGAACATAGCTGCGGGCAAGCAAGCCTCCCAATCCTCTTTTTGCTCATAACAAAGGGCGCGTAGCAGCCGTTTCATGACTGAATGTACCTTTTCTACAGCATTTGACTGAGGGTGGTACACTGAACTGTGGATGATTTTAACACCACACTTTTCTAGAAATGTCGAGGTTAGTGCACTTGTAAAAACAGATCCCTGGTCGGACTGAATTTCTGCAGGGAAGCCTACACGTGCAAAGATAGATAAAAGCGCTTTAACTACCTCTTCCGAGCTGAGCTCCTTTAACGGTACTGCTTCCGGGAATTTCGTGGCCGGGCAGAGCACTGTGAGTATGTGCCGGTACCCGGACTGCGTTACAGGAAGTGGACCCACTGTGTCTATAACTAGCCTGCGAAACGGTTCTGTGATAATGGGGACCAGCTTCATAGGTGCTTTAGCCTTATCCCCTGGCTTGCCAACGCGTTGGCACGTGTCGCAGCTTCTTACAAATGCCTCCACCTCCCGAAAGCAGCCGGGCCAGTAAAACTCCCGTAACAAACATTCTTTTGTTTTTTTGATGCCGAGATGCCCTGACCACAAACCTCCGTGGACCAGGTGCAGCAGCTCCTTGCGGAAAGGATACGGTACGACTAGCTGATTAAACCGAACTCCTTTTCGACTCGTGTACTTTCTGTACAAGACGCCCCCCTTTTTGGTGAACTGAATGTTTTGCTTAGCCACCCCTTCCTTCGCGTCTGGCGTTAGGTTACGGAGAGTGGAGTCATTTTCCTGTTCCACTATCAGTTCTGTAGGACTTACATTTAACAGCTTTATAGTGCATTCTACTTCTCGAGATGCCTCGGATTCATCCGGTTTCTTACATCTTTCTTTAGATATTGTGTTTTGAGGCTCCATTATAGGGTGGTCCAGTTTCGTGCCAGGTAAAGAAGGCTCTGCCGCTGAAGCTGTTTCGTCTGCCACCGGATCTTTACCAACTGTCTGAGCGGCGAGCTCCCTTGCTTTGGATCGAGTTAAGGCCTGTACGATACCCTCACTGAACCCAATTCCTTTTTGTCGCAGCAAGTACTCTGATTTATTTGAGAACAAATACGGGTATTGCACTGGGAGATGTGCCGAAACGGCAGCTTCAGTGTCTAGAACACCGAAAGGGCCTTCGATGCGGACTCTTGCTACTGGGAGACATGCACTGTTTGTCTCTACTGCTTGTCTTATCCATGCGCATTCTCCTGTAAACTGACTCTCCTCGACATAGGACGGGTGCACTACATCCATAGTGGCGGCCGAATCGCGGAGCACGCGGCACGGTTGGCCGTTCACGACTAGGTCTCGGATGTATGGCTCTAGCAATTTCATGTTTTCGTCATTACTACAGAGTGACATTAACACAACTTTCGGGTTCTTACAACCCAAAGAAATATGCCCCGTCTGTTGGCAGTTATAGCAAACTATCGGCTTCTTGGCCTCGAACGCCTTTTTCTGTTGCCCTTCCGCCCTTTTCTCGGGTGCTTCTTCCTTTCTCTTGTTTTTCTCATCACCGCTTCCTTTGGAGTCTAAACCCTCCTTCGGCATATACCGACCCGACTTTGTCCATCGCGGAGGCTTGTCGGCCCGATATTTACTAATCTCCCTCCTAGGGACATCCTCGCCTTCGAGGGCACGGCGATTTACGTACTCCTCTGCGAGCTCTGCCGCTCTCGTGATAGTATCTACTCCTTGTCTATCCTGAACCCAGTACCTAATGTTTTCAGGTAGACGCCGAAAGAATTGTTCCAACGCAAAACACTGCAGAGTCTTTTCCGCGTCGCCAAGCGCACCCTCCTCTCTAAGCCATTCCTCCAGATTTACCTTTAAGGTGTACGCAAACTCTGGGTATGACTCGTCTTTGGCTTTCTCGATCTCACGAAATTTTCGCCTGAACGCCTCCGCTGACAGTCTGTACTTTTTGAGCAGACTCGCTTTGACTCTGTCATAGTCGTCTGCGTCTTCTTTACCCATACGGGCTATAATGTCAGCTACTTCACACGGCAGCAGCGTAAGCAAGCGCTGGGGCCACGTGTTTTTAGCAAAATTTTCCCTCTCGCACGTGCGCTCAAAGTGCACCAGAAAAAGACCCATGTCCCCTCCTACCGCGTAGGATGGCATCAAATCTGTCATTCGGCGCTCTCTTTCTCGTGCCACTGCGCTAGCTCCGTTCATTGATTGAGCCTTTGCTAGTTCAATTTCTAGGCGTTTCATTTCCATACGATCGATACGTTCTCTTTCCCTTTCCTCTTTTTCCTCATGACGTCTCTGTTCCTCTTTTTCCTCACGACGTCTCTGTTCCTCTTTTTCCTCACGGAGCCTCTGCTCCTCTTTTTCCTCACGGAGCCTCTGCTCCTCTTTCCTTTGCGTAATAGCCTCCAAGCATTCGCTCAGCTCCTCGTCATCTGCCCCGATCTTCTCGATGGCGTCAATGATCTCCTGCTTTCTTTTCGTCTCGGCAATTACCTGGCCCAGCTCTCGGGCCAACTCTAACAACTCTGGCTTTTTTAGTCCCTTCAAATTCATGGCGGTCCTTGGTGCTGCTAACTCTTTTAACTAAACAACTTTGACGTACTATCAATACTTCCGTCCACCGTTACCAAATCACTGCTTTGTTTACAATCCTACGCAAAGCCTGGTGATATCTCAGCAAAGAAAAGCAGTGCACTCACCCTATGCAGTCATGAATTCGGACGCGTTCCTTCCAGTGTTGTCAGTGATGCCACGAAGCAGTTTTGTCCGACTCTAGGTCCTCCAGACAGCAGGTCTCAGCATTGCCTCCTGGTCGATGAGCTCGATCCCACCGCTGCCATCCAGTTGTTGGGACCTGAGTCCTGTGGGTCTCGTCGTTGGTAGCTGGCTCCCATCGGACTCGTCCCTTATAGCGAGAAGCAATGCTTATATGGGAAAACAGAGAACAGACGTTTATTTACATTAGAGAGAGGTCAATAAGAAAATTTAGATATATAGTGGCGTTCTTCGTACATGGCGAGCTCTCCACTCGAAAAAGCACACCGAATGAGCCGTGGGGGCTCATTATAAAGGGTCTGTCCTCCCCAGATCCCTAGATCGGGGACCGCGTACAGAGGGCATCGTCCAATCACGGACCACACATTACCCGCGAGGGTGACGAGCACGCACGGTCCACGCGAACGTTCAAAACTGAAGCGTGGTCACCGCACGGCCATGTGGCACGAACGCGGCTCCCCCCCCCGTCAAGGTGTGTCGCTGGGCGAGGGGTCTGAAGTTGATGACTGCATCCATCGAAAGGGCCGCCGTAAACAAGCTTCAAATGGTGCCGAACGATTCGTTCAATTAGCGGGACGATTCCCGGCCGCCGCCGCCGCCGTCATCTTCCAAAGAAGAAGCTGCACCGGTGGTCTCCCGAACTGCTCACGGCGCCGCGGCGGCAGGACGCCGCACCCTCCGGCCAGGTGGGAACAATACATGGCGGACACAGGCCGCCAACCCGTTTGGCGATTCAAAAGGAACATCAAAAGGAACGCCGATCCATTGTCAGACCTGGCGCCGGTCCTAACAACCCCCTTCCCTGGTTATGGGCCTCATGTGAAGCATATGTGTTTAGGAGTGCAGCTATAGTTGCAGCAATAATGACTGATTTTCCATTATATGTGACATAATGCCTAGAGTTATAGCGATAATTTTTTTGTGCGTGTGTCCATTGAGCAGTCTCGCGTTGTTAAGCGAAACAAACCCATGAAGTGAGTGTTGTTGGAATTTATGACGAGACACTATGTACAGGAAAGAGGTAATTTGTATATAAATATATTTTTTTCGCATACTTATAGAATGTTAAAATCAGAAGACGTATAAATAGAAGGTAGAACGTTATCAATTGCACGAATTGCGCCCCTGTAGCGTAGAGTGCGTTTTTTTAATGTTGTTGATTGATATATGACCTCAAGCAGGATAACAATCGTATAATAATGATAGAAATAATCCATTGTATATCAAATGTTTGGATTAACCGGTAAGATTTGATGATATTTTTTTTAATCAGCCCAGTAATGAAATTTGCCTTCATCGTTTCTCGCGTGCTCATTCTATGACAATATTTCAGAAAATGTAACACCCAGTGCCTTAATCATGTTAAAAATACTATCTCTTTATCAAGATATTAGGTTTTGGTCAGTCCAATAATTGTACGTTTAGTGGGTAAAAATATAGTCTATGTTTATATCTGAGTTAGCTTTCAAATGAATTTTTTATCAGGTTTTATCATCCTTCATTTCTCTTTCCTTTCCCCTTCCCTTATCCCCTGTGTAGAGTAGCAGACTGAAGCGAACTAGCTCAGGTTGACCTTTCTGCCTTCTAATACATTCTCACTCACTCAATTTTAGCAGCTTAACACTTGTGCAAATGTACCATCTACTCAAGGCATTCAAATAAGGGTTGTATCATTAGCACAGCCTTACCCGTTGAAAATAATTTGCGAAGAAAAAATGCTATTTATATACGCCATGATTATGATTGGTTCGAGTATGCTGCCTTTAATATACTACAGTTTCATGGCTCACCCGCCATGATGGGCTACTCGTTATGGCGCTCGTGAGCTGACCCGCATGTTATGGGATCGAATCCCGCCTGTGGCAGCACAATTTTCGACGCAGGCTAAGATTCTTGAGACCCGTATGCTTATATTTATGTGCAGTACGCCCGGGAGTTCAACATTTTCTGAACCCTCCACCATGACGTGTCTCATAATCACATGGTGGTTTCGGGACGTAAAACCGAAACAATAATTGTTGTTGAATTGATAAGGTTTCTTAACTAAGCATGAAATTCCCATCAGAGGCAAAAGTGACTTTCAATGCAGAAGGATATTCTACTGCTCACGCAAGCACATGACAGCTGTAGCGCAAAGAACGAGCTAACCGATGCACCTAAGTCCAAAGGCGTTTAATTTTACGCAGGTGGGGCCCAAATCTCGAAATTTCTTATTCATGAATGATGTTTGCTAGGGGGCTTCTCTATCGTGTGTCCAGGATCAGGATTAACAGAAGAATCTCTTGCTGATAAATTTAGGGTTAGTCGTTTTTGTGAATGCGGGCACACATTTCTAGCCGTCAGAAATGAACACATGTAGACCCTAAGCAAGCACAGTTTCTCGTGCTTTCGTTTGCAGTACCCTAATATATTTCCCGTCATTGTTTCCTGCCATGTATGTTAAGGGATCACTTGCCAAAGTACACTGCCCTATAAATACATTTGTTGGTACAAGTAGGCGAAAGGCGTGGGTCATGAAGACACATCGGTCGATGGAAAAAAAGTTGGCGTGGACCAACGCGGAGCAGGATCAAATGAGACGAACTCCAGAGCAGTCTTTGCGAGTTGGCCTAATTTGAAGCGTCGCCGGCCTTTGAAGAGCAACGACGTATGCGTACGAGAGGGAGCCGCGTCAGAGGCACCGTATACGATTCGGCCAACATTTACGGCTCGCACTTGCGAGCACACAGTCTTTCACGGGAGCACCGCCAGTGGTCGGTTGGCTCACCTTCAAAGAAGCGAACGCTGGTCGAATGGAAGGGTTGGCGTCGGGTCATATGTGCGTTGTCCACAGAAAAAAAAAAAACGGGAGTGCCCCACTCGGGAGAGTTGCCCAGTCTAGAGGGCGGCCGGGGGTCACACTCGCTCAATTCAATCAACGCAGACCTGCGGGTCGTTGTGGATATCAGGCGTGCGAAAGTGCGGGACGGTCGAGAAAGGGAGGCTTCCGGAACTTTTAATTGGCCCCGGCAAAAGCGATGCCGCCGACGACAGGAAAGGGGCGTCAAGAGGCGCTCGACACGAGAGCGCGAAAGGGGAGATGCACGGTGTCTCGCTGCACCCGCACGGCTTGCCGAGCAGCATCTCCTCTGCGCGCAGGAATGCGGGGAACGCTGGGCGTCGATATATTCGCACGCGCGACGCACCACGCACCGACGATGGTGCGTTCCCGAAAGGTGTACACAGCGGCACCGTGTGTGCCACTACTATAACAAAGCACTCTGCTGAGTTCGCTTGGAAACGGCTCTTGGTGCCGCAAGCGATAATTTCGCATTCACGGCCCGTGACAAAACCGGTCTATAGCGCTGGTTCAGCCGACGGACGCGGGGAGCTTTTCTGGTGTATGAATTCGCCCGAAAGTGACTTGTTTGTGCGGTACCTCGGGCCGCGACCATTACTGCGGCACAGGTACTACGGGGGGCGAGATCAGGCTAGAGGGAGCAGCACTGTTCATGCGTTGATGTGGGTAGGTGGTCGGTTGCTTGTTTACAAATGTGCACGTAAATGTGTGCAGCGCATCGCTTGACTTGTTTGAGTCGAGTGTCGGCGAATAAAATGCGTTGATTTGCAGCTTGATGCTAATATACGCTCTCCATTACCACATGAATGACGCAAGCCCGTTGTATGCTCCCGTTGCATGCGCGACAAGTGCAATGTGCGAATAAACGTGGTGCTGGCTTTCAGTGACACACTTGTGTTTTCCCGCTGCACTTGGCGTTTTTGTCTACCCTGTACTGAAGAGAAACCGAATATCAAGTTGAGCCGACAGATGGCAGCACATAGTGGGATAATCAGGGTGAACAGTGCAAGGGCCTCAGACAGGCTGGATGACGTTTCGATTGGAGGACCTATCTTTGTCAGAGGCGCCTTGTCATCCTTGGCGGGTTATTTTAAGGGGGTTATTAGTGAACTCATCGCCTCGTGGTGTCACGTGTCCCTGTTGGTAATTGCTGTCTGAAAAGAAAAAAAAACTATAAAGCAGAGGAGTGCAGTCCTCGCATGATTTTAAGTTAGGTGGAAGTGATTCAAATTGGTATTAGAGGGTGGATAAAAAAAGTGGTGTGCTGCAAAGTAGGAGTGGCCACCACTTTCCAGTACACCGCTCCTACATTGCATGTTTTATTTTTCTCGACCATCCGAGAACATTTTCAATCACTACCACCTAACTGGAAATCAAGCGAGAACTGCACTCCTTTGCTTTAGAGTTCTTTTTCTTTTCAGATGGTGATCACTAACAGGGAAACGCGCCACCACCAGGAGATGAAGTCACTGCTGGCCCTCTCAAAACTAACACGCCAAGGATGATAGACGCCTTTGACAAAGATATATAGGTATTCTTATCGAAACGTCACCCAGCCTATATGAGGCACTTCCACTGTTCACTCTGATTATCCCACTCCAGTGAAGAAAGGACGATGACGAAACACACGAGTAAGCAAGCCAACAGGCCTCAGTGTGTCGCAGCCAGCCCTTTAGCTTGTGTTACGTCGACTACGCAAGCACTGTCTTGGATAAAATGAAATAGTTAAGCAGTTATTACTTTTTGGTCATCTAGTCACTCCGCTCCCCCTCCCCTCCCCACCCCCAGAAAAAAAATCTTGTAATCCTGCGCAATGAGTTCAAATAGAACCCTGGTGCATTCTACTATACTGTTCGTACATATTCGCACATGCACATAGCAGTGGCCCCCATAAGAGAGAGAGAACAAAGGGCCATTTTTGCTCTCATTTCATTATATAACCTATAACCTTTTATACGAATCGGCATCACAATTCTTTATTATTTTTATTCCCCAGGAAATGTACGGCAATTCATTAGTTTAGTCAATCCAGCTAAATGACTGACAGCGCCAAGGCATTATGGAGGTGTTTCACACACACCTGTTTTTATTTCAGTAAAAGTACGGAAGTGTAACAGTTTTGTACAGACCCTCTAAGGTACGATTATCCACATGACAGTAATGCAGCACAGCTCCGGGTATATTATAAATCAAAGATATGTTTTCTTCGAGCGAATCATGTTGGCTACCTTGCGTGACAACTACACACAAAAGCTAAAGTTTGGCGGGCCAAAACCACCGTGACATGCGTCTCGGGATTAAGTTTCACCATTTCAGGTTCTTTTACTCTACCTAAATACATGGGTGTTTTGTTTTCATTTGACCCTAAGTAGGCATTGCCATCGACAACTCAGTTTTATGATTGATGGGTCAAAAATTATTCCCGTGCAATACCTTGCTACATTTTCTCTTTAGCGGACGCTATAAGTACCAAAGGGCCAGACTTCACTTGCGATGAGAAATCTTTTTTCAAAGTAGGTCTGAAATTGTACAAAATACGGACATCTCATGCACAGCTACAGCCCGTCTCATAACTGATAAACGACGAGAACGCTATCATACACCTAACAAGTTTGCCACGATGGAAGTGCCTGGCTTAGTCTTGCTTTCTTTTTTTTTATCACTCAGTGTCTTTTGCAGTTTTGTAAAAACCAGTTTATAATTCACGATATAGCACAAAGATTGTGGAACCATTATTTTTACGAGACTATGTCGCTAAAATACTTCATTGACAGGAGAGTTAGTACTTCTTACGTTTAGAATTAAGCCAAGACCCCCTTGTGAGATGCTTGAAGAACAAAGCGGCCAACATATTGAAATGATTTGGCCTAACGGAGAGTATACAACGATCTCACATGTTGATGCTATCAAAATGTGCACTCACTGATCGATAGATTAATACGCGTGGTTTAACGTCCTAAAACCACAATATAATTATTAGAGACGCCGTAGTGGAGGGCTCCGGAAATTTCGACCACCTGGGGTTCTTTAACGTGCACCCAAATCTGAGCCCACGGGCATGCAGCATTTCCGCCTCCATAACAAATGCAGCCACCGCAGACAGGATTCGATCCCGCGACCTGCGGGTCAGCAGCCGAGTACCTTAGCCAATAGACCACCGCGGCGGGGCACTCACTGATCTTACTGCAAAGCATGTACAGCCCATAGCAACGCCAAATGTTTCTCTACATCATGATAAGTACACGTACGAGCATTCAGGACTCTGCTTACACAACGGAACAAAGAACCCCTAGTGGAGGTTCTTGCGGTAGTACGCGGTCATGCCAACCATTTGCGGCTACCACACGACGCAAGAAGTCATCCACTTCGAGCGTGGTTCAGTTGGCAGAAGCCAGGCCGCGACTACGCTCGGCAATAGTCAGGCCCAACTTACGAAGTCCGGAGAAGCCCCTTTAAATAACCGATGCGCCTCAGCCAATCTCCTGCGCGAGTGAAAAAAAAACAAACGAAACAAAAACGTCCAGCTCACGCTCTCAGCAATGTTCTCCGAAGGCAGAGTTTGCGCTCGTATGGCTCATGACGTCAATCTTGAATGCATGCCTATTGGTGCAGGCATCTGGGTGTCCACCTTTTCAAGGAAAAGTTAGTGATTCGCTAAAGCTGTATCACTAAAGCTGTACTATTGTAAGATAACACTTGGGTAACATTCTTACGCCATTGACCCGCGATGAGCAGATAAGCACTATGTGTTTAAATGGGACCGTTGTTTCATTTGTGTACTGTGATACCCGGTCGAGCGAATGATCTAAATCAGATGCAGAAGATATTTGCAAAAAAAAAAAAAAAACGCTAGCTCTGATTTATTTGAAGTGTTAAAGGGCAAATTCGCAGAGAGTCGTGCAGCGTACTGCAGATCATTTGAAGCAGGCCTGGGGCTAATTTAGCCCATGTTATTGTGCATGTACTGCTGTCCTATGCAAATGTGACATGTTTCCTCACTTTTTTTAAAATCTTAACGGAACTACAAGAATATATGGGATGCATTACTATTTCAGGAGTGCGCGTGTATATTTTATAATTTTAACACCAAAGCTCGCGCTCATTCTACGCCAAACGTCGCAGCCATTTTGGCGACCATCTGTAATGTATTAAAAAAAATTGTGCTGATTTACTGCATTGAAAACAGTGAACTGTTATAATATTTCTGAAAGAAAAAAACATTTTGGTCACGTGGCTGCCTTCTGAACTTTCTGAAATGTCATTTCGGTGTTGTTTGTGGAAAAATTTGTTCTAAAAGTACCGCTCCTTCTCTCTATACAAAATTTGGTCAGCATGTTAAGTAAAAGAGCTTGTGTAAGGTGTTTGAAGCTCAGTAAAATTAGCGCAAATTTACTGGCACATACGCCTCCGAGAATTTAGCCAAAATGTGTTCCGTTTGCATTTTTAATGCAATACTGCATTTTGTATGAATATCTGTGCAGTGAATACTTGCCCCTCAAAAAAGTATATTTTGGGGGAAAAATAGGTTTATACCTCTCTAACTGCTAAACTTTACAAAAATAATTAACAAATTTTGCCGCATTGTCATTTTTGTCTACATTCAGATGAAATTTGTTCCATGTTGTGGTCCAGTTAAAAATCGCCTTTATACCTAAATCAAAAGCAAATAAGCAGTTCTTTTTGTATCGCAAATCTCATTATTACAGTTTTTGTTTTCGGTATTTTTGAACTTTCTCATTGGCGCATATCTTGCCAATTGGTCATACGACAGCGGCTGCCTTGAAATTCCCCAAGGCCACCAATGGGAAAGTTCAAAAACTATTTCCTTCCTCAAAAGATAAAAAAATGTAATGATAAAATTTGCCATATGAAAAAACTGTTTATTTGCTTTGGAGTTGAGTTTATAGGTGATCTTTAATTGGACCACCGCATGGGGCGAACTTCGCCTCATTATGAATAAAAATGATGTTTAAATTTTTTAATTTTTCTCGTACAGTTTAGCAGCTTGAGAGGTCTAAAAATATTTTTATTCAAAATATACCTTCTGGAAAATTAGCATTTACTACTCACATATTAATACAAAGTACAATATTGCAATAGAAAAAATTACAAACATATTTTGGCTAAATTCTTGGGGGCGTATGTGCCAGAAAATTTGCACTAATATTACTGAGCTTCAAACCCTTTACACAAGAGCCTTTACTTAACATTAAACTAAATTTAGTATAGAAAAAAGGAGCGGTACTTTTAAAAGACATTTTCCTCAAACAACACCCAAACGACATTTCGGGAAGTTCAAAAGGCAGCCACGTGATCGAAAATTTTTTTTCTCTCGGAAAGACTCTAAGGTTCACTGTTGTCAATGCAGTAAATCAGCAACAATTTTCTTTCCAAATACATTTGTGATGGTCGCCAAAATGGCTGAGACGTTTGACATGGATGACCCTCGTACAAATTTCTTTCTCACTTTCGGTGGCATATCTGTAGGTTTTCCAAAGCTCAAATAACCTGCAAGATTAACCCTATTGAATCAGTCTTGTTAAAATATTGTGGCACAACATAGTTTAGACACATTCTTGTCGAGGAATACCTCAAATACGACTTCATACGCAATAATGACGATGTCGCTTGGACCTACCACGGTAATTCCAAGAATACTATATAACATTTCCAGCCCAGATTCGTACAAACACCCGATATGAGTATACGTTATCAAAGCTATGAATGTGGGGGATATATTTGGGTTTATAAAAAGATCGATGAGGGCTGAATTGGGGTGCGGTAGACTTTCCGCACATTTTCGCTTTACGTGTCTTGAGTATTCTTACTGTTGTTGATGATACCAATCATACTCCCCCTTTTTCCGTATTTCCCTTAAACCCCGCCGCGGTGGTTTAGTGGCCAAGGTACTCGGCTGCTGACCCACAGGTCGCGTGTTCGAAACCCGGCTGCGGTGGCGGCATTTCCGATGGAGGCGGAAATGTTGTAGGCCCATGTGCTCAGATTTGGGTGCACGTTAAAGAACCCCAGGTGGTCGAAATTTCTGGAGCCCTCCACTACGGCGTCTCTCATAATCATATGGTGGCTTTGGGACGTTAAACCCCACAAATCAATCAATGTATTTCCCTTAAACAAGCGCATATATGTAGTAATGTAGTAATATGAGGCTAGGAAAATGTAACTCAGACAGACTGTTTCGCATTTCATAAGAGTAAAGTTTTCGCTCTCACACTTTCAAGTTTACTTTGCTCCCGCCAGATTTTTCCAATGGAAGCGCAACATTCCAGATTGACGAATAAAAGGCTGACTTGGTTCACAATGGCATGCCTTTTCAAATATTTGATACAACTGAAAGAAGAAAATGTCAGTTCCGCATGTATCTCATTCCGCAGCGTCTGTGAACGAAGTAAAATAGCAAGATCGTATTCTGAGATTACCTCGGCTCAGGTAAACAAGGCAACGCGATATGCATTGCTGTTTGTCTCGAGTGGTGTCCTATTGCCCGGGCCCAATAAACTGGACGACCAGGGAAATGCTGCCTAAACTTCGAGAAGAGCTCGGATTGCAGCTAAGGTACAGTACTTTCTCACGGCATTTTAGCCTGACTTTTCAGTGCTTACTCATTTAAACATAACACAGAATTGTAATCGCAAGCGATACTTTTGTCTCATATTTATTTGCCCCCTTCAAGTGGCATAGCATTTATATATATTGTGTGGATAAGCGAACACGAGTAGCCCCATTACGCGAACGTCCTCTTACGCACCTATTTAATAAAGCTAAACAACACCGGGAATACAACAAACTATGACAGCAAGCACAAATAACTCAGTTAGCGAACTCAAAATCAGGAACCAAATTCCAAAGTTTTTCCTTCGTAAACTTTCTTTACCTGCGATATGCCTCTTTCTTTGATAGTCAAGCACGTCATACATAAGAAATATTTGGAACTAGCAACTATGATGAGAGCCTTTTCTCAGAATCATGAAACCGAGATTGCGAGTGGGCTTTTCTCGATGACTCATTCCATTTGCGACTACGTTAAGCGCATGCATGCATCAGTGTGGTGGGCCAGTGGTTACGACGGTGCTCGGCTGCTGATCCGAAAGTCGTAAGTTCGATCTCGACTGCAGCGATTGCATTTCGGTGGAAACAAAATGTGTAGGGCGTGATTTCAGGGAACGTTAAAGAACCCCGGTTGGTTGGCCGAAATTCCTCCACTACGCAACCACTAGGCTGAGTCGTTTTTTGAGACGTTAAACCCCAGAAACAAAATGCACCCTTCTGGCATGCTATGCTGTAAGTCGTGCAGTTGAAACGTGAAACGTGTCTTCATGTCGCAAAGCGGATCGAGCTTTTGTGAGCGGTTTACAATGACGAGTTGTCTACTGCAACAGTGCAAAAATTATCGACGTCAGCCCTTACGACGACTTGAAGGCGAAAGCGTATCCCTTTCAACACGTGCACTGAATCAAAGATGTGCACGCACAGGACTTGTCGTAATTATTCAATGAATTTTTCATATCTTTTTGAAATATTCCTATCTGATTTTTCCACGTTACTTTGTAACAGTAAGTAGGCCGAATCAGGTGCATGGCACCGCCCTTTTTTTATGCTGCGGCGAACGCCAAGAAGAACTATATACACGCAACTACAGCCACGCTTGAAAAGTTACGCGCAAATTTTTGCACCGTTTCGGGATCATGCGATGGATTGTTCGCCTAGTGAGATATGTAACCTCATCAAAAAGCGAACCTTCCGAGAATTTCTGTGTATCACCGAAACCTCATGTTGTCTCGGGAAACGCAAATTAAATAACAGGCTATTTATTTTTTATTATTGTCTGCAGTGCAATCATTGGTACTTGTTTGTTTATTAAGTTAGTTATGTAACATACTTTCATCTATTAGGGCCGGGCACGACGCTTACGGTAGCTTGATGAAATTGATGGTATGATGACGATGAATCATCCGGTGGGAAGAGGTATGACGTGGAAAGAAAAAGAAGAAACGCCAACTAAAAGGAATTCGCATTAATAATAGTTGGGGTTGAACGTCCCAAAACCACAATATGATTATGAGAGATGACGCAGTCAAGGGCTCCGGAAGTTTCGACCACCTGGTATTCTTTAGGGCCGTTCCACGCGCTTGCCGCACAGCCGCAACGCACGTGCCGGGACCCCTAACGCACGCAAGCGGGGGACAAATAAGCTAATTGGCGACGCTATTTCACTCTCCGCAGCGTCGCCAATCGGCTTCTTTGTCCCCCACTTGCGTGCGGTAGGGGTCCCGGCACGTGCATTGCGGCTGTGCGGGAAGCGCGCGGAACGACCCTTAACGTGCACCTAAATCTAAGCACACAAGCCTCGAGCAGTTTCACCTGCAACGAAAAGACTGCCACCGCGGCCGGGATTCGATCCCGTGACCTGCAGATCAGCAGCCGAGTGCTTTAGACATAGACCACCGTGGCAAACAGGGAATGAGTATGTATATTTAAATGAAAATGAAGATCAACCTGTATCAAACAGTGCAGACGAGATTGAGGACTCTAGCAATATAAAGCATGTGATTGTCAACAGCGCGTGCGATAAAAAAAAAATGCTCACAGAGTCCTTTGTGCGTTCGCCTAAAGCGACTCGAAGGCAAGAGCTGTCTTTTTCTTCTCCTTCACAGTCGTTCTCTTTAGGACGTCTAGATGCCAGCGTTTTTTTTTTTTTTTTCGCAAAAGATGCACGGTGACACCCTCTGACTGCGCCACCGCCATTTCGGCGCTGGTACCAAGGCACCCTAGACGTAGTGATTTTTTCCGCCGCCTTCCGGAAGCTTTCTGTAACTCAAGTGGTTTCACACTGTCTACAAGGTCGATGGTATTGCATACCACCTGCACCAACCTGGTTTTGCGCAGCCTCTTCGATGGGCCCGTCATAATGAACTCGGATCAACCCGTCATGGTGACGTCATAAGATGACGTCATCACGTGATGATTATTGTCCGACGCGGTAGCGTAGCGGTTATGGACCCGAAGATTGTAGGTTCGATGTCGCCTTCGGTGGTCACATTTTTCAATATTGGATAAACGCTAGAGGTTTGTGTGCTGTGCGATGTCATTGCACGTTAAAAAAACACACCAGAAGACGTGAAAGTCTATAGATATTGTTATTGCATTACGTGGTGGCCCCGATGTGGTTTTCTAGTGGTTGAAATGCGCAGCTCCTGACCTGCAGGTCGCAGGATCGAATCCCGGCTGCGTCGGCTGTAATTTCGATAGAGGTGAAAATGCATCATTCTATATAGCCCGTGTGCTCAGATTTGGGTGCACGTTAAAAAAAACTCCAGGTGGTTGAAATTTACGGAGCCCTCCAATATGGCGTCTCTCATGATCATGTGGTGGCTTTGGGACGTTAAACCCCACATATCACCATTACGTGGTGATCATTTTATGTCTCACTCGTGTTGACGCCACCGACGCCGACGGTCAGCTTTCGCGTTTTGCTAAGGCATCTAAGGCTTTTGCCAAGAAAAAAAAATATAATCGGAACATGTTACTTGATCTGCGGGAACTCGTGCTGGAGATGCTATAAGATAACGACAACCATGGTCTAACAAATAAAAAAGTTGGCAAACGTCCACAGTTTCATGCCCGGGCAAAAGATAAGATTAAGGCAGCATGCTAGATAAACGGCGCTTCACTGGGAAAATGGGAGCAGGCACAACAAGAGAGAACGAAACACGAGAGCTATTGCTGATTAGAGAGAGATGATTTATTTACACAAAGGCAGAGAGGTTGGCATGAGCATCAGTTTCTTCTGGCCTGCTGCTCTACCCTGGAGAAAGGTGACTGGGAAGGGAAATAGTGCTGAATGACGATGGTAATGTGGGGAAATGAGAACGTGATGGTGACAGTGTTTACTACAGCACATAAGTTACCGACGAGTTAAAGAACTTCGTCGTTAGAAGATGAAGTACACGTCAAGTAAATTACGAAGAGTTGGTGACAAAAGCAAAAGACCTAGAAGGCTCAGCGTTTTTGCCTGTTAGACGCGACATCAACGGAACCGCAGTCATGATAATATGCGCATGTGCATACGCTGAACGAATATTTTAAAAGCATCCGAGCCGCATTCTGATCATAATTACAGGGCTTAGAGCAGAAAGAGAGAGCGGGAGGATTATAAAAGGAAAAGTTGCAGCGCAGAAACGTGTAAAATAACCGTTAAGCTGTACAGGCAACCACTGAAATTTCGTCGAGCATGGTCGTTGATTTTAGCGATGAACGAATACTGTTCGAGCAACGCTATTCGACCATTGCGGATGCCATCGGATTACCTGCTCACAGTAAAACTAATACTCTAATCAGGCTAAAGACTGATGGACAGAATGTGTGTTTTGTGAAATAGCCCCGTGAACAATCGCGAACGTGAGTGAATCCAACGAGAACAGAACGAAACCTCGACACGTGCGCTAGAGTACTAGCGCACGTATGCATGCAGTGCACGCAGCTAAATGAACGTATATGTACGTGCGCGTCCGATACAGTCTCGGCGCGAAAAAAAAAAAAATACGAACGGGCACGGCAACGCACAAGCTTCAGCGAGCGCTGAACTGTAAGGTCCCAGTCTTTTTTTTTTTTTAGTATGTGCACTGTGCCACTTCTTTATTTCTATTTCTTTTTCCTCTTTATTAGTATCTTTTCTTTATTTTTCGTCTCTTTTCGCAGAAAGCGAACTTCACGGGGACACCAAAAGCAAGACGAGAAGCAAAAAAAAAATGATAAAATAAGAAAAAAAAACGAAGGAGAGAGAACGCTTTGCAAGGATATCCCGAAAGGTGACGGTGCATGAACTCGATCGCACCGCGGTCGCCCGGCTTTTGCCGCCGGCTTCGCAGGCCGTGTCCATGGCGCGCATTAGCTACTAACAGCTCGCCGGGCCCCGACGCTCGGGCGAATGGAGAGCGGCCGTCGAATGCCACCGAGCTGCTACCTTTTGTTACCGCCGCCTCGTGACCTCTACTCGGCGGCGACGACTTCTCGATCCTCCCCTCGGCGTCCCATTTCGCGGGGGCAGGATCTGGAGCCGATTGCCGAGACGATAGCGGAGAGACAGTGCGCCGGTCCCCGTGTGTGTTTGTGTGTGCGCGTTCGCTCGATCGCTCTAAAAGCCTGCAGGTCTCTGCACGCGGCGGTTAAGCCCGCGAAGCGCCCTGCCGCCGCTCACTATCACTGTGATCTGGAGACATCCGCTGCTGCATACTGGTTTCGCGCGCATCGACCTTGGCTCATCGACACATGGAGAATATAAATTATTCGTGGCATTCTTTTTTTCTACTATGGTCTCGCACGTCATGGGCGGTATAAGGTAGCGCACGTTTGCGGGCGTCGACCTTCCTTTCCTGCAAGGACATGATGAATTCGCACGCCGCGCTGCCGAACTCACTTCTCACGGGGATATATTAGAAAACAGAGGTGGAGGTTTCAACAGCACCATCCGCTGGCTTATGAGCCGTGCCCATATATATAGGGACGGGCATATGCGGCACAGCTTTTGCGGCGAAGGTGCACTCTAAAAAAATATCGAGTAAAAAGGGTGTCTTTTTGTCTCACAGCAATAATCATCATCAGGCTTGCGTGCGCTTCCTTTCTTGAAAACTCGACACTGGCCACTTTCTAATCGAGAATGCAATGTAACCCTGATAATGGGCATGTCCATCGTGCCCGGAATGTACCGGACGCGGGGCGATAGCGCAAGGATAGAACGCAATATAGATGACGATTATTGTTGTTGGACAAAAAGATACCCTTTTTACTCGCTCTTTTTTTAGAGTGTGGGTATAAAATGCAGGGTGTCAAGTACGTGTATTCAGCCTAAGGGCCCTGAAGATTTCCATTGTTCGGGTCAGCAGGTTCACGGCGCACGCCAAGCTCACCAACGATATTGAGCCGCCGTGAAGCGCTTATTGCATGCTGCGAAGTCACTTTCCCATCTATTCGTCTGATTGGCTTAATTGGCTTTTCACACATGTTCCTTCCCTTAAGAGTGTGTAGCGGCGCAAGTGATATATTTACACGTTTGGTAACTGGCCGTTTCTGTTCCATTATTTCGTTTTATTTTGTCGCATATGATAATCTTCAAGTGTAGCGAGTGAAGCGCGTTCTGTCAACGTATATGCACAATAAAAAAGTAAAAAAAAATAACGCTTGAAGGACGCTTAAGCTTCAGCCTCACGAGTGATCAATTGATTGATTGATTTGTAGGGTTTAAGGTCCCAAAACCACCATATGATTATGAGAGACGCCTTAGTGGATGGCTCCGGAAATTTCGACCACATGGGGTTCTTTAACGTTCACCCAAGTCTGAGCACACGGGCCTACGGCATTTGCGCCTCCATCGAAAATGCAGCCGCCGCAGCCGGGATTTGACTCGGCGACCTGCGGGTCCACAGCCGAGTGCCTTAGCCACTAGACCACCGCGGCGGGGTGCCCTTACGAGTGGAACGTGATTGTTATGTGACCTCGTTCGTAGCGCCATCTCAGTCTCTCGCAATTTTCGCTTCTGGGCTGGTTGACACCTCCATCACACACTGAGGGAAGGAACGTCTGTGCGCGCGACATCGGTCGTCGTAAACTCTCGTAGGACGCCTATACAGCTACCCTCTTAGGATGATGGCACACACATCCGAAGTATGCGACGTCACCGTGATGTCACACGTTGACGTCGTCGTATGACATGCTCTATCGGTGAAAGCTAGGCCGGTCCCGAAGGTAATGCAACACCCTGTGAGATGCAGAAGGCTTTAGTGGAGTGGAGGGAAACATCGCAAATGGCTTGGAACGTCAAAGAAGTTATACATGTTTAGTTCAGCACCCGCAACAGCTTTGTGGACGCAGCCATTGGAAATGGCTGGCGAGGTGTGTAGCTGGTACGGACTAACAATTTAATCTATCCTTTTAATGCGTGTGTCTCACACTGCTATTAATTGTGTCTCGCAGGAAGTCTGTCTCCTTGATCCTATCATTTTACCGAAGTGTGAAGCAGGTTTTTCCCTGGAAATTTTAGTGTGTAACATGGTGTGAACCTAGCCCCACCGCGGTGGTCTAGTGGCTAAGGTACTCGGCTGCTGACCCGCAGGTCACCGGTTCAAATCCCGGCTGCGGCGGCTGCATTTCCGATGAAGGCGGAAATGTCGTAGGCCCGTGTGCTCAGATTTGGCTGCACGTTAAAGAACCCCAGGTGGTCAAAATTTCCGGAGTCCTCCACTACGGCGTCTCTCATAATCATATGGGGATTTTGGGACGTTAAACCCCACAAATCAATCAATCTATCAATGGTGTGAACTTAATTATTGGTGTCTACTGGAATTTTTTTGGCTCACGGACAATGATGGCGAAATCTACTACACCAAATTTTCTGTGTTATCACGTCAAAAAAAAAAGAAAGAAAGAAAGAAAAAGAGAAACGCAACACCTATGGTGCTGCCAAATTAACGAACCTTCGCGCTTGGAAGTTCTCTTTTTACACTAACCTACTGGCTTCGCTAATGTAATGTAGCATCACCATTGGCTGAAAATATTCCTAAGAGAAAAGTCTAGCGTAGACCGTCTTTTGAATAGCTGCCTTTGTTCTCTGGGTCGGCTGTTCTTAACTGTTCGCCCAGTCAAGTGTGTGGATGGTTGTTCATTAATAGGATATTTATACATAAAAAGTTATAAAAGATGACAAGTCTGTTTTGTCTGCAGTGATAATTTACATGTTTATTGAGTGTGATGACGAACAAGAGCCGGAGTGCCGCTTTTTGTCTACAGAAAACATTCGCATTTGTAAGGCGATATTGCACGGTGGGTCGAATTTCCCGTAATCGGAAATCAAAATGGCAGCATAGTTTTTTCTCCTGCTTATTTATTTATTTATTTATTTATTGCTCTTGAGGCCCACCAAAAAAAAAGAAAAAAGAACTAGACAAAACATTTCGCTTTGCACATATATACCCCGTCTTCCGCGTGCGTCCAGGCGTCAGCTACAAGTGAAGCATTTGTTGACAAGTTTTGTTGACAATATTCATGCCCCTTACTTGCCATCACACCCTGCAACGAAGGCAGAGGGAGCAATCAAAGCCGAGACTGAATACACACGAGCGAGAGCAACGCACGGAAATGCACGACTGCAGGAGGTAATTGCGGAAATAAGGCGAGGAGGCAAAAAAACAGTCGTGCCTGCAGTTCGACGCAGGTATATAGTGGCACTGGTTCCGCCGACAAAGCGCTTTTACAACATTGCTGCGGCGGCGCCTTTCAGCGCACATTTCCGCCGCTTTTTCGTGGCACACTCGATGCACTTTTTTTTTTTTTGCTCTGCTTGTGGCTGCAATGCTGAAGCCTGGTAAGATTTTTTTTTCGTCTAGCTATAGAGACCCAGACGCACTGTCGGGCACATTAACATTCTGCGAAACGATAAAGGGTTCCGCCGGCGAGCTTGGACCACTTCACTATACATAGTGGATGGCACGCGAATGGAAGTTCTACTCGAGCTTCCCAGATTTATTTATTTTTTTATTTACAAGATACTGCAGGCATGGAACCCAAGCAGGAATGGTACAGGCAGTAAGGCAATCAAGCCAAGCATCACACAGCATACAATAATCCAATCATCACACACATACAACAATAATGCAACCAAGCTTATCATAACAGCAATGAATTAAGTGGGATTGCGAGAATCACATTTTTTTTAAAAAAAGAGTGCAGGAGTTTTTTTAAGATGCAGGAGTTCTGCCCCGCGTTTTAGCGCCGAGCTTGCGGCGGGGGTTTAAGAAGCTCTCTTGCTTCGAGACGTAGCGTCTATAGGCTGTGTCGAGTGAATCTTGTTTGTCTAGCGTTGTCGTTCAGAGTATATAGACGCAAGCTGCGAATGATTCTTCTATATAGAGGTTCGTTAGAGGTTGAATTACATTAGAAACGAAGCTTTGTCGTAGGAGGTCATGGAGACAAAGAATTGTCACTACAGCGAATGGGTAAGCTGCCGGGTGTATAGATGCGTATATATATATATATATATATATATATATATATATATATATATATATATATATACATATAGAAAGAGAGAGAGAGAGAGAGTATGCATAGTAAGCAAATGGTGACTCTTGAGCTTCCCCTTCAATGAAGGCATGGGAATGTGAAGGATGAAGAAGTTGACCAGATTAACTGTCCGACTGGCTGTGTCACCACGGAAAATAAGGTAGTGCAAGTAAAAATCAACACCGCCATATGGTACATCTTCAGCGGTAGGATGTTCACGCTCGCTCATACAGAGAGATCCCTTAATATGACACTTTTTTTACCGCGATATGCTGATTGATTGATTGATTGATATGTGGGGTTTAACGTCCGCCGCAGCCGGGATTCGAACCCGCGACCTGCGGGTCAGCAGCCGAGTACCTTAGCCACTAGACCACCACGGCGGGGCTTACCGCGATATGCTACATTGGGCAATATTGTTTAACGTCCCCCGTGGTTCAATGGTTGAAAAAGTTAAACGGGACATTGTGTGCTGCTCAAAATATTAAAAGGGCATACTTGAAGCCGACCGTCTGAACTCTCGTAATATAGAGCTGCGGAAGTATCGTGGAGCGTACAATACGAGTCGGAAGAACGAATGCGTCCGCGTAAGAGCAAAATCACATTGCTTGGGGCAAAAAGCGAACGTCTGCATTTGCCGACGGCATCAGCTCGCGGTTAGCCGTGGATAAACGCGTGGGCGAACCGGCAACTGCATCTGCCTCTTTTTAGCTATCGTTTGGCGCGGAAGTAACGGACAAGCTCATCGCTTTCGCGAGAAGATCGCCGCGGGCGCTCTACGACGCAAATGGACAGCGCCCGGGGGCAGCCACAGTAGGGATCTTACGCCCGCAGCACGTCGCAGCAGCCCCCGGCCCGACCGGACACCTCTTCCTGTCGAACATTCCTCGGCACTTACGGTGCAGAACAAAGAGCCTTCGCTGGCGGGCAGAGTCACCCATTGGAGCAACGTCCGACCGTGACACACGAGAATGTTGCGCGGCTGCCATGGAGATCTGCCAAAGAGGGCTGTCGCTCTGCCACGCTCTATCGGAGCCACCCCATTTCTACATTCTTCGTTTTTTTTTACCTTTCATTTCTTTCTTTTTTGAAATGGCTGCGCACAAAGTGACAGACAGACCGAAATATAACGTCAGCAGTATTCTCTACGCCGACAGCACGCGGCCTCAAAGGGCATGACAGCTGAGCTTCCAGCGCCCACAAGATAGGCCGCGCCTCCCAGCGACCGACCTCAAAGTGCCTCTGTACAGGACGACTGGACTCCACTCACTACGCGAGCACTGCCGCAGTCACTCATCTAGTAACCAAAGCACTCATACAAAAAGAATACCGTCCGCCCGTGCTGCTACTCAGCATCTCTGATTTTTTCCTCTCGACCTGACCATTTCCTGGAGCAGGTTATAGTGCCTCGTCGAACGACACCCGCCACTATAGTAAGGACGCGAACTAAGGCAACGTTTATCAGTCGAGGTATGAACTTGGGCACGCGATGTACCGAGAAACTATACTCACGAAGTCGCGTGCACGTGTAAGAGCAATTGACAGCGCACACTGGGCAGTCGTACCGAAAATAGGATACAACAGTGGGTAGAGGATGCGCTGAACATTCTTCCTGTTTATTGATTTGCGGGGTTTCATGTCCCAAAGCCACTATACGATTATGAGAGACGCCGTAGTGGAGGGCTCCGGAAATTTCGACCCCCTGGGGTTCTTTAACGTGCACCCAAATCTGAGCACACGGGCCTTGAACATTTCCGCCTTCATCGGAAATGCAGCCGCCACCGCCGGGATTTGATCCCTCGACCTGCGGGTCAGCAGCCGAGTACCTTAGCCACTAGACCACCGTGGCGGGGCGACCATTCTTCCTATTGAACGACTCTAAGTTGTGAACTCAACGACACTATAAAAACTGTTGCACATCTCAAGACGTTATTCTGTTAACGTTAATATAAGGAAGTATCCCTACAAGCTAAAGGTCCCTAATAATCGCCATCTGAATTTCATGCGTTTTCTACCTTTAACGCCACGCGCTTGGTATACTTTCACGTCCCAAAAAGTGTGCGTGCTGCCAGCGCCATGAATTAGCGTCCTTGAAAGGAAAAGGTTGATTGCGTAGTTTTCAAGACGGACGGCGCAAGCTTAAGCCAGATGACGATTGTTGTTGCGGTAAAATGACACTAGCCAAATGGCGCATTAATGCTTGAAAAATCGTACGTCTTGCTGGCGCTTCAAAGCTCCCTGCAGCACACGTATGCACAACTGTTCATTGAAGGTGGAGCAAGAAAAGTTGTGTTGAAATATTGTGCGGGACTGCACAAGCCCAAAGTGGGCTCAAATGCCCCGGGTCTTCATTGCGGATCTAGAGCACGTTACGAAATTTGATAACCCTAGTTTTGTACGACGAAGAAAATCATCGCTTCACTATAGCTATCTCACAGGCACCTCTAGTGCGAGCCTATGTCACCAGCGGTTTTGGCGTGCAGCATATAGTTTTTTTTTTTCTTGCACACGCCAAAAGCGGCACACTTGAAATGGGAGAGGACTTGGGAGCTAGCTGGCCAGCGAAGCCACTTCATCCTTAATTCTATAGGCGAGACACAATTACTCAGCTAGGTAGTTATGTCACCGCGAGAGTACGCGCATATGGCGGCTCGAGCGGGCGAAGTGACAGGGTTTGTCGGTGCGAAACGGGGACAGTCGTGCTGCGCGCTGCGAAGAAAGCAGGACAGAAAAGAGGGGAACCGGCGTCGGGCGCCAGTGCAGAGAAAAGCGTGTGCCGATGTCAGCCGCTTAGACGTGCAGGTAGCGCACCAGGCCCCGTTACAGTACAGATGTCTCGCGATATGAGAGCGCCATGCGTGCGCTGCTTGTTGTTTTCAGTGTCGACTACTTGACCTTCGACATGATGAACTTGGTTTTCCACGATAAAGCATCCTGGTGAGCGCCCGTGTCAGCACGGAGACGGCGATGACTAGTCATGGGCATGAAGCAGCCGATAGGAGTAAGAGAGCCTATCCCGATTACAACATGCCGGCATCGCCTATGAAAATTCGCAGCATGGGATGAAATCTATGCGTCTTTTTCTTGAGTTCTTACAATGTACCAGCCTCTAAGTGATATTGCTAATACGCCGATTGACATCATATGGGCGTACGGATTGTATAGTGTCTCTCCACTTTATGCTTATCGTCGTTGTCTGCATAACAGAGCACCCAGCAGCAGCTTTTGGCAAACGCATCAAAGGCTGGTCTTGTTTTGTCAGGCGTTCTCTCGCTCTTCTCGTCGCTCGCTACACGCGATGTTCGTAAATACACGCATTGTGCATTCCGGCCTTTTCCGTGATTTGTAGGAACCAGCTCAGCAGATGGCTTATACTGAGTATTTAATATACGTATGTACGGTTAATTTCCAGCCACTTTGCATGCACTCCATGAACATATTGCGATGTTGCGGCAGTCAGCCCGCAAAATCTGAACAATACCCCGTGAAGGCATCATGACATGTTATTATTCAGATTTCGCGGGTTCTTTTTATCAGCCGGAGAAAAAAAGTGAGCGTGAATTTAGTGCGTCGTTTAAAATGGCCTAGTTCAAAAAGAGTTATCACTAATTACTTCAACCTCATTAACAATTAAAACGTTCGTAGTGGCTACTTCAGTGTGCTGCAGTGAACAATATGCGCTATTGCTGTGCTTCGAATGAAGACGTCCTTTTTTTTACTTTTAACTTCGCCGCGGGATATTCGCACAACAGACCCCAAAGTAGTTTGACTAAACTTCACGTTATGTTTATGCACAAGATTTAAAAGGTCGGAAGAGACCAAGTGTAAGCAACACGAACACGGACGACCAACGCTGCATTTCGTGCCCACTGGTTGTGCCCTCGCGATCTCCGACGTCAGCGTAGCTCTGGCCGACTGGGCTGGCCCTACGTCATCTCCTGACGCTGATCTTCGACGGCAGCGTAGCGCTGACCTACTAGACTTGCCCTACGCCATCTCCTGACGTCGACAAGAGCTTTCGCCAGTGGTGCCCCGTTCTCGGACTCCTGCAACCATGTCCATTTTTCCTATCTTCTCCTTCCGTCATTCGCTGTCCCTGCGCCTCGCTCTCTCCTTCCTCTCTTTCTATCTCTTTACCTTTTAATCCTATCCTATTAATCCCTTCTCTACCCCATCATTCGTGAGCTACTGTTGAGGTATCCTCCCAATGAGAGACAGTTACAGGGCTCACTTTTCTTTTCTTTTCACTTATAATCACTTCCACCCCAACGGCCGCTTTTCTGACGGCGCCGTTATTGGTGCTATTGACGTTTTTGGCGGCCGCTTTACCGACGTCCAAACAAAACTGAAAATCTATCGCATGCGTATTCGTTGCTGTCTCTATTGGTATTGGGTTGACGCCTGAAGTACGTTGTTTCCTGCGGCAAAATCTGGGGGCGCAGCTTCATGCAAGACGGGCTTAACGCAATCTCGGTGACAGTGGCTTGACGTTAGTTCGTTAAACCAGGGTGTCGTACATGCCCTTTCAAAGGTTTGGTTACCATGATTATATCACATGCAAGTATACCTAACTTATGGTCACTCACGTCGCCCTACATATTCCGCCGTTTTCACTAAGTTTATGTAATACTTCGTTAATTAAACGGTAGAGTGTATATATATATATATATATATATATATATATATATATATATATATATATATATATATATATATATATATATATATATATATATATATATATATATATATATATATATATATATATATATATATATTTATATATATGTGTGTGTGTGTGTGTGTGTGTGTGTGTGTGTGTGTGCGTGTGCACGCCACGTGCCAGATATGTAGATATGCCGGTAATGGTCGAGCATATTTACAGCTTTCTTTTATTAGAAAACACGTGTGCCACCGACTATTTGGCGACACTTAAAGTACATATAACGGCACCAAACCTGTTCTATCACAACCGAATACGACCAGTGGTTGTAGTACCAGCGCAAGTGATTGATAATATGAACAGGGGTTCATATTATCGCACGCCACACACACACACACACACACACACACACACACACACACACACACACACACACACACACACACAACAGTGTTTAGCGCGACAATCACAGGTGGCCACAGAGCAAAGCCCTCATTAAGTGAAGCTGCGTTGTGGTCACCGGCGTAGAAGACAGTGAAGGTCATGGTTCCAGCTCATTTTTAATACGTTAAGAGCCGTGTGGCTAGGGTCTGCAGAAAAGAGAGAGGAAAAATGAAAAAAAAAATGACGTGCGTGGGTACAGGTCTCCATCACAGCGCAAAAGCGTAAAAAAAGGCAGCCGGCAAAAAAAAAAAAAAGGAAGTAAGCCTGTAGCCTAAACAAGTGAAAAAATGTGCTACGAGAAGAAGAAGAAGAAGAAGAAGAAGAAGAAGAAGAAGAAGAAGAAGAAGAAGAAGAAGAACGCAACACAGTACATACAGCCATGGATTCGGCACGAGAAGGCACATCATGTAGTCTGGGTGACAGGTAACTATATAGATCACACAGTCGGCGCAGCAAGTTACCGTAGTGGTCGGTGAAAAAAATGGAAGACAGTTCGTTTTCTGTTGCAAGGGACGACGATGCCATATACTTCACCCTTCAGTAACAATATCATGCACGGTGAGTAATAGTATACCCACATAAAACAGTCGGCAGTGAAAGAAACCTGGATTGCGCAGTGACTGTAGGAAGCGATGGTGCCATGAAGTCGGCGAAGGAGTTGGCTTTGCATTTAGCCCTACAATCAACAATAACACGCAGGTTCGTGTTTGCGGATTGTAGTTAGCTAAAAAAATTGGTATTGATGAGTAAATCTGCCTGGTGTTCCCATATGTTTGTCAAGTGATGCAGTTACAAGTAAGATTTATGCCCTGCACGATAACTCCCTGTTGCGTAGATTTCGTTTCTGAGCAGACGGCTCTGAAGCATACATCAAAAAATAAACTCATACTTGTAAATTCATCGTTGAAAGAAAAGCCCAGTTGATCTGGATGAGTTGTGTGGTTTTGTCAAGCTCGCAAACACTGTACGAGACGGTGTACATCCCACAGAAGCACTGGAGACGTTCGTACTTTCAGTGACACAGCTTTTCATATAAAAATGGATATATATATATAAATAAATAAATAAATAAATATATATATATATATATATATATATATGTATATATATATATATATATATATATATATATATATATATATATATATATATATATATATATATATATATATATATATATATATATATATATATATATATATATATATATATTATACCAAGAAAGATAGTACGCACGCATAAAAGAGGGACAAGACAGCTGGTGCGCACGCGTTTGATTAATATTAGGCAGGAGACGTTGAATAAAGGCGAGGGAGGAAACTCCTCAACAAGCAGCATTTATTCTTCTTCTGCAACTTTTCTTTGTTCTCGTCCTTCATTTGAGAGCGTTAATTGTAACCGCACGCGCATTCGACGTTTCAGGCGCGGATGGTTATAGAAGACGTGCGGCCATCTCTCTGTTCATGAAAGCAGTCGATACCCCCAGATCAATGGCTGGTGTTCAAGCTGCCATCCCTTAATCATCATCATCATCATCATCATCAGCCTGACTACGTCCACTGCAGGACAAAGGCCTCTCCCATGCTCCGCCAGTTAACCCGGTCCTGTGCTTGCTGCTGCCAATTTATACCCGCAAACTTCTTAATCTCATCTGCCCACCTAACCTTCTGTCTCCCCCTAACTCGCTTGCCTTCTCTGGGAATCCAGTTAGTTACCCTTAATGACCAGCGATTATCATGTCTACGCGCCACATGCCCGGTCCATGTCCATTTTATTTTCTTGATTTCAACTATGATATCCTTAACCCCCGTTTGTTCCCTAATCCACTCTGCTCTCTTCTTGTCTCTTAAGGTTACACCTACCGTTTATCAGATGCGTGAGCAAATCTCGAGAGGAAACTATAACAGGTTTAAGCTTACAATTTTTCTATGGCCATCACAGCAAATCTCCGAATTTCCTCTAACAACATTTTCTATTCTTATAAGCAGCATGGTCATTCTTTGATTGTTCCGAAATGATTGATTGTTAATTAACTCATGGCACAGATAGTAAGTATGATATATTCAGTAGTTCATCGCATCAACTTATCTCATACCCATCTAATCTTATACCAACACATCTCCTGTTACATGTCCCGTATTTCCTTTTAATTTCAGTGCACTTCCTACTCTATTCCCTACATCTTCAGCCTTTCCGCCTTCGGACATTATATACTACCATGAACTATGTAGAAGTCGCATTAGTAGAGGAAAGTTATTCTACAGCATTTGGTTATAAACATGAACTTTTTGTGTGTTTCAGTGTAGCGATTTCAGGATGACTTCAACGAGAAAAATGACAACAACCTGCAAGCTGCTCTGTTTTTTTTTTTACCTTTCTACGAAATCAAAGTACCATGACGGGCTCGAAACTCGAAATGCTATTCATAATTCGAAATGCTATTCGAAGCATCATACCGAAATAGCTCGTCGCTTCCGGCAGAAGCAACGGAGTTGTGATGTTTCGGACAACGACACTGAAATGAAAGAGCTTTCAGTGAACAGTTATAATCGACAGATACTAGCGCTACATTGACCTATCCTTAGAGAACACCTATGAAAAGCTGAGACCGAGTCTATCGGTTCGTCGCCTGCGGTACACGCTGGATCGAAGCTGTCACTCGTCCGCTTCAAGCAAATGCGCACTGTTCGAGGAAGCTAGACACAGCCCCCGCCGCCACCACGTTGCATCACAGGGAGAGCGAAACACGGCTCGGGCGTGCAAATCACCTGTCACGCAGCTGAGGCCAAGCAGCAAGTGGCACAGTGGCCCAGAGCGCGCGCAGCCATTTAGGGGTGAACGTTGTTTGCATGGGCACAGGCCAGTTGCGGTGGGAAACCCGAGCGGCAGAGGAAGCAGTCAGGCGTCGAAGGCAAGCGCCACAGGCGTATGCAAGAAACGCCTCCCCCCTTCTGTCTCTCTCTCTCTCTCTCTTCCCATTTCGCCGATCGTCGGTCTCAACGTTCCGAAAGGGTTGGCCACACAAAACTCACCTCGTCACCCACAGGTCAGCGAAATGACAATGGCGAGTGGAGAAAGAACGATCGCAGTTCAAATTGGCAAGTTTCGGTTGCGAAACTCAAGGACGGGGAAAATTAGAGTGCCTGTCAGACGCGCGTGGCCGCGTTTCACGTTCGCGCCCATTGTGGCTGGCCACTGTTGCTCAAAGAGAAAAAAAAATGCGATATAAAAAGATAGAAAGGGTCGGTCGTTTAAGGGCACTGTTTGGTCACCGAACGCATTCTTTTCTCGCCCTAGAAAACAAAAATGAACAAGACGTTCCAATCAGTAGTGTGAACTTTTTTTTTTCTTTCGTGATAACTGTGGCGCATTTCTCACGTAAATCTGGACCAGCTGCACGCTCCCTGCATATTCCTTTATTCATCGTCATTCTGTCCACTCAAATACTAGGGTCTCTTTCAATACCAGCCAGTTTATATCTTGAGCGAGCTAACGGAGCTTTATTCCTGCGAAGTTATTGATTCCTTTGCCCCACCTGACTCGCCACCGTCCTCGGCTTCGCGTTTTTCGTACCTTGGCATTCATTACGTTGCTGACGACCGGTGTTCTATCCTGCGCGCTACGTCAGCCGTCTAGGTTTCTTTTTTCTTTTTGGCTCAGTGTCAGCTACAATGTATGGGAGAAAAAATAAGGGGCAGGAATATAATTAAGAGACGTTTTCTTTTTCGAGCCAGGTCACTGACGCTGACGAAATGGTATATACAGCCCACTTGCATGCAGCCTACAAACAGTCCTATAACTTGGGGTTACTGAGCCGCTGCGGTCTACCTTACGCCAGCCGAAAGGCTTATATTAGAAGAACTGAAGTTTAATGAAGCGAATTTTTCTTTTTTTATTTCTTTTTCTTTTCTGGAGGGGGGGGGGAGAAAGGGTTTCTTTAGCCTGTTTTCATTGCCAGCAGTGTTGATCTTTGGAGGTTTTACTTTGACCCCATCGCGGTGGTCTAGTGGCTAAGATACTCGGCTGCTGACCTGCAGGTCGCGGGATCGAATCCCGGCTGCGGCAGCTGCATTTCCGATGGAGGCGGAAATGCTGTAGGCCCGTGTCCTCAGATTTGGGAGCATGTTAAAGAACCCTAGGTGGTCAAAATTTCTGGAGCCCTTCACTACGGCGTTTGTCATAATCATATGGGGGTTTCGGCACGTTAAACCCTACATATCAATCAATCAGGTTTTACTTTGGTGATGGACACAACTACGTTCGGCGCAAGTAAAGCGGACACATGAGGGCGCAACTGAATTGCGCGAAGCGTTCTATTCTCAACACCTAATGTTATGGCTATCAGTGACATACGTCTACTATGCAAGGTGCCCCTGCTAACGCTCAGCAGAGTTCAAAAATATGCCGACGTAGACTATGACGGCGCTCCCTATTGCATGGATAAAGTCTCCCTTTCTTGTGTTCCGCTTAATTCGATAAATAGGCTAGCATAACTAACCTCAAAGCGAGGACACCAGACGATATATTTCAATAATAAAGGTGTAGATCATTTTGCGCGATGTGTGATGATACAGTTTCTAACTTTCTGTCTATTAAGAATTAAATTTCTTTGCCTACTGCGTGTGTCGGCGACAGACTAAAAAAAAAAGTCACAGCTTTGCCGCGAAGGCGAAGCAATGAACGCGATAGCAACAAATTGGAAGATCACGGGCAGAATGGCAAGCAGATCGAGACGTGCCCCGCGTTTCTCACGCATAAAGGACGCACGAAACGTATACACTCACAGGCACAGATTAACTCGAATAAGTGCCTCAGTTGTTACTTCACTGTGTCTGAAAAGCACGCCCTTTTCGCAAACGGAGGCTGTGCAACGATTCCAGTGACCTTTGTGCAACTACAACCTTTGTGTAACTACAACCGAATCATTCCTACGAAACTTGAAGGCTAGCCAAGATGTATGATTCTCCCCAATGCAAGATAAGGGCACGCGATCGAGCGTGCACCCCCTTATTCTCTACGCGGGCCAAAGTACGCGTGAGAGATGAGAGCCGCCGCTTGCTCACTGTACCATCTTGCTGATAATGCTGAAAACGCGATAGTTCCCCCCGAGATGCCTCCCAACAGGGGCAAGTGGTAGATATGAATAGCTTGCCGTTGAAATGTTGAATGAGGTACCTCTCGGTGGCTCAGTGATGAACACCCCGCATTCACCACGCGGAGGTCCCACGTTCGATTACGCGCGCCGGAGTCTTTTTTCTAAGATTTTTTTTCTTTCACACACACACAAATATATATATATATATATATATATATATATATATATATATATATATATATATATATATATATATATATATATATATATATATATACGGTGCATGACATCGACGCCGACTTCCACGTCGATGTCGGCGGCGAAATCCAGCCGAGACTGTTAATATAATTGCTATCGCAATGACAATATCACGTGAAATGCCCGCTTGATCCCCGTAATTGTAGTGCTCCCTAACGTTCCACGCACACACGATAGGATTCCCACGTGGAGACTCTATACAGCGATAAGCAGACGCAAAGGTTATGGTTTGTATACTGACGCAAGCAACAGCTTCGTCATCGCTCAGCGACCACTGTCGTCTCCGCCGTGTCACATTTTAGAGTTCAGCACATGTGGCCAAATTTTGCCTAATTAAGCAACTAAGAAAAGTACAGAACAACAGGGGGACAATAACTGTAGATTTTCCTCCAACAAGCATCGGAGCTGTTTTAAAGGAATCCTTCTTTTTCTTTCTTGAAGATCTGCACACTGATTATAATCCTGAATGCATGGTTCCCTTGTCAACCTTTTTGAGTTGTTTAAAGGGACATTGAAACACTTTCCAAGTGACCATCGAATGGCTTCATTAAAGAAGTTACTGCCTCAATAATTAACCATCGAATAAGTTTTGAGAATTCGTTAAGTGCAAGAGGAGCTGCAGAGATTTGTCCCGCGCTATAATTGCTTCCTCTTTTCTGTCGTAATGACGAGTCGCTGGAAGCTAAGAACGGAGTAATGGCAAATGTAAAATAAGTTACGTCACGCCACGGCATGACCTCGAGCTCTCTTGTTCTTTTTTTTTTTCTTCGCACTCATGCCTTACCTTTCGTGTGATTGCGAGCGAGCGCGCGGAGTCGTGATGGTCCCGTGGTGACCACAGTATAGGCAGCTCACGATGCTCAAATTAGCCAACAGCCGCGAATTTCGGTATATGATGTGGTCATTCGGGTATATGGCATGATCTGTAGAAAGAAGAGGCATTACTTTTTCACTTTAAAAATTACTTGTATACATTGCAGACCGTAGGCTGCGCCACAATGTTTGGCTCGCGTGTACTCAGGAGCCTTGTCCACCGATTGTAAGCGCTATCGGAGCACCCTGAAAAAGTGTCGAATTGGGCGAATAAAGTCCCATTTTAGATCTTAAATAGGGCACACGCGAACAACACGTGTTCCATGACTGCCTTTCTCCTTGCTTTTATGTTGTAGCTATTGCTTGCTGTGGACATGTATGTATGTATGTATGTAATTGATTGATTTGTGGGGTTTAACGTCCCAAAACCACCATATGATTATGAGAGACGCCGTAGTGGAGGGCTCCGGAAATTTAGACCACCTGGGGTTCTTTAACGTGCACCCAAATCTGAGCACACGGGCCCACAACATTTCCGCCTCCATCGGAAATGCAGCTGCCACAGCCGGGATTCGAACCCGCGACCTGCGGGTCAGCAGCCGAGTACCTTAGCCACTAGACCACCGCGGCGGGGCATGTATGTATGTATGTATGTATGTATGTATGTATGTATGTATGTATGTATGTATGTATGTATGTATGTATGTATGTATGTATGTATGTATGTATGTATGTATGTATGTATGTATGTATGTGAAATGAAGGTGCTCGCTTACGAGACTTAATATTGTACTGTTTAATGTTTCGGTGGTGCCACGGACGAAATTTCATTCTAGTGTGTGTGTGTGTGTGTGTGTGTGTGTGTGTGTGTGTGTGTGTGTGTGTGTGTGTGTGTGTGTGTGTGTGTGTGTGTGTGTGTGTGTGTGTTTTAAACATTCGTGACTACCGAGAAACTACAGCCGGGAAAATATTTTCCTCGAGCTCTGCCTTCCTCAGTGTGAAAGCTTTTCGCCGACAAAGAAAAAAGAGGAGAAACTGTTGGTTTTTCAATGCAGCCTGCTCCGGGAAACAAAGTTCCGTCTTGCTGCGGGAGCAGCACGTCACGGACCAGATTTTTCGTTGTTGCTGTATTGCGTCTCGCATGCACGTGGGCACTGTAAACGCCGTGGTTTACGTGCAAACCGACGGGCGGAACAAAATCACGCCCGTGCATGCATTTCTCGCGTAGCACGCTAGACGTAAGAAGCGGGAAAAAGGGCGAGATCTGTTGATGCAAAGATACAGAATGCCCGATAGGTGGGTGCTGTCCTTGGCGAACGAAATTCTTCGACCGGTGCTGCAAAGAGTGGAAAAAGTAATAATAATAAAGCTGAGTAATGTAGGCTCGCCTCACATTGTGTGCGCATCTAGGGCACGTCACAACCGCTGGATCAGAGAGCGCGTGAGCTTGGCTTCGGTTCGCAATCGATTTGGCAAGCGTCTGCAAACATGCCGCGGGTGTGGAAAAAAAAAACCTGTAAAATAGGAACCGCAATCTTACTGGCACTTTCACCCGGTGTCTCTTTTTTGTGTTCTTTGCCTTTGTCCGTAGGCTTACTGCAACAGTGACTGGCAGTACCTTCATTTTATTGGAGGCTCGCAGCAATCAATCACTGAACAACCGTAAAAGTTCACTTGCTCTCAGGTGTTGTTTTTGAGAGTGCAGATGAAAAGCAAATGGTAAGTGTTGAGACTAGAATGGCGTTACAGGTGCAAGAAAAAAATGTCTTGTGTGCGATAGTTGCAAAATAAAAGAAGTTAAGACGGAATAATAAAAATGTGACTCGGCAAACAGTGTTTTCGCAAGCATTCATGAGTGTGCCTGCAATGTACAACAAAAGATTAACTATTTCTATTGAACTCGTGCTTTCAACCCTGCAGTCTGTGCATCCGAAAACCAAACTGTGTGTTTTATTTTCTTTTTTTCTTAACTTGAGGAAGCATGCACTATTACAGCATTCTTGGGGCAATAAATGAAGAAAAACTTTCCTTTGCAGGTTTACTGGCATAACCGAAGAATTATTGGCGTAACCAAATAATACCATAGTTAAATTCAAGCGGACTATGATTCACAGGGCCTATTGTCTTTTAATATATGCTAGTGAAAGAAATGGTGAGCCCCTGAAAGATTCAGCTTGATTACTTTTTCATTTGTCGTTTGAGAGCGGAAATCACTCAATATGTACCTCGCTAAGCTCATAATGGGTTTATTTGTAACAAACAGGTTGAAATGTGAGTAAGAGTCTTTCTAATCGCATGTTTTATTGACTAGCTTCACTTTCCTCTGTTACCGCATTCAATGAAACGGGTTGAACGAGCAGCACCCTGCGTTTTGTATCCGGTCGCGAGACAAACTGTTCATTCAGTGTTACCCGTAAAGCGATGGGCATCTGAACGAGCGAAAGAACAACATGAGTGTTTCATGCCGATGCTTGACATGTCTTACCTTAAGGCGCATTAAACAAATGCAACCACGAAGGATAATTCTCCTGTGCGTAAACACTGGCGGTCACTGTTAGCGTTATGTGCCAAGTGGCGGTGCTCGCACGTGGCAGCAGTGATGTACCGTATAACAGCCCGTGGGGACAGCCTGGTGTGCTAAAAATGGTAAATGTTTCGCCTGCTTAATTATTGCTTTATTAACACGGAGTTTGTCAGAGGAAGGTAACCGACTTAATTTGCGTGTAAATGATTTCCTCTCCACTGTATGGGCCTCGAGGATATACCGTGGCGTCACCTACGTGATACGTCACTCATAGGATGCCGGGTTGACTTTGTCCGCTAGAACACTGCATTTCCTGCGCTTTTGCTGTAGACACCGTGCGTGCTTCCCTTCGTTTTGAATTTCAGTGCTTAAAGAAATGGTAAGCCCTGATGATTCGGGCAAGCAAACTACGAACAGGTGCTTCCGGTGGCACTCTCGTGTATAATTTGCATAGTAAAATCGCGAATAACCCCCGTATTCAGAAATGCTCCTCGACTCGACTTTCACCCTTCACTTCACAGAGTTGAGCACTGCGCCGCTGCTCAGCTAAAAATGATGCTGCGCTTCTCATGAATCGCAGCAGATTATCGCTGATATGCCGTGACTTGTCGTGCCTGCAGATGGCGCTCCCATCGGCTTTCTCAAGTGAAGGTGAAGCGTTGAGTGAAGTAAGAACCGATGCAGCCATGGGGGACGATGCAAGCGGTGTCGTGAAAGCAAAGCTGCCGTATTCGACAACTACTATTCTATCTGTGATGTCGAAACGATCACAGCGCTGGCCTCTCTAGTGGAGTCCCTCGCGGCCTATATGGTCATTTCAAAGCAGGCAACAACAAGTTTTTGCTATATTCATTTCATCCTTTGTTCAGAGCCTTTCACGCTGGCGTACAAAGAATCGGCACGGATGATGTCGTCCGCCTCGGTGGATCAGTGGATATAGGTTACTCAGCTGCTGAACCGAAGGTCGCGAATTCGATCCCGGGCGTTACGGTAGCATTTCGATACAGGTGAACTCCTAGAAACCCGTGTACTATGTGATGTCGGTGCATGTTTAAAAACACCAGACGGTCGAAATTTTAGGAGCACTCGGCTACGGCATCACTTATGATCATATCGCGGTTTTGGGACGTGAAGCCCTAGATATTATTATTAGATAGTATGCCACTTCCAGTCTACATGCATGAAAGGTGGCACCGGTGTGTGAAGGGGCTATTCGCGAGAGAAATGTTCCTAGGCACACTTATAAGAGGGCAATGAAATCCAGGCGTATAAAGCCAGTGTACGTTGAGGCTGATGCATTTATCTTACGGAGCCAATAACATGTCCCAAACCCCGAACGTCTGGCTTCGATTGTGTGAGTAGATGCAAGCTATCCGACGAGAGGTGCATGGAAGAGGTCGAGTATGATTAAGCTGCGCTACCGGATTGATAAAACTCTGCATGACAAACGAATGCAGTGCTTTTAGGTCATGCACGACCGATAGTACTCACGGGGAATGGGTCACGTGAGGCCAACGCGCTCGACGCAGCTCTCTAGAGACACAACTTTTGTTTATCCTGCCAGAGTGCCAGGTTGTCTCACATCACATTTAAAGCGTCGCAACGGAGGTAACTTTACGATTTGTTACATTTACATCTGTTATGATCTAGTAATAGGTAATTCGGGTTGATTTTAAAGAACGGGACACCGATCGGACATCTTAAAATAACATGTAACTCTACAGTCAAGGTTCATTGGTGGTGACTGCAAAATGCTGCTGCTTCTATGCAATGAAAGGCAACCGGATCCACCACATTCCTCGCCTTTCTCGCGTGATAGGTGACCCTTGAAAACATGTAACGTAATAAAAAGATGGGCAATTGGTTTTCTCCAAATGAGAGTTTCTATGGCAAGAGGGCGCTTCTCCGAGTTCACACTCTGCATCGATTGCATAATCTGCTTGTGGCATAGATCAGCCAAGCATACTGTTTAGCAGTTGACAACGAGCCTGAGATAGCATTACAGATGTTGCCTATAGCAACTGTATGACTTATAGGAATAATCAAGCTGACACAGCTGCCCGATATGCTGCTGATTAAGATTAGAATTAGAAAGTTGTAGGTAGCCACGGAGGACCAAGCCTTGCGAAATTTGCAGGCCCGATTTTCTCTTTGGTAGTTTTATTGAACTAATGTCCGTTTTTGTGTTTTCAAGTAAGCACGGGCGTGCTCTTTGAAAGTCGCGCGTAGCTTGACGTAACTCTCTAGCCGGCGACCTGTGTGCTATTCCGCACGCAGTATTTTGCCGGACGCCTATCTGACAGCACCACCCCAAACATAATGGTGACTCATCAACAGTGACATGCGAGGACTGTAGCCGTCAAAAACTTCAATGTAAGTCACAACACCTGCTTCCTGAACATTCAGTGACCACGCAAAAACACAATATCAGTTACACTGACGCGTGGCTAGCCTAAACGTTGTAGTTCTTCAAATAAGCATTGCCGTTCTTTCTTAAGCTCACGACATTTAATTAAATAGTGTTCTATATCACCCCATTCCTTGCAAGTCTGGCAAAATGGCGTCGCGGAGAGTCTAATCTTGTGGAGTGATGCTGGTGTACGCGCCGACCCCGTTCGGATGCGATCGAGCAAGCAGGCCTCTTGATTTGATAGCCATTTTGTTACACATGGCTGGTGAGGCGTCAGCCATAACGATGGTGCTGATATATGGTACTAATATATGGTGCTGATGGTGCCATATATAGCGCTGATGGCGCCAACTGTATGGCCATCCCATCTGAACAGTTGACGCTGTTAAAAACCTTCGCATGCGTAAGCGTCCTCCAACTTCACTGCAGTGAATTCATTCGAATGTGCAGTAGTGAGCACGAGTGTGGAGACCACGGGATCGCGTGGCAGAAGGCATCGATGTCATCTATCTATCTATCTATCTATCTATCTATCTATCTATCTATCTATCTATCTATCTATCTATCTATCTATCTATCTATCTATCTATCTATCTATCTATCTATCTATCTATCTATCTATCTATCTATCTATCTATCTATCTATCTATCTATCTATCTATCTATCTGAGTGACGAGACGCCTGCTGCGGGGCGCATGCGCGTCCCGTCGTATCAGTAGGCCTCTCATGTCACTCCCTCTCACACAATCACCGCCATAACAACTGGGTGCAGCTGTATTTGCTCCCTCAAATTAGTGCCGCTCTTTTTTTTTTTTTTTTTTTTGAGGCTACGACGGTGCTTCGTCCAGCGCAGGGATCACGCAGTTATTTATGCCGGTTGTATCATAACTTGATGAATCCAAGCACACAAAATTAAATTTTCTCCGTTTCTTGCGTTAGGTCAAATTGAACTTAAATGAGCCGAGTTATGAGGAAGCAGGTGCAACATGTATGAAAACATAATAAAAGTTATTTTACAGGCTACTTAAACTTAATTTAGCCAAATGAGACTAGACTCAGTGCTTAGTAATTAGCATCTTACTCGGCTTGAATTTTCTTAGCTCATTAAAATTCAACTTGAATTACTTAAATTATGGTTAATTAGAACGTTTTAATTACACCTATTTCAATGAGATTATAGTTTGATGATGCCATGATCAACACCACTTAGTCAGATTTTTTATGCTTACCCTGGCGCTGCCTCATTAACTTGGGTATGCATAAATAGCCTAATTATGCCACGTGAAAATCCAGTATTTAGCATGTATGATTGAATATTAGACTAATTTTACAGGCGTAACTTGTACGCATCTTAGCTAACACTAATTAGACCTAAGCGAGCTTCATTGGCATAGGGTCAGTAAGAAACAAATCTTCCAGGGTTTGGCGCTTCTGCAGGTTCATGGGTAAGTAGACTTGGATTAATTGGCTGTGATAAGTTTTGCCTTGTTAGCGCTAATTGCGCTTGAATAAACTAAATGATAGCATGATCAACTATGTTTAATTGGATTTGGCTGTACGTGTACTTATCTCGACCCATCTTGACGCATCGAAGCTTTACTACACTTAACATAAAAACAGCGACCTGTACTGTGTTTTAGCTTACTTACTACCGAGTTTTTCAGGTGATACCGCGCTCATCTAGGCTAGATTAGATTCGGCTACACTTGCACTCACTTACCTAGTCTCATTTAGGTTCAACTTGGCGCCCCGCCGCGGTGGTCTAGAGGATAAGGTACTCGGCTGCTGACCCGCAGGTCGCGGGTTCGAATCCCGGCTGCGGCGGCTGCATTTCCGATAGAGGCGGAAATGTCGTAGGCCCGTGTGCTCAGATTTGGGTGCACGTTAAAGAACCCCAGGTGGTCGAAATTTCCGGAGCCCTCCACTACGGCGTCTCTCATAATCATATTGCGGTTTTGGGACGTTAAACCCCACATATCAATCAATCAATTTTCAGCTTCAACTTCCACCTGGAGCATCGCGACGTCACTGTACCTAGCCGCATCTGGTTACCTTGAAATGACGTTATTGAATTCGAACTGTTACTTAATTGGAAGGGCCAACTGTCCACTTCTTGACCTCTGTGAGTGCCATCATTAAATTTGAGCAAAGAGCAACAACGCCAGGCCAAATTGACAAGCACATATTCACAGAAGCCGACAATCTCGTACAATATCCCACATATGCATCAACGCGAGTGGTTGCATCACCTACGAACATACAGGATTGTGCGGCAAGCGGTGACTGTGTATTGTGCTCATGTAATGTTTTGTGTCGTGTCGTGATGGGAAATTGACACTATGTATGCAAATGTGGTGCCTTCACAGACTGTGACAGCGGCCGACACAGCCAGTTTCGTAATGTACATAATTTCCTTCTTCGGACACCTTTTGCCTACATGAAACGTAGCCAACAAAAAATGTCTTCTCCTTCAATTCTTCGTCTTTACTTTTTATAAAATGTCAAGCTGAACCCGTTCTGCAAACCGTACCGGGACAGTAATTTTGGCCAAAACACCACGTATAGATCAGAACCTGTCCAGACCCGTGTCTACAAAGTTATTGGTCCGGAACAAATCGGTTCACTGTAGTTGCTCTAACATTTGTTGCAGTCCACACAAATAGACATTATTTAAAACGCTGGCTCCTCTAATGATTATTCATCATTAACGGTTTAATGGTTTAACGTCCCAAAACCACCATCTGATTTTGAGAGACGCCGTGGTGGAAAACTCTGGAAATTTTCACCACCTCGGGTTCTTTAACGTGCGTCCAAATTGGAGCACGCGGGTCTACACCATTTTCGCCTCCATCGAAAATACAGCCGCCGAAGCCGGGCTTCGATCCCACGACCTGCGGGTCAGCAGCCGAGTACCTTAGCCACTAGACCACCACGCCATGGTGCTGGCTCATCTAAGTAATTATTGTGTAAGGTTCGCGCAGACACTGGGCTACGGAAAAAAAAGTGTAATGACATCTCCAGCGTTCCAGGTGTTTTTCTGACTACCTCCAATTTCGCCGAAAACAGTTTAACGTCCCAAAACTACCATTTGATTATGAAAGACGCTGTAGTCGAGGGCTCCGGAAATTTTGATCACCTGGGGTTCTTTAACGTGCACCCAAATCTGAGTGCACGGGCCTACAACGTTTCCGCCTCCATCGGAAATGCAGCCGCCACAGCCGGGATTTGATCCCGCGACCTGCGGGTCAGCATCCGAGTACCTTAGCCACTAGACCACCATGGCGGGGCTTTGCTGAAAGCATTAAATATATATATATATCTCGGGATTATACCGTCTTCGATTGATTGATATGTGGGGTTTAACGTCCCAAAACCACTATATGATTATGAGAGACGCCGTAGTGGAGGGCTCCGGAAATTTAGACCACCTGGGGTTCTTTAACGTGCACCCAAATCTGAGCACACGGGCCTACAACATTTCCGCCCCCATCGGAAATGCAGCCGCCGCAGCCGGGATTCGAACCCGCGCCCTGCGGGTCAGCAGCCGAGTACCTTAGCCACTAGACCACCGCGGTGGGGCGATTATACCGTCTTCAAAGCTAAGCTTTATGGTTTTTTTTATTTGGTTCTCGAAGGCACGTGAGAGCCACTGGTGCAAATAAGTTAAGCGGCCAGGGGGAACAGAAAGTTAGATTATACTTAACTTTGTCAGAAGACCAATTCACTAAAGTACAAAAATTAACTTTTTACTGGCTGCAGTAAGTTGGCATGTTTATATTGAAAAAAACGTAGACAGTGGTGTTTGTATACAATTTCCGTTGGAAGATATTTGCTAGCACGCCTGTAATCCGAGATATCCAGCGCCAAAGGTTAATTGTCTTTCGCATGATTACGCATGCAAAATGGTGAGGGTCAGCGTAAAGCCCCTCCCTGAAGTGACCCATTTGTTGCGTGTGGTGTTTAGTGTGTGAAGAGGGTGGAAGCATAGGCATACATGATAACAATTACTCTTGCCCTCTCAGCCGGCGAAATAGAAAAAAAAATCATAGCACTCTTGTAACCAGTGTCGTAACACGCAACTGCAGAGACTCTAACGATAGCGGCAGATACCATGACGAGATAATGGTGCGAGCGGAGAATCTCGATGCCACTGCGCGTGCGTAATAATCACTAGATAAGCGTGCGTGGTCGTTTCCTGGGCTCCCGGAATAGCGCGACTACTGATGTCCGAGCACTGTAAGATTTATTGAAATCAAGAGCAACAACTCCACCAATAATAACTGAAACAGTTTTATCCTTGCTAACGTATATTCCTTGCTGCTACATAAGCTTATTTCGGTCATGCACAATTCTCATCGAAACTCTTCACCCCTCAAGATGTCGATGCATTAAAAAGTGTTCAAAATGTCTGCCTTCGACAGCAACGCAAAGCATGAAACACTCTCGCGTCGAATCACCCCGCCGTGGTGGTCTAGTGGCTAAGGTACTCGGCTGCTGGCCCGCAGGTCGCGGGATGTAATCCCGGCTTTGGCAGCTGCATTTCTGGTGGAGGCGGAAATGCTGTAGGCCCGTGTGCTCAGATTTGGATGCACGTTAAAGAACCCCAGGTGGTCGAAATTTCCGGAACCATTCACTACGACGTCTCTCATAATCATATGGTGGTTTTGGGACGTTAAACCTCACTTATCGCTCGATCGATCTCGTGTTGAATGCTCGGCGCACTACTTCTACAGAAATACTCGCACAGGCAGATGTCATTAACATCGTTGGGCTCTGTTACGTAAACTCGATCTTTAACGTAGCCCCAAAGTAAAAAAGTCGAGCGGAGACAGGTCAGGTGATCTTGGTGGACAAAACATCACTCCTGCACACCCAATTAACTGTTTTGGAAAACGTCTGTCTAACCAGTTCTTCGCCCTGGTAGAAAAATGTGGTGGTGCTCCATCGTGTTGAATCCATACTTGGCGCAGGTCATTCAGGGAAAGACTG
The DNA here is from genome assembly GCF_043290135.1 of Rhipicephalus microplus. NCBI lineage: Eukaryota > Metazoa > Arthropoda > Arachnida > Ixodida > Ixodidae > Rhipicephalus > Rhipicephalus microplus. The sequence continues at coordinate 301,614,672 of NC_134710.1, forward strand.
CAGACGCAAGGTAATGAATGACAACATCTAATATTTCTTCTGTGTACTTATTTCTGTTCAAGTTGTCCTCAAAGAAGCGAGGTCCCATGATCCTGCCCCCAAGTAGGCCGCACAACACAATCACACTCCAGCCAGCTTGATGCTTTTGCTGCCTCAGCCAGTGTGGGTTTTCTTGTGCCCAATAATGGGTGCTGTGAAGATTAACACTTCAATTTCGGCAATACCGAGCTTCATCACTCCAGATTATTCTGTGCAAAAAGTCATTTTCGTGATCAGTTTTGATGAGGGCCCAGTTGCAGAAGTCAACTCACCTTTTAAACCGAGCCTCATGTAGGTCCTGTGATATGCTTTCTTCGAACATTTGTGACTGTTCCGACGCTGTGACCGCACTGATCGGCAATCTGTCGGATGCCGAGCTCTGGCATCAAGGTTACGCACGCGACAACATCAATTTCAAAGTCTTCATCAATGATTGCCTTCGTGATCCATCTCGGAAGGTGGACACAGCCGGTTGTGCAAAAGCGTCGAAATAGGTTTATGAAAGTGGGTCTTGTTAGAAGGACACAATATGGGGAGCGAGACGCGTAAAGCGTCATTGCTAACGAAGCGCTGCCAATCATTTCAACCATTGCAAGCACCACGTCTACTTTTTATGGGGTAGAATACCTCATGCCAGAAGCAGCCATATTAGCTCGAAAGGACCCCACGGGGATTTCCTTGGTAGACTTTCAATGCAAAGGCACTGTGCTACCGGAGGATGGCCAAGCTAACGCGTTCACAAGAATATGTCTCTGTGTGATCTTTAATATAAAAAGGAAACGTTGCGACAAATGGTCTCCTATTATTGCGTTCATCAGGATCATGCGTAAGGCCCATGGCTCACCAAGCTATCACATTTAATTTCACCGGCCGAGAGGGCAAGGGTAATTGTTATCATGTATGCCTACGCTTCCACCCTCTTCACACACTAACACCACATGCAACAGATGCGTCACTTTAGAGAGGAACATTCCGCCGACCTTCGCTCTCTTGCATGCGTAATCATGTGAAAGACAATTCAACTTTGATCTGGATATCTCGGAGCACAAGCGTACGCGAAAACATCTTCCAACTGATACTGTGTACAAACACCACTTCCTGTATTTGTTTTTCAATATAAACATGCCAACTTACCGCAGCGAGTGAAAAGTTAATTGGGCTGCTGACAGCGATAATTATCATCTAACTTTTTGTCCCCCTGGTCGCTTAACTTATTTGCACAAGTGGTTCTCACATGACTTCGAGTGGCTAATAAAAAAAAGAGACCTAAATTTCAACTTTGAAAAGCCGGTATATTTGAACTTGAGAAGAAGTTATTCAAGCGATATCTCACGGAAGGAAAATGTTATGTGATGTGATACCGTGAGGGTGCTTCGAAGTTTGTGCATTGAAGTAAAACAAACAATCCTATAAAATTTCACACGTATTGGGCCCTTCAAGCTATTACAGTAGAAAAATAATTGTAAAAGAGTAGTTTCCGCGACTTTCGCTAACGCCCAGTGAGTCATAATTCCGTTCCTCACACTGTCATGCGAGGATGAGGAAGCCTTGTTATCAAGCGTAGATCCTTCTCTTTTCCTTGCTGCAGCTGATCACGCTTGCCGGAACAGCCACTACACAGCGACGCTAATAGCTGATATTCACATGGTAACGCGATAAACTATGCTGCCACACTGTATGCTACTGAAAATCGTGGTGACTGTGCACCTTTCTGATGATTCTTCAGTTTCCTGCATAAAATTAGTTGTACGTCATAGATATTTATAAATCAGCAGGATCGTGTTTGTGTAGTTTTTTAAGGACAAAGCCTTAGAGGGGGGGGGGGGGGGGTATTATCAAACGCACAAATTGACCATTGGCGTCGGCGTCCTGCTTCGGTGACAAGAACACGCAAGAAATTATCATCACGTGATGGCGTGACATGTCACAGAAATTTGTGACGTCACCATATCGTAACTTTGACGTCATTGTGATGAGACTTCGACACGATGGCGTCATCACATGCCTTCGTCACTTGGTAAGGGGAGGCTGATGACGGAGGCCGCGCAAAGCCATGGAGGTGAATTGTAGAAAGCTTGCAGTGCCTCCGATCATGGAGGCATTGGCAAAATTCGCTGGATGAAGAACGATTTCGGAGGGAGGCGGGTGAGAATCAATACATCGAATGTGAAGAAAATGAAGGTGGCTTTCACCTTCGAGTCGTGTTTGGCGAATGTTTAAGAGAGCCTGTGAGATTTTGTTCTTCCGGACTGTGAAAGGGATTTGGATAGCGTGCGAAAGAACTGTCATTCTTCCATTAGATTCAAGCGCCTAGCTCCTTGTACTGTCTTTAAGGCAAATTAGTCTTGCCGGTACTTAGGTATGGAGCAGAAACCTGGAGACTTACAAAGAGGGTTCAGCCTAAATTGAGGACGACGATGCAAGCAATGGAAAGAAAAATGGTGGGTGTAACCTTATGAAACAAGAAGAGAGCAGAGTGGATTAGGTAACAAACCGGGATTAAGGATATCATCGTTGAAATCATGAAGAGGAAATGGACATGGGCCGGGCATGTAGCGCGTAGGCAGGATAACCGCTGGTCATAAGGGTAACTGACTGGATTCCCAGAGAAGGCAAGTGGGTTAGGGGGAGACAGAAAGATAGGTGGGCAGATGACATTAAGAAGTTTGTGGGTATGAAGTGGCAGAAGCAAGCACAGGGCCGAGTTGACAGCCGGAACATGGGAGAGGCCTTTGTCATGCAGTTGACGTCGTCAGGCTGCTGCAGATGATGTTGACGAAGAGTCTGCCTTTACTATTTTCAAGTTTTGAGAGTGGTATGGTACGAAAATCTTTATTTATACATACTAATAGTTGCCACCGCTTAGGGTGACACGGCAGGCTGATCCCACGTGGGGAGAGTTAGACCTACAGCCTAACAGCCACATCGCAAGTTCTCTGGACAGCCCAAAGTTTTCAGTTTTTAAGGCACACAATCGTCGGCAAAGTGAATCCATGAAGTGTGCTCAAATGTCTGGTTTTCTGCATCTAATAAAATTTTCCGAATCGGTTTCTGGAGCATTCTGCGTATCCAGGCCAAATTATACTCCTTCAGTATCGTATCTTAGAAAAATGGATAATGAACAGCGCTCCGTATTTACGAAAAGAAAAAAAAAAGGCTGAAAGCGTAATTACGGCCGTCTTAAGTGAAAGAATTTAGTAATTACACCTCATTATGCGGTACATTGTTCACGTGGTGATACCTTAAGTGTAACAGAGAGCAGCGCAGGCCCCAAAATGAAAGGTATACGTTACTATACGGAATGCGTTATCTTCGCACCGTCGTAATTACGCCGCCGGACACCAAGGAACTGATGTGGCGTGCTATTACATAGCTAGCTAATTAATGGAGCGCAATTTCCTTCCTTTAATATGTGCAAATCACCAGCGGCTGGCTGGAATGCGAAAAATTAATTTGGTTTGTGACGCCGCTAAATGTGGTTAGTCGTCGTGAGGAAGATCTCCTCTGAAAAGAAAAAAAAAAGAATGCTATGTGGTGAGAAGAGTGAACTTTTTTCTCTCCCACTTTTGTCGGAAAATATAACATGGCCAGCTGCACCAAGACCGCATGAGAAGAACCTGCTAACAATAATTCCGAGTGCACGATTGGTGCCATCCGTGCAGCGCCCCTTCGGGGTTCGACCTCTGCGGCTGCTGACCAATCACCGGGTGAATAAAAGAAAAGTGTAATGTAAACAACCTCTGTTCAAATTTTCATCCTCTTATCGCCTTTACGGGCGTCGCATACAGCACAGATGCATCTACGCGATGGTCTTGAATCTCACAAGTCGAGTGGCGCATGACTAGAAAATAAAGAACAGTAAAGAATCGGTATACGTCCACAAGTAAAGGTTCTTATTTACATCATACGTTCACAGCCACCACGTGATCATGCAGGGGATATAGACAATGAGCTCAATTGCACGGTCCAAAGGAAGGAGAGGTTTCGTTGAACAGCCTTTTCAAAACTTGAAACTACGTACACCATATCTTTCCGAACGATATTGGGAAAGTGTTTCAAAAAGCGATGAAACAACAGTTTCTGGAGAGCGTTCAACTGTACACTTCAAACAGTGGCACAAGATTTCTGACGGACGCCGGCCCCGTGCATTATCTAGCAAATTCAGTGATGAGTGAGTACACATGTTTTTATGGCAGTGGGCAATGACTGTCATCCAAGAATACTAGCATGAGAATAACAATCGTGGCTCAATGGAAGATTCCCGAATGAATCCTTTGCTTTTGTTTTCTCAATTGCAGTTCCTAAGGCTCTCTATCTTGTTGTAGTGTGTCAACTTTAGCCTTGATTGAGCACGGCTTACCCTCGTATGGTCCACATTTAATAAACTTCGAAGAAAAGCTTTGATAGCTTTGAAAGCTTTCAAGAAAAGCTTCGAAACTCCTCTCGGGCCCAGTGAAGCTGCTGACGGCAGCTTTTAGCCCCGGAGAATGTTTTTTTTTTGTTTTTACTAGAAGAAATGATTAAGTTGATTCCGGCAGCGGCGGAGGAGACCTCAGCCGACAGCAGAGTGCACGGAATTCTAGCGTTCGCATGTTTTTTTTTTTTTTTTCACGTAAGAGCAAGAATAATCGCCAGAATCTTCTGGTTTAACAGAAAAAGAGTAGTTTTTTTTCTGTTACTGCACTTATTTTTGTCCGATTTGCAAGGAAAAGCATGACAACTGCTGAATTTTTCTGATAGGTAAATGTAAGGCAAATAGGAGAATCCGCTCGATTTTCTTCCTCGCCCCTGCAAGTCACATGGCCTATGGCTTACAATGCTGATAGCAAAGCAGCCCCAAAACCGTGGCACGCACATACGGGCCTCCCAGCGTTGTTCTGCGGGCGCGGCAGCGGCTGTTTACTCGACGTTTCGCACGAGCCCCCCAACACCGCGGCGGAGGCCGGCCCCGACAGCAGGCGCGCACAATGCAGCCGAGCGTCAGCTGCGCAATGCCGCGGCCGGCTCGCCCATTAACGGACTTGCCTCCGCTGCACACCACCCTCCGCCACTTGCAACGCTCACTGTTCAGAAAGACGTCAGACCAAACACATTGCGCAAAAAAAAAAAAAAGCACGCGTTTATTGCTGCTCCCCTTTTTTCTCCCGCGCCGTTCTCGCTTCCTACGTTTGCTTCCGATGTCTGTAGTACTTGTTTTTGTTTTTACTCTGATTTTCGTATCGTTTTTCTTCTTCGAGAAGCCACGATCTGCAGAGTTGCTGCGTCACCAGCGTATCGCATACGCATGACCCCGCCTCACGTTGAGTCGACACGAGCTGTGGGTATGTACGCATGAGTATGCCGGCTCGGATCGCGCAACGATCAGACTAAGATGCAACAACGCCCACGTGACGTCAAACTTGCCACCGAGCCCGGTGTGGCTATTCGCAAAGACGACGGAATGTGTAGAAATTTTTAATAATAATTGTTTAATATTAATAATAACAATAATAATAATAATAATAATAATAATAATAATAATAATAATAATAATAATAATAATAATAATAATAATAATAATAATAATAATTTAATACTATCTCGGATTAATTTTACGTTCCGAAACAACGAGATTATTATGAGAGACTCCGTACAGGAGAGCTCCGTAAATTTCGACCATTCGGTGTTGTTTAACGTGCGCAGACAGCGCATAGTACACGGGCCAGGCATAGCAGGGGGATGGGAAAGGCTCGTGAGGATGAGGAGGAGGCACGTGAACGTAAGGAGAAACAGGACAAAGAGGGGAGAGAGTAAAGCATGACGTAGCATTATATAGAATATATTTTACCTTTCACATGTGGGCGGTGCCATCTTGAGGTTCTAACTCAATGTTTTCCCTGTGTTCGTTTAATGCGATGTGAATAAATAAGGCCATGAAACATTGTATATACCAACTCAACCGTTTTCTTGCGTATGCTTCTACCATAACAGTGTTAGCAAGTTGTTGAAGACGCAAAACGCAAATGTTAACAGCAAAACAAAACGGCACTCACCCCCCCCCCCCCCCCCGTAAAATAGCCATAACCTCCAAGATAGCAAGCGCGTGGTGGGCCATCTTGGAGGCCATGGTCTAGCAAAAGGGTGAGAAAGGGGGTGTGGGTGAGGAGGTGGAAGCCTCCAGCTCTGTTTTATCCTCAGGCTTCGCGCCACTAGTGCGCAGCTGTTCCAATTCACGCTTTCTAGTATAGGGAGTATAGGAACGGCCACATGAAGATACATGTCATGATGCCAGAGAAGTCGTAAGGAAAATGAATAGCTATGTTTTGTTCATCACGCTAAAGGAACCACGCATGAAGAAGTCAAAGCGAAAATAACATAACCCAATGCAGCTGGGTTGGAACGGTAGTGATTTCGCATCGGTCATCCTGACAACCGATTTTTCTTTTTCTTTTTTGCACAAACGCAAGGACCTCCCTTACCTACACCACAAATTTCAAAAGAGTATGGATGGTATTGAATATTCAGCAAAAAAAAACATGATGTGAATGTCAAAATGAGGGAAAAAAATCTGGAGCGAATCCAGACTAACTCATGAAATATAATTAGCCCTTAGGAATCACTCAGGCTCAGATTCACTAAGTTACTTTCTCTCCCATATTCACTCGTATTCGAACTCACCAAAATTTCACTCACTCTGACTCCTACTGACGGCTTCATATGAGCCTGAGTAAGCCTGTTGAGTTTGCCGATATATGTACCATGGTTAGCCAGGTGTGTGTGCGTTTGTGTGTGTGTTTGTGTTGTGTGTGTGTTTGTGTTGTGTGTTTGTGTTGTGTGTGTGTGTTGTGTTGTGTGTGTGTTGTGTGTGAGTGTGCTGGCTGTGTGTTGTGTGTGTGTTGTGTGTGTGTTTGTTTTTATTGTGTTGTGTGTGTGTGTTGTGTGTGTGTGGGTTGTGTGTGTGTGTTTGTTTGTGTTGTGTTGTGCGTGCGTGTGTGTGTGTGTGTGCGTGCGTGTGGGTGTGTGCGTGCGTGTGGGTGTGTGTGTGTGCGTGTGTGTGTGTGCGCGTGTGTGTGTGTGTGCGTGTGTGTGCGTGCGTGTGTGTGTGTGTGTGTGTGTGTGTGTGTGTGTGTGTGTGTGTGTGTGAAATTTCGACCTTCTGGGTCTTTTTTAGCGTACACAGAAATCTATGCACACGGGCCTTTAGTGTTTCATTTACATCAAAAATGATGGCATATCCACGAAGGGAATAAAGATGAGTGGGCGAAGCAGTGAGATCGTCCGGTGTTACCATAAATCACCCGTTACATTAGGGAGTTTTAGAATGACATTTGCAGCGCTGCGGGCGTTGCTGGCATAGAGGGCGCCAAATGAGTTTTAAAATAGCGTTTGCCTTCCTGCGTGAACGGCTGGCTGCTCGCGTTACGACGCATGCGCAGTGGCCGCGACCGCACCACGAGGGCCCGCGGTGCGCTATTCTAAAACTCTCTATTGAACACTCACGCATATAATTGAGGGAAAAAGCGGTGCACAGTTATATACGATGTTTATTGGTCATGAAGGGTATGTTGTGTTGAGTGGTGAATTTTGCTTTGCCTGCATTATTCCTGTTTTGTGGTATCGGATGTAGCCTGAAGTGGCAAAGACGAGGCCTGGGCACGTTACCCTGGTAGTTGTTAGTTGTTTCCATTCATACTAAATGCATCGTAGAGTAGTATCGAAACATCATATACTGCACAAGCCAGTCGTTGTGCGTGACCCTCATCGTCACCATCTTTATGGTTATCAGTGTCAGCGTCATCGTCATGACGTAATTCTTTCATGTGTTGTGCCTTGATGACAGAAAGAGAATGTGTGGTCTGGAATGCGCTTGTCAATCATCGTGATCAGCGTTAGCGTCATCGTCACTGCTATGGCGTCCCTAAAATGCTTTTGCTGCGGCGTTGGTCGAACCAGCGACCGTCAGGCCAGGGCACCGCAACGACTATGCCACTGCGGCGACTATCCCAAATATATCAGAGGGAACAGTGCTAGCTGGGCGAGTGCTCCTAAGATCTCCTCGCCGAAAGCTTTATGCGGGTTACCCGTGTTTCTGATAACCGCGGGTCCTAAATGCAGACTTTGAATGGGTCCTCAATGGATCCTACCGGGTCTTCAATGGAGACTCAATGATCGTACTCGCGCAACAAAAAAGTTCTCTATACTTTCGGAGCACCGCCTGGTGCAAATGTTCAGTGTATTCGGTTGCATTGTTCGTACCTGTCTGTCTCACTATCTGGCCCTTGCACTCTTGTATTCATAACGGAACCCCATGCCTCGCCAGGAACAGTAGCCAGTCAGGTCTGTGCTGCTCGTCAACGTACCTCTTTCCAGCTCTTTCCTCTCTCTCGGTTCCAGCGATGACTGGTTGCAGAGGGTGGAAATGCGTTCTTTCCGGAACGGTTTATTACAACTGGTGGTGAATCGCAGTACGATGTAAGCTTTAAGGAGAAGCTGTGACAACTGTAATTAGTTGTTGTCGCGTAATCTGTTTATGCATTATACTTAACTCTAAAAAGTTGGAGTACATTGAGCGATCGTTTACAATGAACTTCGCGCTTCACGCAAGAAGACGTGGCGGGGCACACCGCAGGTCATTCGTGGCGTGGCGGCACATACGTCGAACGTCGCTGCGCGTTTGACGCGGTGCCTTCAGTGTGGTGAGGAGCTACTTCACGGAGACGAAAAGACAAAACCAAACGCTGCGGTGTTGCCTTGTGACGTTGCAAAAGTTAAAGCAGATCGTTACTGCGAACCAATTTCCTGTTTTATGGCAAAAAGAAGTTCTTTTTTGCTGCTGTGGGAGAAAATATGGCGCTAGTGGGCCAGAGCCAAAGCGATTGTAGATAGCAGGTGAGCGGGTGAAAGACAACATGCATAAGGCGTGCCAAGGAAGGCCAACGGCTGGCGTCAATGTCTTCTTATTTCATTGTCTTTTTTCTTCCTCTTTTTATATCAAGTGTTCACCTACTGACTAAATTCATCACTGGTTATATCACCCCGTCTACTCCGAGCTTAATATATATTGATAAGTTTAAGTAGCACCAAGTGCGTTAGACGTGAAAGATGTGGAGGTTTCAAACTGAAATTTTTAAATGAAAAAAAAAATCAGGCAAAAGAGGTGGGAACATGTTCTGATAAGTGCCCATGAGAGCACGCCAATTGGCATAGTTTACACATATTAGTCTTCAGAGGTAGTAACAGAAGAGGCATCATTAAAGACACGACAACAACAACAACATTATTATTATTATTATTATTATTATTATTATTATTATTATTATTATTATTATTATTATTATTATTATTATATACTGACTGAAATTATTACAGACACAATCTCCTTAGCATGTCCGTTCAAAGATAGACCAAGTAAAGTTTCCACACTGTGTCCTAAAGATCGTAGTGCACCTTCTACCGGTCACAGGAAATCGACGAAACATGATAGAAACGTGAAACCTTCACCTAACCAAACTCTTATGTAGTAGCACTTCGTTGTACACGCGACTATATTGCCACACGCCCTTCTTTCCTTTCACTTTACGGCCACGTTTCACGTGTAAGCAATGGCTTGTGCAAACCACGTACAATGACTATGAACCATCTGGCTAATCTGGGAACCTTCTGATGTGATTATGCGCACAACGTAGCACTTTCTACTGGGACGTACGTGGCTTCCAGGAACAACGTTAGTATATTCGATGGTGCATGTATAAACGCCGACGTGTTTCACCACTTTTCAGCTTGCCAGTTTATCCACGGCCAACGCTCTGTTCGCTGATATATGAGTGTTCAGCGCGTATTGCTTGCTGTAGTTTGAATTTACATTTTCCCGGCCACAAGTTCGGCCAAACAAAATTTCATTTTGGACACGTCGTCCTTTTCTACGTCATCGTCACAATCACTTCACAATATTCTCGTTGTATTTCAGGCACGAATTCGAATTTAGCAAGCCACCAGAACACACATTGGAATATACCATTCACCATCCACATCTTGACTCGCGTGGTCTGATCCGCCACTGCGAAGTTCGTAGTGCTGCGTCGTCGCCTGATCGCCCGGACCCTTGAACATTATACTGTATACAGAAATTCCAAGAGTTTTCATTTTATATGGCGAATGTTTATCATTTGTCTTGTTTTTTTTTCTGTGAGTGGTTATAGAGGCCCGCCATGACTTTACGGTCGCACTATATCACAGGGAGCGCCAATAAATGTAATGTAGTTGATGTGGCCCGTCTTGTTTTACGACCCTGATAGCGTAAGCATTCCAGAGGTTTCCCATTTGTTCCCGAAAGGACAATGCGCAATAAAATGACCAGCCACAAAGAAAAAAAAATTAAAGGCCAGCAGCTTGCGTTTCCGCCACGTGCTAAAAAAGTATGATGAAGTAACGCTCAAATGGGCTTTTCCTCTTTCTTTTCTCGAAATTTTAATATAATCCTATCCATTTAATGATGTGCGCTTCGTTCCCTACACACGCACCCTAACGGTTTCGCAACACTCATTCCATTGTTAGCCTTTGTATTCCAAAAGGCCTTTATGCACCAGTTAAAAGGGTAGTCAGCGTCAGTTTAGTCGGTGAACAACACCTTAGGTTTGGCAATATGACTGACCCGAAAGGTGACCTGTACTCTTCTACATTTACGCCTTGCACGCTTACAGCACACGTGCATCGTTGGCTACTGCATTGAGCGACATTGTTACTCCTTTTCCTTCTGTGTATGTATGTATGTATGTATGTATGTATGTATGTATGTATGTATGTATGTATGTATGTATGTATGTATGTATGTATGTATGTATGTATGTATGTATGTATGTATGTATGTATGTATGTATGTATGTATGTATGTATGTATGTATGTATGTATGTATGTATGTATGTATGTAGCATGCCTCACAAACATATCGTTGTTCTGACCCGTGAAACCCTTAATATTAATGTTATTGGAGCCACGCTCACGGAAAACGCCCACTATATGCCTGCACATAAACTGTTTATTTTGAAGACGATAATCCGAGTGATGCAAAAACATTATCACGTGATGACGTCAGAGATTGATAAAATTTGTGACGACATCATACTGCCACTCAGTGTGTCGTATGATGACGTCATCGCCTTACGTGATCACTTTGCATTGCCTCCATGGCCTGGTCACGGAGGCCATGTAAGACCAGGTGACGTCAATATACCTTGCGATGTCTTCGATAAGTTCTATAACTAAACCACATTAGTTGCAGCAAGCTTTAGAGGGGGGGGGGAGAGGGGAGAGTCAAGGAAGACAAAGAGCAACAGGCCTTTCACGGTCGCGCCGTAAGGCACCTTGTAAGTCATTTTTCATGTACTGTTTCTTAAATGTATAGGTAAGTTATAAGTCTTGAGATTGGCGTTTCTGATCACGTTTTCAATCTCTGGCGGAGTCAAATAATCAGTCCGCGCATATTCAGAAATATTTCTGGCCGAAAAAAGTGGGTTTCCACGCCACATATCATATAATTACCATTAATCTTTACGCGTATCATGAGCGTGTCATGTTAGTGATGCCATAACCTTACCAAGTTAATGAGACGCGAGAGTTACGCGAGCTAGCTCTTACTTTTGGTACCATGCAGAGACATTTTACTTCACACGAAAGGTATGAAACAGCACAGCGTGGAACGCAGCCATATAAAACAAGTCAATTGAAAGAAATAAAAGAAATGATATGAGGTGTGAAAACGCGTTGCGTTGAGATGACCATTTACTACCTGCATATGTGTGTGAAGCGCGTTAAGCTGACATAGCGAGAGCATACGGTCGAGTGGCCTATCGCAGGAAGATGAGGCAGAAGAGCTCGTTATTCCTAGAGACAAAAAAAAAAAAGACGAGGGAAGGCGAGACCATTTGGAACGCGGTAAGAACTGGCTGGACGGCTACCGAACTCACATCTTACGCTGCCTGGTTATCT